>NC_054534.1:29454354-29781021 GCF_017654505.1 Polyodon spathula | reverse complement strand
ATGTTAGACACCTTTACTACAATATTTACTTGATCCTTTTTGAGATACTCTAGGAATGCTCATGGACTATAGTAGATTGTTATTTCTTGAATTGCTGGGGAAAAAAAGACCACTCATCCTCACAAGTGAAATAAACACAACATACTTCTGTTTATATAACAAGTATATACAGGTATTTGAAAAAAAAAAATGTTTGAACCTAAATTAAACTGAATTCAGGGAGTTACTTTACTTTCATGGAGCTACACATCTGCTTAGCAATGCAGGGTAAATTGTAACGTAAGCAGGGTAAGCAGTGAAATTCGTTAAGTCATTTTGTCGTTGGATTTGAATGAATGCCAAATAGATCCCAAAATGAGACCGAGTAAAAAGTAAAATGTTCACTCTGTGGCATTGAATATGACAACGTTATTCAACATTACAACATTGCTTCAGCAAACAGAGCACTCTGATTGGCTAAGTGACAACAATTCCTTTCACTTCTGAGTATTAGGGAACTGTCTTTGCCCCGTGCCTTACAACACCATGCTACAGGACAAAATGACTGCACAAACTGTGCTATTACTTACCCAAAACTAACTAATAATGGTCACTCTACTACAGCATTTATTGGTTATAATATTCTTAAGTATTTACCTTCAAGGAAGTTGTAGTAGCTTTCAAAATGGTCACTATTAAGCACTTCAAAAATGAATTTAATGTGAATTACTACTGTAATTGTAATATTTACTGTACAACACTGCAGTCAAATGCGGTATTGTAATTTTCATATACTGAAAACACACTTTGTACTATTTGTCACAAATGATTACAATAATGGTAACTTTTACAATTATTTTCAATTTGAAAATACAGTAACACAGTTTATAAAAACACATAAATAAACCACATTGGTGAAACACAATTTAGCATTCTTGCACCAGGTCCCAGATATCCCAAACAATGGCAATGATTTTTGTGGTGCAGCACTCTACTTGCACATTGCTTTTCTTTTTTAAGTAGCTAGTACAGATTGTTATATCAGACAAAGGTAACGTAAACAGGATATTTACTCATCATCCTCCAACAACAATGCATTTAAGAAATCGTCTCGTTATCAGATCTATACCCAAAGTAGAGTGACATTGTGACAAGCAGGCTGTAGCGGTGACGTCAGACTCGGAAGAAACACTCAGTACTGCCAGGTGAAATGTGAATTGCGCTGTTGTGCAGTTTAATCAATTAACAAATAAAAAATTTAAACAGACAACAAAACACTTTGTAAAAGAAAACAGTGCGTTGGCCAAAACAGACAAACAAAACGGACTAACACTAAACAAACAGGGCACAAACACTAAACACAAAACAAGTACGGTGCTCCTGCTTCCAGCACTCGTAGCAGTTATTTTCTTTATTATTATTATTATTATTGTTATTATTATTATTACCTTGTTACTCTCTCCCATTCCTTCACCCTGAACACACAACCCCGAGTGAGTGAAACATGCATCTATATATACTGTTGTGCCGGGATTCAATTACTAATTAATTATTCACTTGAATCCCAGCATGTGAACTAATTTGTGCAACCCCTTATATTATTAAATACTTTAAATGCAGGTGAAGTGAAGTGCAATCCCTGTGCCTTAATACAGCTATATATTTTAAATCACTCGTGCTACACAGAGTCATTTATATCCCCTGCACCAATACCTATACACCAACATTAACACACCACACACAACATATAACACAGAAATACACACAGGGGCGGGGCACATTGCCACAGACACCTGATGGCATGATTAATAATTATTTATCTAAGATGATATTACAACATTTGCCATCAATGTTGATAAACTCAGCAGTACCCCAAGGACTTCTAAATTCGCATTTCTTTTTCTTTTTTATTTAAATGAGTCAGGAGTTAATGTTTGAAATCCCACAGTTGGCGTATACCAGTGGTGCACAACTCAGGTCATGGAGGGCTGGTGTCCCTCCTGGTTTTTGTTCTAACCATACCCTAAATTAATTAATTGGACCAATTAAGCTTCTAATAAGTTCCAATAAAGTACTTTAGGATACAGTTGGAATAAAAACCTGCAGGGACACCGGTCCTCCAGGACCGAGTTGAGCACCACCGGCCTATACTGTCCTTCGATCACCCAGGAAGGTTCCTTACCCGCACCCCTCTGGGAGAAGCAGCTGGCTGGGAAAGCGGACCACCCTGAACTTTGCTGGTATCTCACTCGGATTAACAGATTTTTACATCTAACTGATATTGTAGATGCTGGAACTTTCTTTCTAAAAACAACTGTGGTCTCTGAATACTATTCTGGTTTTCCATGGTTTCCATACCTGGACTAAATCTCCACACTTCAATCAGGAGCTTTAACAATGCAGCGTTGATCTACACAGTAGATGCCTTGATTTTCTTCTTTTTCTATTCCACTCTGTTAAGCCATCCTAAGCCTGGATAGGCATTGCTGGCTTTGTGATATTTAACCTGGTGCACATTGGTATCCCACTACATGGGAGGTTACTGTTTGCAATCAGTCCTGGAAGCCTTCAATTTCTTAATTTGCTTGAGTTTAGTACACTGATGAGTGTAGATGTTTAATTATTTTTAGTTTCCGAAATTCAGTGCATTCTCTGAAAGTGAACTGTGTCCAAGTGTCTTAAACTAACTCAGAGGGATTTCCTCTCTGCTGAAAGCTGAGGTCAGGAATTTAATAACAGCTCTTAATCCACTTATGGAACAAATGCAAATTCAGGCCACTGACTGCAACAGACCAATTCAAATGATTCTACTATATCTATTGTTACTTTGTCCCAAGCACCTTCACATAAAGACACTGTCTAGAGTGAAGCTGGATGAGTTGCTGTTGTTTTGTCATCGTGTCTGGAGCACATTCTTTGATTGCTGCTTCCACTCTGGGCCACTAATAAAGTTCCCTGTTAGAGTGCATAAAGTAAAGGCAACTGTCTGCCAAGATCTCTCCTTTTTTTTTTTTTTTAACTGCGTAAGAACATCACTGAAGTCACAGCCTGATGTGAGTGATGGATCAAAAAGTATTAATGCGGGTCTGTTTCCAATCCTTTGCCTCAGCTGGTCAGAATTATGTTTGGCAATATCAGCAAACTCAAATGCTTTGTTTCCTGGCAGGAGGACATGCATAGGCTCAACCACTGTGGAGAAGATTAGTCCAAATTTACTATAACATTGTATTTTGTCTTGGTAATGGCAGCTTCAATCAGTGAAGGTTTTTCAAGGGGCAATTCCATCTGAAAAAGAAATATTTTATGAATACAGGGAAGCACGTCTTCTCAACTGTTTCATCTCTAATCAATTCATTCATCATTTGTCGAAACTTGCATGAAATTACTCGTCCTCGTAAGTCTGCAAGATAGTAATCAGTAGAGTCATCTATGTGTTATGGATGTGGTTTGAAGCGATATTTTTCAGATACGATATTCACATTTGGAGCAAAGTAAGCTTTTGATAGGGGAATTGTGTAATAGATCACCTGGATCTCCAAAGCAATGGCTAAACCAGGCCCGACTCTTTTCTTCTGAAAAATCATCTCCATATATTGCAAGTAAGTAGTTTTCAATCATTTCCGTTCAGATTTTAAAAGTGGATTTTTGGATCATCTGGGCAATAAAGGAAGGAAACAGTTTGCTGAAGTGAAAAAACAAGTCATCCTCATCACCAATATGTTGCATAGTGACTGATCAATTAAACTCAGAAACACAGAGTAATGTAAACAGTGTCTTTACTTGTGATCCTCCAGTATAAGAGAACCTCCCCCTCCCCTGCGTTATACTAGTGGAAAATACATCATTATTAAAAGTTTACATTATAACAGGCAGACCAGTCACCTGCAATTACAAGATCTAAGTTAGCCTGAGTTGTGTTATTCATCCACAGTTGTCTAGTCATAGTTAATAAAACCTGTATGTGTGATTCTTATGTGTAATACCACAACTTTTGAGATGACTGAAAAAAAAAAAAAAAAAAAATATATATATATATATATATATATATATATATATATATATATATATATATATATATATATATATATATCGGTCTCTGACATCCAGTGAACAACACTTGAAGAACTTTGACTCTTCTGTCCAGTTCATCCCATACAAGTTCTATGGGATTGAGGTCTGGAGACTGGGCAGGCCAGGTCATTAGATTGAGTTGTCCTTCACTTTCCTTCTTCGCCAGAGAGTTCTTGCACAACTTTGAGGTGTGTTTTGGGTCATTATCTTGCTGAAGAATGAAGGACTGCCCAACTAGCCGTAATCCTGATGGAATGGCATGCCTCTGAAGTATGTTATAATAGTCATGGACTTGGTAAAGATCACCAACTCTGTCACCAGCAAAATCGGTCCATAAGACCAACTTCCACTTCTCAAACGTCCAGTTTCTGTGTTTTTTGGACAAGGCAAGTCTCTTCCTCTTATTCTGCACAAAAATGACTACAAAAGATTTAGAAGTGAGTAGTTTTTCGAGATTTACAATTATACTGTATTTACAGTATAATCGTAAACCCGAAAAACTACTCACTTCTAAATCTTTTGTAGTCATTTTTGTATTACTTTAGTCTAAATACATGTTAATTTAGATTCATATGTTGTATTTTGAAATATCACTGTCCTGGTCACAAAAGCAAAGTTTGTGGGGAATAATAGCCATTTTCTATACTTTTGAGGCATAAGCAATTAGGAAATAACACTTACTACCCAGGAACAAACATTGTGTTACATAGTGTAATCATGAAAAACCGGGTTTCAAGCAGGTGTACTCAAACCTTTGAGTGGTACTGTATTTTTTATTTTTTTTTAATTACTTGAAAAAGACTAATTATTGGAATTACATGAAATACTGGAAATTGTTTATTATACTTGAATAAATTAACAAACATAACTAAGAATAACTTAAAACTTACACAAATTGTGTATATCCTTTTATGACTCCTGATACAATTCACTGCACAGTATAAATTAGATTCTATAGGGACCTGGGGTTGCAGTAAGATATCACTGGTACCAACCAGTCTACAACTAAAGCAACGTTTCGCATCACTTAGAATTTTAGGATGAGACAATTAAAATAAAAAACAACTTGAACATAATTTAGATTTATTTTTTATTTATCATGTAATCAAAGAAACTGCAAAATTGTATCGCAAAAGTCTACCTGAAGCCATAATAATAGTAGAGTGTTTCATGTTAGCTTTTGAAATGTCATTTTATGGAAAACTACAAAAAATGGTATGTAATTCATCAACGTAACATTATTTAGCAAGTTTCTTTTGACTTTATGAAGCAAAATTTGTTAATTCTAGATTGTTATTCAAAACTTTTGGCCATAACTGTAGTATTGACTCTCACCTTCTTCATCAATACCTTCCTCACAATCCAATGCAGTATATTTGGAAAGTATGCTCTCATGAAGACTTTTACTAAATATAAACTGCATGCCCACTATCCGAACACTGGTAACAACATCCTATTACACAAGCATGTGTGATTACATCTTACTGGTTTATAGATTATTAGATTATTATGTAGATGTCCATCACAACCTTAACCCATTAAGTGCTATTGCAGTTATTTACATTTTTCGGAGAATGTTTAACTGGCATCTACTTGTTATTTAAATGTTCTCTATAACTATATCATTATGATAATTTACTCTAATTTTGTTAACTACAAAAGATAAGTGTAAATATAATGTATGGAATGACTTAAATGCAGCTTGTGTTCTGATTTTTTCAAAGAAAAATTAATGTGATACTTCTGGGTTAATTTTTATGTTACCATAAGATCATTTGTGGGAACCACTATTTTTGCTAGTACATGGAAATCTGGGAAACGCTGATGAAAAACAATGTCAGTAAAACTGTTTTTAGATACTGTGTTTTTCAAAGGTTGGTGACTAAACCAATTTGACAGGAAGATGCAATAAAGTCCCCACATAGGTTCTAGGAACTTTATCTCAGTCACAAATCTTCACCATGTGGGTGAAAGCACCTTAAAGACAAAATACATCTTTGAGCATTTTGATAAAGTCAAAGAGCCTTGAAAAAAGGAAGTCGCAAATGTTATAAGTTGTGCCAGAACTTTCCGAGTGATTAACTTTAAGAAATGTAAAATTGTTATGTATTAATTAAATGGAATAAAACATGATAATTACTCAACACAAAACAATGCTTCCCTAAACAAAACAATGAGTCCCTCGGCTTCCCTTATTCACACAACTGTTGAGTATCAACCAAAATCTGACGGGGTTATTTAATATAGAACCTGTCGTGCTCAAACCAACTAAAACTAATTTATATTATAAAAATGATTACTTGTCTTACCTTTTATCCTTATGATCTTTTTTTTCACTTTCCTTTGTTTCCTTATAAATGCTGGGGGTTGTAGACCTGGGTAAGATGTTATCGCTAATGAAACGAGTGAGTTAGGTTTAACGAAAGGTCACATTTACATGATGAATAGTGATTTGCTAGTTTTACAACATATTTTCATTTCCAGTGTATGGACTCAGTACGGCAGTACGGCCGTAAAAATGTTAGCGCCCTAGATGAGAGGAACATTTGCTTCCAGTCTGCTTTTAAAACAATCAGTGTGGAAGATAATTGCCATTTGAATTGGTACTCACTTGTAAAGGTGATAAATATGTGTGTTTTAATTTATTTAATACCTGTCTACATAAACTTTTTTTAGTTTTTTCAGAAATATGAATATCTGCACACCCCTATCATTAATACTTTGGTAATAACCTGTTGAAATTCCAGTATAAAAAACTGTTAACCTATTTTGAGGCTCTCTTGTTTTAAACACTAGACTAATATGTTTTAAACACAATTTTAATAACTACATACTACATAAAAATAAGGTTTTTAAAAAGAAAGGTATCTAACATGAAAAATATTCAAGCACATCTTACGAGCAACGCTAGTTTTAAAATTAATAATAATTAAAAAAAAAAAAAAAAACACTGTCCGGATCACTTCATAATCATCCAGTATACTGGACAAAGTGCAAGGGGTGAAGTTATGTTAGGAGACAAATGTGATTTTCTTTTTACGTTTACTAAGAAAAACACTGTAAGTGGGCCTGTCAACTCTCGCCTGGAATAGTGCCATTGCACTTTACATGGGGTAGGAAGAACAATGACAACTCTCAACGCTCAACTAAGACCGAGTGAGAGGACCCCTCAACCCCTCTAAAAGAGGCTTTTGGGCAAATGCTTTTGCCTCTTCTGCAGATGTGATCTTAGGTGGAGACAAAATAATGGTACAAATAAAACATGTGATGGTCCAGACCATGGAATAACCTCCAATCCCAGTTAATGGGCCTTAATAAAATAATTAATATATACAATTAAATGAAAGTTATGGTCAGTGGTAACATGAAGAAGATTGTTAACCCCTGAATGAATGGTGCGGTCATTACTGGACCAGTAAACACTGTTTGCTGAATGTGGCACTTGGGAACTGCTCCTTGCTCGAAAGAAGCTGTCAAGACTCAGATGTCAGGGTGGTGATGGGACTTGACCTGTGACCCCAGAGTTGTGTAGGACACAAACAGTGAGCTGCCCTTATTGAGGGCACAGGTCGGGTGATGGGAACCAACAGCCCCCATGGACACAGCGCTTTACCCCTAGACTGGACAGTTTAATTTCAGCTTTCCTAATGTATTAAGCAGAATAGTTCCATATTTCAGAAACTTGAGCAGTTAAAGAGAAATGCACATGTGAAACACATAAGGCACAAAAGAGAACTAATCAAAACATAAAGATTTTAAAGGCTTGATTAGATTTTAATTCTGCATTCATTTGTTTCTCCAACAGTGGTTTTAGGAGAAACATTTGAGACACAGAGCAGATAAAAATGGAAAGATACAAGATTCTCAGAGAAGCCTTCTGTGTCTCATGTCTCCTCTGTGGCTCCTTATTGCTGTGTTTCTATAAAATGAAAGTGGAATAAAGTGGGGAAATCCCCACATAGTGCCTCATGTGTAAAAATCTAATGTATCAGTTTTATTATTTTACTATCCAGTATTCTGAAACTATCATTCCTTTTTCTGTGAATGAAACACACCGATTTGCATGAGCTACAGATATGACAAAATGCAAGAGCTTAAAATAGTATAGCTCATTATTTCTGCTCCCCCTTTTATTGTGCAGAGAATCATTTGCTTCTTTGTATTGAAGTTTTATTCAGGATATTGTGGATGAAATTTGTAGATATTTCAAATCTGAGTCTGAGATGCTGAGATATTAAGTTTGTCTTCCCCCCCTTAATATTCTCTAGATCTACTTAGTAGTAGAGGATCGTAAAGATTTAAATTGGGGAATGCTGTGCTGACCTGCAGGTCTGGTCTAAACAAATTAAGTTGATGTTCATCTGTTAATTAAGAATGCCTGTCCAAAAGAAAATATACAATTTTGTTCCTATAAAGGGTTAAGAAGTGTGAAAGCAATGACTTTCTCTCATGAAATGAATTATTATCATGAAACATGGAATGTCTCAGTGAATCGAAATTCTTAATTTCCTTATTCTAAAACTTAATTGAAAAACAAACCTTTACAAGGGTATAATATTGACTTGTTTAACAATCCCAGGGGTTTAAATTTACTAAAACTAGGCGATTGAAACATAACAAATAAGTAAAAATTTAACTGATAAATTGGTTTTAGAATCATTTTAATAACTAATCTTGCAGAGGCAAGTTTAACAAAGGTTTCCCAATAAGATTGAAATGTGTATTGTGTTTTAATGAAGCTTAAAGTGAAAATAATTCTTAAATTATTTTACTTTAATTGTTGTAAAATGTGTTTAACATGCATGTAACGGTAATCTAATTAGGAGGATGAAACTATATTTTTATTCTTTGATGATCAATATAACTAAATTAATTTTTGTTTTATAAATGTTAATGTTTTCCTGTTATCACTGAGGAGGGGACACTACCTTTGTTAATGACACACATTTCTCGTGTAAGGGGAAGCGTCATTCAAACTAATTGGTGTCGGGTTTAGCTTCCTGTTTACCCGGAAGTGAATGGATCACCAAGTAATTGCCTCTTTCGGTGCTATATTTAAAGCAAAACAAGCATGAAGTCATTCTCTTGGTTCCGGACACTCACATTTTTCATAACCATTTAAACATTGGTTGAATTTATCAGAGGAGGCTGTGTGGTCCTGTGGTTAAAGAAAAGGACTTGTAATCATGGGGTCCCTGGCTCACTCATTGTATGACCTTGAGCAAGTCACTTAACCTGCACATGTACATAACCATACATAAGCATGCGGGATTCTGAAAATGTTTGTTTAAAAGTGTTCCTGCTTGTGTCTATATTCTTCTTACTTTTGTGAGCCTTAATAAACTTAATAATTTGTATGTGTTGAGCTTCTTTTTGCCTGTTATGAGTACTAAAGTAAGCGTTTATGATTGATTTGGGATCCTTAAACATATATATATGAACTTAATGTTTATTGACTCTTAGTTATTTGACTGGTCAACCTCTCTTGATATTAAAACTGAAAAGCATGTTTTTATAACTTATCCTCCTATTTCTTTTCTATTTTGTTCATAGTTCTTTTGATACTGAAAAAATGAATAATGGAATTGTATAATATAATTTTATAAGAAATATGAAAATGGTTAAGAACTAAACCCTAGTTTTATATTTCAATATTAATCACAGAAATTAATATTAACTAATATGTTTGTATAATACCAAAATAGTGGGGGTTGGCCTAGGATATTGAGGTATTCATGTTAAATATTATATCTTCAGAAATATGCACTACAATATGCAAATATTTTAAACCGCTACACCCTGTTAGATTTGCAGTAGGCCACGTGTTCTGATTTCAGTGAGTTTGAACTTCAGCAAATAAAGGCATCAGGATGCAGAGGCAACACTTCTTCTTCTTCTTCTTCTTCTTCTTCTTCTTCTTCTTCTTCTTCTTCTTCTTCTTCTTCTTCTTATTATTATTATTATTATTATTATTATTATCATTATCGTATGTCGCTTATTTCAAATTTAAGAATAAAATGAAGCAGAAGAAAAAGAGAAGGCAATGATAATATTGTTGCTGCTAATAAAAGGTCAATGCTCTCCAGAGACCTTGTATTTCAGCACCTTGACTGCTACATGTTTAGCGTTCGCTGCATGTTACAGAGTGCATGATACAGTGGCATGTGCTTATATCTGAAATCACACAGCATGGATCCTTTTGGGGGTTGAGGGGTGGAAAACGTTAGTTCTGGTAAGTATATTTTTATAGATTCTTAGCTCATACAGAAACTCTTCAGTTTCAAAAGAAACAACTTCAATACTGAAGTTGTCGTGCTAGTGGAGATGAACACTTTCATTTATTTATTCTTCTCTGGCAATTAGCCCAATCGCAATTACAGTCATGTTAAGACATGATCCTAATATTGTGTGTATACAGTACATACCTGGTTGTAGAGCTAATTTATTTGCCAAAACACAAGATACATATTTTAACAACAGATTTGTCAATCCCTGAACGTAGTTAAAAAGATAAACTTCAAAGCCAGACTACTTGTGAACTGATACAGATGCCCTAACTCAATAATAACTTCCACACACTGTGTGGGGCAAAAACATTGAAAATAATTTGATGCTGCCCTGCAGCTAACAGTGTGGTAGCAAGGATGGACCTTGATGGTCCAAACAGTTTATTGTCAATTCCTTTTTCTTATGTTTTTACAGTATGTCTAAAACACTGACATATGAATCCATTGAATTCTATGATACATCAATGTGAACCTATGCAAACTACTGGTGTGACAGGCAGGATTTGGACAAAAAAAATGTACCTCCTGGCATAAGAGTTAATCAGACATTGCCTTGTGAAGTGAGTTTGGTGCCTGCGCTACCACCAGGTTTTGTGAAAAAAATTCTAGGTGTGGTCTCAATAGTAAAGCCTTAGATTCCTCAGTAACACACCCCTTCTAGTGTTCTTATATGGTCTCTGACCTCAAACCATTATAGAGGCCTTTAAAATACAGGTGGGTTGGTTGAGGGAGCTTGATTAGTAGGCAATAGCCCACAGGTGTAAACCCCTTGTCTAACAACACCGTGTAACAATTTTGATCCTGGGTAGTAAGTGTTATTTCCTAATTGCTTATGCCTCAAAAGTATAGAAAATGGCTATTATTCCCCACAAACTTTGCTTTTGTGACCAGGACAGTGATATTTCAAAATATCACTATTTCCAATGGGAAAACGTGCAAATGTGTGTCTTTTTGTTCACATAAAGTCAGAAAAAAACAACATATGAATCCAAATTAACATGTATTTATACTAAAGTAATACAAAAATGACTGCAAAAGATTTAGACGTGAGTAGTTTTTCGAGATTTACGATTATACTGTATTTATTATTTATTTATTTATTTTTACATTTTTAGCTAGATAAACCAAATCCTAATAATTTGGCTTTTAAAAGCATTCGTATTTTTTTTTTCCCCCCCACAAACTATTGTTACTGGCTTTCTTCTAATTATTTCAAACAGGTTTTACAGAAAAACTTAAACATCACTATCACTATAATGGCCATTGCTCACAAACTCAAAATAAAAAGGTGTTGACACACGACTAGCTAAACCCTAGTACCCTCTATGGAACTTCCTTCTGGTTAGCATAGCTGTAGTAACAGACTTTGTTTTTTATCATTGCGTCTAAACAGCATTGTATACTGAACGTGATCATTTTCTTAAAGTCAACAACCTAGCATGATCCTTAGCCAGTTAGAGAACAAAAAGATCTCAATGATAAGCACACCTGCACAGTTTTAAAATAACAGTCACTAAAAGGGTTTCTCACAGGAAGTATTAAGACTAGCTTAGTACACGAGAAAGAACTTTTAGTCTCTGTTATTTTGAAACTCCTCAAATACATTTCTTCACTGCTTTACAATGGTTTTTAATGTTATTAATTTAGTTTATGTTTTAAAAAGGAAAAACAAATAGATCAGTTAGTTGAGTGTTGCCATGACTGATTTAGAGTCTTATAAATATATGTTTATTTTTAAAATGAAAAGTCCTCAGTTATCCAGTGTTTAGAATATTATGAAGTATAAAGATAAAATGATGCATATTATCAATGCAATACATTTGTGTAATAATGGTTTAAAAATAATGTAACTTTAAGTTTACCCAAATTTCATAGACAGTTGGTGGCATGCTATTCCATTCATTCTTCAGTGAAGTGTTCACTTGGTAGCTAAATGATCTAAACATGTTAACAGTTGAAGCCGTGATGGAAGTACAGTACATGTGTGTACATGCTGTAAACAGCTTTAAAAAGAGTAAAGAGTCGATGGTGACAGTGGTCTTGGTAATCCTGCTGTAAAACTTGCCCCCTATTGCATAATCAACATGAGCCCACTTTGTATGTGCTTTTCACTGCTTGCAGGATTGTAAGTGGGAGCTAGCATTAGCAGAACTGTATTTGATACATGTGTGCAGTTGTATCAGAGACAGCTGTGTCTTCCATTGGAAAGTCTGAAGATTGCCGTCTGTTATTAGTTTCATGTGTTTATTTTGGTGTATGCTACTAATAAAGTGTGCAAAAGCACTGAAATATGTGATGCCTGCATGACTGTTGACACTTGGTCTACCCTAACACACTGTGTATAGCCTTTTTAAACTTATAAAGGTGCATAGACAACATAACTGAAACTGTAGAAGCAATAGGAAGAACAGATAATTGAACTGATAAAGGCTGCATGGCCACGAGAGTGGATCAAGAAACTGATAACTTAAAACTATTGTAGAATAATACTCTGTTAATAACTTGCATGTGTTTTCTTGGGAGACGTATGAATGTGGGTTAATTATGAACACTTCTTGTACTTGCTTTAAGTTTTGAGCAATCTTGTTTGCAATTTTAGAGATGATGTATTCTCACCAGTCACTACAGTCTGTAATTAAGCTACATGTATTTAACTGTTGAAGTGTTACAGAACCCCTGCAGTGTTTATCAGAAACACATTGACCTTTGCTGTATCCTTTGTTGTCCATATCGCAGAATGTATTTTTCAACACATTCCTGATTCACACTCCATAGGTACGTTTTACCTCAGGAGAAAGCTATTCTTTTTTCTGTATCCAGTTCATGCTCCCTCCTGTAACAATGTTGGTGCTCTGGTTGAAATTAAAGGCGCTGTGGAAACAGAAAATCAGCATTGTAGGAAGGCACATGATCTGGATAAACTGTGATCCTTAGAAGAGAATAAGAAGTAAACATTGAGAAATGTGTTGACTAGTTAAAGAGTCGGGAATACAGAAATAAAATATAACACTGCGATAGTGACAACACAAGACACAGCTAAGGCAACAAACTCTGTAAATAATATCCAATCATTTTTCATTTTTCTTTTTGCAATCAAGTAAGGACAACAAATAGGGGCTGTTTTATATGTTATCTGTTAATAACGTTATATAGCTGGAACACAGTAATGAAAGTTATATTTTTCAGGTAACTTAATATTTCCTGTAAAGAAAAACTACAAATATGAAAAAAAGTTCTTGTTTATATGTTTTATACACAACTGAATGTAAATTTTATTTTTGAAATTATAATGATCATGCTCTGCACCTTTTTAACCTGTCCACTGCATTCTCAGGCTCAAGACATCAACTGAACTCAGAGAATGTGATCAGAATTTGAGAGAATGAGTAATTAAATGAATGAATGATGCTACTCAGGTAGTCGGGTCAAACAATCTCTTCAATCGTAGCTCTCTCTCTGTCCCCTGAAAACATAAAATGAAAGATATTTGAGATTCATTTCGCACTTTGATTGGGCATTAATTGTGGGGCACTTCTAGATCTGCCTGGGCAAAACCTGGAATGAAAGATTCATTTCAGACTTTGCCTGAGCAATTGTTTCAGGGATTGCCCATAACATATGAACTGCATGGTTCACTAAGTGATAGAAATGTGCAATTGTCACGCAAGAGAATAGACTGACATAACCAGTTGCTTTGCCACTTAAAAGTTAAGTATCAGTACAGAATGCTTCATGAGAAGAAGAAAAAAAAAAGATTATACAAAAAGGCATAGCTTACACTTTTTATAAGCAAACCGTATATTTAATGTTCTTCAACTAAGTAACACATGAGTCACTGAGACTTGCCCCCTTGTGTCATAGCTGTATTTCAAGTATGTGGCTTTTCGCCAACGCTGGTGGTAATGAGAGACTTGCTACGTGGATCATTCGTAACTCTGTTGTTAGCAAGCAGCTGCTTGTGATGTAGGGGGTTTGGAAAGGCATGCCTGGGAACTTTGCTTGTATTGATCGCTGTAACATGTAGTAAGCAGAGGAGATGAAGTATGTTGCTTTCTTGTTGCTGCTCCGCTATGTCACAGTGGGTAAGTCTGTGATTTTTGGTCGTTGCTATTACAAAGAGAGGCTGGTGTACTGCTCATCCATAACTATAAAGTAATAAAGAAAAAACTTAAATACTGCAGAAAGAATATATTCTTTGTTTGTTTCAGTGAGCTTGTTGGAAACCAGTAAGAAAACTTCTGCAATTGCTATTTTTTAACACCTTTTTTCTTTTTCATTGAAGAAAAAAGAGCTTTAAACTTTGCATTGGAGCTGCTGTTCAGTCAATCTGGAACTTTTTTTATTGGAAATGGCTGGCATCAAAGCATGTGTAGTTCAGATCAGTGTCACAAATGAATGTACATTTGAATGCAACTCATTTGAAATACTACTTTGTGTAAATAGTTGGTAACATTTCTAATAAAAAATACCCACGACACTTAAACATAAACTGTGCTTTTAAGTAGAAACAGTGCATGGCGTACAGAGGAGGATTGTATCCCATTACTGCAGGTGGTAATGTAACACTTATACACTAAGGGGTATGCAATCCATTCCATTGAAGGACTTTGTTCCAACCAGATCCTAAATTATTTAATTGACCCTGTTGGAGGTCAATTAAACAATTAAGGCTCCAGGTAGAAGAAAGTCCTGCAATGGAATAGATTGGAAGTGCCAACAGCTGCCCACCCCTGTGGAACTGAACAGAAGATAAGCACACTGCAAGCCTTTTAGTATTTTTATCATTATGTAGATTTTCTCAAAATGTAACACCTGGTATGGAGAGGTTAACCTGGTGCAATTTTAAGCAGGAAATGACTGAGGAAATAACAGTTATTTTACAGAAATATATTCTTTGTTTTCTTTTAAGCCTTTCATGTATGAAATATTGCAAATAGCTGGGGAAAAAATAAATAAATAAATAAATAATAACATTAATTGGGGCCTAATAAACTAAGCGGCGGGAAACTAATGTGCCAACTGCGTATGGTAGTTCCCAAAGTGTCACACCCTGTTTACTGACTAATTAGAGGCAAAAATACAGATCTGAAAAATTCCAATTACCATACAAATTGTGGGTGGCAACAAGTCTGAAGTTGCGCACAGCTAAGATTTTAGTTTTGGTTTGAAGGCAGCAGGAGCTTAGCCTGATTTTTAATTTTTGCTTGAGGCCTTAGGCAGGTCGACTTACAGAGGTAACAAGTTATTACAATATAGCTAAGAGATTACAATACAGCTAAGATAAAAAGCAATACAGTTTTTTTTTTTTCTTTGGGGATTTTTTTAAGTTTCTGTTTGCACTTTTTTGTCAAAAGAAACGTTTTTTTGTTTTTGTTTTGTTTTTTTATTATTGTGATCGGTGTGTTTGTTTCTGTAGGTTGTAGGGATATGTGCTTTGTATTTGTAGTGTAATACGTGCAACTACTGTTATAAGCTGCAAAAAATGTTCGTCTTGCTTCACTCTTGCACCATACATTTTCAGTCTTGGCTACTTTGCTCTGCTCAAACCCTGGGGAGATATTTCAGAGTTTTAATTGATTTAAATCATGTTTGTAATGTAAACTATATCCTGTCACACGTCAGACCTTAGGTACTTGCCCGTCCACCCGAAGTTGGGGCCCACCTAAATTTCCATTCCTAGCTACGCCCCTGAGGTGGACGGGTCTCAACTGAGTGTCTGTCAGCATAAAAACATCCGGTGGGGATCATTCTGGGCAACTGCAACACCATGCTACACAGAGGAGCTCTGCATACACTCAGGAAGAGAGCTTCCGCTCTGCAGGAACCCTTAAACTGCAACACGGTACTTGTGAAGGCAATGCCCAGCCAAGGCCATATGAAGAGGCAGGAGTTGTAAGAATACTGGCTCATAGGTAGGTTAGTTTAGGGAATATTGATCCCAAGGAAGGTATAGCGAGGGTTACGTAGTGTAGCAGGTTGCTGGAGTGGGACACTTCATTTAGTAACCCTGTGTGGCAACTTTTCTTTGCAGTTTTTGTATGGTGTTTTATTTTGCCTTTTGTACAGTATTCTGTATGTGTTCTCTCTTACGCTACCATCGTTGGTAGCAGCACATGACCCGTTTGTTTACTTGTTGTGTGTGAATAAATCCTGCGCGCCTGAGCGGCATTTCAACTCCAACTCCCACGTCTCTCTGTCTTGCATAACGGTTACCCACAGAAGTGACTCGATTACCTGTCACAGCATATTTAGTACATTTCACCCTAGACTTCCTTGTCACAGTCCCCCCGTTGTATATTTGTGGCAGTGGTGAGTGAATACAGGTGAGTGCAGTGCAGAGCAGATTAATCACGCAGACAATTGCTTTCAGGTGCAAAGGTGTTTTATTTAATGAATGATAATGTCCAGAGTCCGAAGGCAAACATCAGTAAATTGTCACTGGGTTTGACCCCCAACCAAAAGTCCAGGTTTTAAACACACCAACACTAAATACAAAACACAAACAGACAGTGAAGTCATATTATGTGCTAGTGGTGCAATTTCTCCGTGAAATGCTAGGGCGAAAGTGATGTCCGGATTGATGCTGGCTTGCGCTACAGCTCCAGATCGTGTTACTGGTAGCCTATGGAGACAAACAACAGTTACAGCCAGCACTAACAAACACTCACGTTTTTCAGTATTAACAGTATTCCTTCAAGGTCAAATCCAACAATTTGCAAAGGAACATATTACTTTGCTACACCCTTATTTTATACCCTCCATCATGATCCCTTGGTTAACGAGCGCATCTGCTTCTCCAATTCATGGATGCCACGTTGGTTCCCATTGGAGTTATTGAGTCGGCCAACTTCCACCTATCCACGGGAATAAAGTGTCATGCCTTTTAGTCGAGGTACTCTGTTTAATGCCCTGACAGATCAGGAGGGTGATCTAACACCAAGCATCATTTGATCTCTGTCACAATATTATATGAGGATTTAAGTAAAGTTAACTGGGATTTTTCAAGACAAAATCGTTGACTCATTGTGAGAATCTTTGAAAGACTTCATTACTAGCTAGATGTCATTTGTTTACAAGGCTTCACATTAACTTCCTGCTGTGAGAGCAACCCCATTTATTGTTCTGACTAAACAAAGGATTAAATGGATATAAAAAGATGTGTGGATGTGTGCCTGAGAACATGTAATAGTAATGTCCCGCAGGAAGTCCTGCAGCTATCAGCTGAATTGGGTAAGGAGTAGGTGAGGCTGGGCCTGCCGAAGGTCCCTTATTACAACATTCTTAAATAAGTAGCTGTCTCACTGCTGTAACAGCCAAAATATCATAACCAGAAATAAAGTATTTTCTTATAATACCAGAACTCCCAAAGGCAATAGGCTATGCAAATGAAATATAAAGGAAATGTACCACAAATGCATTTGATTATGCTGTACTTACATTAAGGTACGCAGTCAATGTTTAGATTTCTATTGATGGATTTTTTCTTGTTTTATCCACGCAGGCATTCTATATGGGTGTACACTGTTTAGTCGTGTTTACTGCCAGTCTTACTCAGGTATTTATTGACATATCTTTTATTTATGATTACAATTCTTTAAAATATAGGTGTCTGTGTGGTCTTTGATATTGTTTCATATTAATTCAAATGTCTCAGTAAAAACTGACAGTGACTGTTTTTTTTTTTTTTTTAAGTGATCACAAAGTCTACATGTTTTGATCTTGATTATTGCCAGACAGCCCCAGGTACTTTTTTATTATTATTTTCATTTGAATGAATTCATTTCCAGGATCATACATGAGTCTCAGTCTTATGGGTTTTCTTTTGTTCTGTTTCACAAAGACCATTTTTAAATTTTCAAAGGCGATATTAAGGATGCTAGTTTAGTCTGTTGTTTTCTATAGATAGATACATATGTTGTTGTTTTTTTTAATTTTTGCAGATGGGATCCATGGCTTGGAATGTTACAAAAAATATCCTGAAAATCATTTGAATTGCACTTGGAAGCCTGGAACTCACGCCTCAAACACTACAACATACACATTAATAATGGAACAGTGAGTTTTAAATTATGGTATATATGTTGCAAGAAATAACAAATTATACCTTTGGACAAAAGTTGATCAAAATTAAACCTTACAGGGAAAAAATATTGTTGTCGTTGTCTACAAAGTTAGTTGATAAAACTGTGAGTGTGGGCTTTATTTAGTGAAAGCTGAGGTTTGTTCAGAGGATCTCGCATCATCAGGGAAAAGAAGCTGGAATTCTGAAAATGGTGGCCAAGGTTTCTCCCATTTCTCAAAGTCATTTTGAAGACAAAAAACACCAAAATGACAAAGCAAGAGTGCATTTCACTTACCATCGGTTTGAGAGAACCTTAATAATCTTTTCCTTACAAAAATTGAAACGGCTATATAGGAACATAAGAACAATGGAAACGTTATGAGCGTGACAAGTCCGTTTGGCTCATCGATGCTTCGGTCCTGGTCTGGTTCCTAGTTGTGATCCATTGCAGAAATTGGTCAAGTTTTTTTTTTTTTTTTTTTTAATCTAGAGTGACCAATTATTATTTTCATTTATTTTCACCCAATCTGGAATGTCTAAATTATGTTTTCTGTTCACCACCACGAGTCCTCCACACAGCACAGAGGTTCTGAGAGCGTCCTCCGATCTCACAAGCCAGAATCACCTTTGTACCAAGCAATCCAGAACAGAGGTGGGCGGGGCTACCGATCCCAGAGAACAGAGATCAGCCCTGCTTTTTATCCACTCTGAATGTGCTCAGTGTCTGGCCAGTAGGGTTCGTGTTATAGATATAGATTAATATACAACATATTCTGTAAGCTGAGAGAACAAATAACAGCATTTGTATTATGTGTAGGTTAAATTTTTTGTGACTAGGGGCAATTGTAATATATTAACATATTGCTTAATTCATGTTTTGATTTTATAAGGATCGACAGGAGCAAATGTAAAAAATTCATGAACATTTTAAATACATTCCACTTAATTGAAGGGCTCTTCAGTAAAAATTCTATGACCATTTGGGTCGTTGAAAGTGACCCCTACAGGAATTGTTCCAAAGCAATTTTCAAAGGCACGCCAAATCAGTTGGGTAAGTAGCACACACTGAACAGCTCTACATGATCAATATATTATTTTTAGTCCTTAATCCTGCATCAGTGCACCAGCCATGGGGGCCGATCGGTTCGGTCTCACTGAGAGGGCGGTTCTCCCTGAGCCATGGGAAAACCTTTTATTCTTTACTAACCACTTGCTTTCATTTATGCCCGTGTTCTTCTCTGGCTGCTTCCTTGCATGTTCATTTCCTTATCTCTCAGAATTTCTGTTGCCCCGCATGATTCTGTCTCTGAGGTCTGTCCGTGCCATTCTCCCTAAGCATAGGCTTTCCTTGTTAGTCAGGGGGACTTCTAGTCTTCTCAAATGTATCCTCTATCCGTCTCTTCATTTTCCCTTTGGGGGAAGTAATGCTTACTTCCCAGCCTTGGAGGCCTATCGGTTCAGTCTCATCTCTGTAAGAGCGGCTCTCCGCCAGCCAAGGGGAAAGCATCTCATCTTCCTAAAGTCAAAAGCACATAATTCCCATTTCAAGTCCGAGGGCATACTCCTCTCACTCCTTGTGCCTGTCCTGTGGATGGTTTGTTAAACTCATGCAATTTAATTCTGAGTTTGAAAATTATATATATATATATATATATATATATATATATATATATATATATATATATATATATATAGTTTTTTAAAGTATATACTGCATACTTCCTGTTCCCAGGAAGGCTGTCTTGACAGTACTTTACTTACAAAGCCTTAGATATAAAGTGCATTTTATTTGTTATTATGATTATTATTATTATTTGTTTCTTTAGCAGATGCCTTTATCAAAGGCGACTTGCAGAGACTAGGGTGTGTGAACTATGCATCAGTTGCAGAGTCACTTACAACAACGTCTCACCCGAAAGATGGAGCACAAGGAGGTTAAGTGACTTGCTCAGGGTCAAACAATGAGTCAATGAGTGAGCCAGGATTTGGTTATAAGCCCTTTGCTTTAACCACAGACCACACAGCCTCATATACCAATTTAAAATAAATTGGTAACAGATACGTACACTTTTAATAATTAACAGAGTCGAGCATGTCTGCCAGAATTTCAACTTGTGAGGTAATTTCTGACGGAGTTTGTCCTAGCTGTGTACTTTGCTTTATCTGTGAATTTCTCTCCACCTTTCTCTGAACCCTCCTTTGGAAATATTTTTCTTCAGCTAAATATGTTGGTTGTTTGTTTCAGTAAGATGTCCTCCACCATCACAAATAAGTTATACAAGAGGTCAAGGAACGTTACACATATCTTGGAAAAAAGAAAAAAATGTTTTTCAATATCTGGTTAAATTCAAAGAATCTAACATGGTTACCTGGAAAACGGTAAGTAAAGCCAAGTCAGAATTAACAGAATTAACTACTGTGCCTCATTTAAACAAGGTATAGCTGCACAAAACGTTTATTCAGATGAGCTCTCTATAGAGGAGGGTCATTGCTGTTGATTGGGCTATTTTACCAATCCAAGTGAAAGAAGCGAAGAAACAGCTGCTTGGATTTGTAATGACTGCTGCTTTTTTTAGACTGCAGAGAAAAACAAAGCACACCAACCCAAGCGGCTGCATCTTCACTTGGTACGGCGCTAACAGAGAGTTTCATTTGCTCAGAGATACTTGGAGTGACTGCACGTCAGGTAGCATGCCTGCAGTTCCATGACTTCCCTCAAAAGACAGTTTAGCTGGATATATCAAAAGGAAAGTCAGTGGTTATGTTTACAGTTACTTTTTGGATCCTTTTTCTTTTTCTCTTATGGTATTTTTCTAGGTTCTAAAAATGCATGTTTAAAGCATTTCCTGTGTTTGACCAGTGCTCGAAGTTCACAATGGTACTATCCTTCCCCAACAACCTTGACAGACCTTTTCTTTATTTTAAGCAATCTATGCTGGACTAGTTAGTAAGCATGACAAATTATGATATTAGCAGAAACAACAATAGAGAATTATGCTAAAATTAAGTATTAGGAAGGTGTAGATGGTAGAAAGTATCCCTTTAACCTGTTTTATCTTGGAGCATCATATGTTGTTGTTGGCTTTGCACAATGTTATAAAAGTTTACCATGATTTTTTTGCAGCTTTACTATGCTTTTGGTTATACTATGCATTTAGCAATAGTTTAACCAGGTGTGGCACGTTTGTTCATATGCTTTACCTTACCTTGTTATTCTTTACCATGCTTACCCATGCTTTACCACACTCTCACTATGCTTTATTATTACACTTTGCATGGTAAACTTTTAGAGGGGCAGTATCTAGGTTACAACTCTCATAGTAGTGCTGACTATTCAAAGACAAATCAATCATAAACTCTGCTGATATTTGAATAATTTGAATAGCCACATGAACAGCAATTTGAATTATTAGACTGTATTTGGGAGTTTGTTTTAGCAGAGTATTGTATCATAAACATCCCCTGTGTGTTTATTTGTAGGTCAAATCAGACAATAATCATGAAGTCACAGTGTCCGGGTTGAATCGATCAGTTTCGTATGCAGCTCAGGTTCAGTGTAATCCTGACAGCACCAGTAGGAGGTGTCAGAAGTGCATGTGGAGTGATGTTTTACTTATCCCTCCTGGTAAGTAATCTCTGACAAAAGATTGTGCAAGCTGTCCATTAACTAGGATCAACAGCAGTGAGGTCCACAATTCAGTAGCTGTTGATATGTTGTGGAGCCGAGAATGGTAAATAATAAAGGACATTTTTAAAAAAGGTAGCCAAGCAATCGTGGCTCAGATTCAGGGCTGCGTGTAAACAAATACTGCACCCATGATGCTTTGAAAATGTAGCAGTAAGGGTAAAGTGAGATTTAAATATACTTTACACATCAAAGAGATGACATTAAGTCTAGTGAGACACCCCTCTTGTTTACTGGATTAGATTTATTTTTAAATCACCTGTATTTTGTTGTTGCTAAATAGAGCTGACAGAGGAGCCAGATATTGTGGAATCTATTACAGAACTATTACCAAGCGGGAAACAAAGGTTCCATATGAGCTGGAAGGTACTTTCTTTGTCATTTAACTTTTAGTTTTAATAAAAAAAAAAAAAAAAAAAACTACTTTCAATTATTGCTTTTGCACAGGATTTCAAATCGGATTACTGTTTATGTGAGCAATGGTCCATCTACATATATAATACAAAGCTATGAAGTTTAAAGCATATTATACTGTGTGTCGATACTTAGTGGTTTGATTCTAGTGTTTTAAGATTAACAGGCATTTGTCTTCAAAACACAGGAGTTCATTAAAAACTTATGTAACCCCTATCCGCTGATGAGTCAGATACGGCTTGCTTTAATTATTTACCTTTACATTTTCTTTAGTACAACAGCAATGTTTCAGGATACAGTGTCACTGTCAAAGAAGAATCTGGAGAATTTCAAGAGACCTTCAACACTACCCTTCCAGAGCTCAGTCTGACTCTTTCTCTATCTGCCTACTTGGTCCGTGTTGTAGCTTTTAACAGCGGCGGACAATCGCCAGCATCTCAAAGAAAGATCTCAGAGCCTCAAAATATAGGTAACCATTTTGTGCAATAGTCAATGTGTTTGCTTGAATTAGCATCAGTGGTTTTGCTTCAAATTATTTTAAAATTACTAATCTTTGAAAATATCTTTACAGACTTGCCTAGTAAAATCAATGTAGCTGCCTGCTCAAATGAGAGCTTTTCTATTTCCTGGAATAAAAGCCTTGTTAAAAACTACACCTGCTATTCTGTTGTGTGGGGCCTGGTTCATGGAAACAAGTCATCACAATCATTTCATTCTCTGTCAGAGAATATAACCTTACGAGGTACATTTTACCAGCAGTTCGTTATAACTATTTCTAGTGCCTGGTATGCAAGGAGGCTTGCTTGGGGCAGTTTAAATGTCATTAAAGTTGTTTTTCTAAGCAATTTAACCCAAGAAAATGTTTGTAAAGGTTTTATTTTTTATTTTATTTATTTATTTTTTTTAAATCCTTAATTCACAACATGAATATGGTTTTATATTTGATTAACTGGACAACAAAGCTCAATAGCTAATCTCAAAAATCAAATTTCAGTACCACATTTAAAAAATAATGGCCAAAAAGAAATGTTTGACGCACACCCCTTTGGTAAATCTGCTTGAATTTGAATTGTGCTGTGCATGTAAATAGGCCTCTATCCATTTTTGTAGCTGGCTTATAAAAAAGAACATTTTTAACAAACAGCAATTTATAGTTTAAATATAAATGCACAAATCAATCAACAGTCACTCAGATTTGGGAATTTTGTATTTAAGATGTTCTTGCCTTCAGTGGGAAATTTGATAATAGCCTTGATGCAATATCAGAGAGAAATTGAGAATGCATGCTCTTACCGCAGTGTTGCATTGGTATTTTCAGGGACCTTGGAACCTTACAAAATATACAGATTCACTCTACATTTAAGACACAATAAATCCCCCTGCAACTTGAAAAGTCTGAATAACAGTGAAAGCACATATGGCAGGACGGATGCTTATTGCATTGAAGGAAGTAGGTTTTATTCATCGGGACTTTTGACAAGCATTTTCAAACTAAAATGTTACTCTGATGTTGGCTTAATAATCTGTTTAAATGTTATTGGGTTACAGAACCAAAGAGTGGACCTACCAACGTGACCTACAGCAATGTTACAAAAACATCAGCTGTGATAAACTGGAGTAAAGTACCCCGAGAGGATCTGCAGGGATTTCTTCAGGGCTATATAATCCACTATAGAGCTAAAGATACAAGTGCTTCCTCAGGTTATTTTTAACTATATATATCTATATATCTATATATATATATAATTAGGGAGATCCTCTATATATATCTATATATCTATATATATATATATATTATGGATATATATCCCTATCCGGGGGTCTGTCACATTGGTACACCAGGACACATATAAATTGTGGATTAACCTCCTCATGGAGTAGTAAATACATTTTGATTTTTTTTGTCCGAGGGCTCATGTGGATTTTTGACTCTGAGATGCAGTACTTTCAACACCTGGACCTGTTTTGACAACTATTATAAGCATTATCAAAATTGTTTGGTGACAAAACATTCCTTCAAACCTGCCCTTCTGAGAATAGGGTCCCAATTATAGACCCACACACACATATATAGAATATATATATATATATATATATATATATATAATATAATTAAGATATATGATTTGATATAATTTGACTTTTGTTATACGGATACTATAAAATAATATATTTAAATGATTATGTGAATTTAATGCCTTGCTTTTTTATATTTATAATACTTACAATAATATATTGTATGCATGTCTTACCTTCATTGTTCTATTTATTCTTTTTCAGCAGTCACTGTTAATGCCTCCACAAACAGTTATCTTTTAACAAAACTGAAGAGCAAAACAATCTACAAAGCCAGTGTGTCTGCCTTCACAGCGGCTGGGGAGGGAGTCCGAAGCGACCAAATCATATTTGAAACAAAGAAATACGGTATATTTGAAGGCGCTTATTTTAGATTACAACACCATAAGGCATATTGGCCCCCAAAAATCTGGATTTTCTTTAATAGCCCTAACGTATCTAGGTTATATATATATATATATATATATATATATATATATATATATATATTAGAGAGAGAGAGAGAGAGAGAGAGAGAGAGAGAGAGAGAGAGAGAGAGAGAGAGAGAGAGAGAGAGAAAATATGCTGGTTTTGAGAACCGATAATAAAAATGTCTTTAATAATCCAATCTAAATAAGGGAGAAGCACAATAAGGTTGTCAGGTGTTGATGTGATGGTGTTGAAACCTTGAATACAATAACTATCTCGTAATAAATGTCTCTTCTGAGCATGACTGCTGTATTTGATGATGCTTTATTTTCCTGATTGTTTTTAACTCAATAATAACCCTGAAGACTGATAATGTGATTGTTGAAGCAAAACTGACAGATATTTTTCAATATAAAAAAAATACAACTGGAAACGTTAGCATGGTAAATAATTATGCAAGCATAAACAGCAATACAGAATAGTAGGGGCACACATTGTAGATGAAATAACACATCTTACTCATCTATTATTGTTGCAGAAGCATCACTTTTATTTTGTTTGTTTGTTTCTCTACAGAGCTCAGTAATATAACTGTCATTGTTCTGTGTGTCATGCTTGGAATACTATTGAGTCTGTGTGCTGTTCCTATTTGCTCCAGAGCATTTAATAGGTAAGAATATAATTTATCCCCTTACTTAACCAGAAGAGTAATTATCATTCAAGGAGTGTAGAACCCAAGGATTACATTCTAATTATACATTGCTTTGGATAAACCAAGGACTGTGATTGGCTGAACAAGGTCACATGACCTTACAATAATCATCTTACAGCACAGTGTATCTGGGAAGAAAGCGTTAAATGGCAGGCATGCTGATTATGTCTTAAATGAAGGCCACAAACTGTCTAAAACCACACTAGCATTGGTTATATATATATATATATATATATATATATATATATTATATTATATTAATATATATATTATATATTATAGTATAATTTTATCGAAATAGCTTTTTACACCTCGCTCCTGTTACAAATGTATAACATATTTGGTTTTTGGGAAGTGTACATGTTATATGACATATACCTATATTGGATAACCTTGTCTTTTTTGCTTAAAGAGAAGAAGTCTCTCGTTTTTCTACAAAAAAAACCGGTTTATATTGCGTTTGCAGGCCGTTTCCGCTTACGGGCTATATCTTCACGTTTACATGTCGTTTTTACGGATTCACGTCCTTTAACTAACTTCGATTAGTGTAATGTAAGACATATCAGCCCACTGGTATGTACAGCAAAATGAAACCTAAGTGAAGGAGAAATACTGCAATTGTATCACTATCACATTACATTCTGTATATACTTAAATAAAAGTAGTCTTCACTGATGTACCTACATATTCAATTAAGACTATAGGAAAATTCTGACTGGTAGCTAGATATCCAATGCACTTGAAACTAATGTTTGTATTTAATTGTGTATTTTCACCATTGAGATATTTCATGATTCCATTCCACTTCTCAATACTGTTGAAGGCAATACATTTTCTGAAGACTCACATGACGTCACACTACCCAGATGTTCTTTTTTCTAATTTAAGAAGTTTTTGGATACCACAACGTCGCCTCTGTTTGAAGCTGAGACTGATGATAAAGATGCCGACAGCCTGCATATCGTTGAAGATTCGTCAGGGATGCTTGCAGAGACTGAGCAGCTTCAAAATGAAACTGTCCAAAGCAACATGGATCCCAGTCCAACAAATCCAGCCCTCCTGCCTGTCAGTGATTATACCACCATGAAGTTCTTTCATCAAGTCATGCCTCACGCATCCATAGCCACTGCTGTAGCTCATGTCCAGCCAGGCAGACAGAATGACATAGAGCTGAGTGCCATGGCAACGCTGAAGGGTGTGGCAGCCCTTGACTATCTAAAGCAAACATTTGGCAATGTTTACTCCAATGCAAAAATGCCACAATTGACACAAGGATATGAATGTCAAGCACAGAATCTTTAGTCTTCAAAGGAAAAAGAACCTGCCAATGAGTGAAAGCCCATCAATTTTTAGTTGTCTTTCGAGAACCAAGCAATCACAATAAACCATCGTCTGCAAAGCCTCCTGCTTCTACCACAGCAGGTATTGTATATACAAATTATGCTGTCTGTTACAGTGGTTTAGAATTCCAAAAGGTTTATGTTTGAGTCAATATCATGTACATGAAGAAACCAAGTCAAGGAGAAAAACCTTTCAACTGCTGCTTTTATCATTACTTTTTTTGAGTTTTGAGAATAGATACTGTGAACCTCCCTATCACACAACACATTGTGTGTTACCACTGGTAGACTATAGAGAGATTTGCTTTACTGTCTTCCAGTCATGGTATCTATTATGGTCACAGTGCACCTCAAATGCCTTTCTAAGGATGCAATAGATAGACGTACATACTGCTGGTTTAATAAACTAGTTTTCATTGTGTTTGTATGTTTGGCTCTAATGTAATTTCGAACTTGCATCATTTGTATCAGCGATGTGCAGGTAAGAGTAACTATTTTTAAGGTTTTTTAAGTTGTTCGGTATTATTTAAATGGAAGCAGGCTGAGTGGTCAACCAGGCATGACTCTCAGGCAACAGTGAGTGTGCTTAGTGTCTGCGAGTGCAATTGCTATAGAAACTTGCATGACGCTTACATCTGCAACAGCATCTACAGCGGCAGACGGGGTGTGCAGCAGGTCATTCTGCTTGCTGCTGCAGGTAAAGTCAGTCAGACTGTAGCCACCAGAGAAGGCAGCCAGCACAGCTAACTGTGAATACAGTGCACATGAATCTAGGTATCACACAGACCTACTGCACCTGTGAAGGCGGAGAATTGCTCCTTAATACTGACACATTTCAAACACACATTTGCACCAGACAGAGTACAGGGCAGCTCACTCCAGTCTTCCACCAGCTTGTATCAAACAGCTCGTATACAAGCTGTTAATTTACTGCATAACTGGTGTGGCCTGCCTCTAGCCCTCAGTACCATAATATGTGACAGGGGTACATCCTTCAGAGAGACTCAATATAATTTGGTCAGTGTAACTTTTTGGATGAATACATATTTTCAGTGTAGTTTCTGTGATTCCAAGACTTTTAAAAAATGTTTTGTCTCACTTTTCTTTCAAAAGAGCACATATACAGAATTAGCATTATACTCATCAAGACATGTTAAATAAATCACTCATTACCTCATATTTATGTTTTTGTCCGGAAGAAATTATTTTTTAGATGACCTATTTTAATTTAATAATAAAACCACTGATTATGAATTTTGTCTTTCATTTACAATATTATCATGTTATACTATAATTGAGTCTGATTTTAATTCAGTATAGTAAATTAGTTAATATGTATTCTTCAGCATTAAATGATCACTGAATTCCATTAGTAGTACTGCATTATGAATTGCATATACTATAGAAACATCTTAACATGGATGCATACTGACTAAATACCCAGAACGTCCTGTTAAATATATTACCAGTTTATTGTAGGTGTTCTCTAACATTCTCTACTGTTGTTTCTGCTTGGTTAATTATTTACATTGCCTGTTGCTGATTTATCCAGTGTTTGTAAACAGTGGGACAGTTTCTGTCTCTGGGGCATATAGTATTACATAAAAAATAAACACTTAATTAAGATTGGAGCATTTGAGGCCATGGAGAGGTATTCCCAGCCACCCTATGACAATAAGATCCCAATGCTCAAATAGATTTTGGAAATACTATCCTGACTGAAGGATTTCACAATGATAAGAAAGAAAGAAAACTTGTAGAAACAGTTTTTTTACTACCAGGCTCTGCTTTCTCCTCTCGGCCTGAGATTGCCAGTAATGCGTTGTATGCCAAATCTGCCTCAGTTTGAAGGAATTGCCACTGGGTCCTATTGAAGACTCTATACTGAGTAGTGATTATATGAATAAATTATTAAAAAATACAACTTTTAGTACTACTGCAATGTGAAGGGGACATTTCAAAATCGTTGAAAAAGTGATAGGGACATGTCCCCTGTGTAAATTACGCTTATGTTTGTGACTGGGATGTGCAGCTGTAATGTCTGGTTCTAAGTACCGGTGATAATTTTATATAAACAATTTCTAGTCCCAAACTGACAGTTGCTGAGAAAGATTACATTTCAGTTTCACACCTCTAGAGACCATTTCTAAATTTACCCTGCCTGGTTGGACGACACTTGTGGACCGCAATTTTCAAATAGTGCTACAGATTCTCAATGGGATTGAGATCAGGACTTTGACTGGGCTACTGTAGGACATTCACCTTTTTGTTCTTGAGCCACTCCAATGTTGCTTTGGCCTTGTGCTTGGGATCATTGTCCTGCTAAAAGGTGAATTTCCTCCCAAGCTTCAGTTTTTTAGTGGACTGAAGCAGATTCTCTTGCAGTATATATCTGTATTTTGCTCCATCCATTCTTCCTTCCATTGTAACAAGATGCCCAGCCCACAGTATGATGCTGCCACCACCATACTTCACTGTAGGGATGCTGTGTCTTGAGGCATGGTCAGTCTTAGGTTTGCGACACACATAGCGCTTTGAGTTTTGGCCAACAAGCTCTATCTTGGTCTCATCTGACCACAAAACCTTTTCCCACATCGCAGCTGGGTCACCCTCATGCTTTCTGGCAAACTCTAGACGTGCTTTCAGATGGTATTTTTTGAGTAATGGCTTCTTTCTTGCTACCCTCCCATACAGGCCAGTATTATGCAGAGCTCTTGATATGGTTGACTGGTGCACCATTACTCCACTCCCAGCCATTGAACTCTGTAGCTCCTTCAAAGTGATTGTTGGCCTCTCTGTGGCTTCTCTCAAAAGTCTCCTTCTTGTTTGAGCGCTGAGTTTTGAGGGACGGCCTTTTCTTGGCAGTGCCTGGGTGGTGTGATGCAGCTTCCAACTGTGATCCAACTGTGCTCACTGGAATATCCAAACACTTGGATATTATTTTGTACCTTTTCCATAATCTATGCATTTGTATTACTTTATCTCTAACTTCTGTAGAATGCTCTTTGGTCTTCATTTTCCTTCAGATTCACAGCCTTACCAATGATCCTTCAACAGTGGGGGTTTTATCCAGAAAATGTGACAGCAACTTTAATGGTTCACAGGTGGAGGCCAATGGTAAGGTAATTGTGTCCTCGTTAGGGCAATTTCTTTCATCGGTGCAAACTGGGAGCTTCCACAGCACAGGGGTTGAATACTTATGCAAGCAAGATATTTCAGTTTTTTGTTTTTCTTAAAAATATTTCCCAACATAAAACCAATATCACCTTACAATAATTGATTCTGAGTTTCAGTGTTTAAAAATAAAATATCAAACAGAACGAAATTTCAATGTACCATTTGTAATTCAGTAATATGAGAGAATTGGTCAGGGGTCTGAATACTTTTGCAAGCCACTGTGTGTGTGTGTGTGTGTGTCTATATATATATATATATATAATATATATATTATATATATATATATATATATATATATAATATATATATATATATATATAGATATATAGATTATACGACATATAACTCTCTTAAATACATATAAAGATGGAAGTGTATGTTAGGTTACACCAACGATTATTGTTTAATACAGACTACTTCAAATGACTTACAGACAGTCATTGTTACATATTGGGACCCTACTATCATAAGTCGTCAGAATGTCAGCACGGTGTTTGTGGTTTCAAGTTTAAATGGTCATATAAATTACTTTAACAATCTGTGATTTACTAGAGTGTTTGTTTTTATTTTTTTGTTCCTCAAAAGTAACTGTAATAACTAAAAAAAAAAAACATTTTAATTTATTGCAAACATAGAAGGTTGTGTGTGTGTGTGTTTTTTACCCCCTCGGTATAACGCCACCCTCGCTTATTGCCAGTTTTTGCCCATGGCCCTTACCTGGCACTATAAAGAGGGCTGACTGTATTTCATATTTCAGGATAATTGTTAAAACATGGTGTCAAATACAGTTTTGTGTCCAGACTACCCCTAAATAAATATGAATTAAAAAAAAACAGTTAAAATTTTAAAAGTGAAACTACTTTTTTCAGTTTCAACTTGAACTTCAGAATTTGATATGACACAATTTATGTAACTGTAAATTCCACAAATTATGGTAACTACACCTACCTAGAATAGAGAATATTCAAAGTGAAATAATCAAATTGAATAATCTGCATTTCAGGAAATACTGCTTTATTTCATGTCTTACAGAACAATATGACTATAGTCAAATATTGTTGAAAGAAGCAATGTTGATCCATTATTCTTTTTTTAGATGACATTTGTCATTTATATATTGCATTTTTAAACTTCTTGTTTAACTGAATCTTCAAGGGGGTTATCAAGTAACTATGGTTTGAAAGGTCGAGACAGCGAAGTACAGTATTTTTTAACACTAACAGAGTCCATATTCATAGTTTAAAACTGACACTAGATTTTATTTTTGTAAATTTTCATTTCTCAATTGTGCTTGGTGGGTCTAAAAAACGTTAAACACCAAGGAGGTCTGAAGCATACATCTGAGATTTCCATTACATGAGAATAGATGTTAAAACTTCATGCTGATTTGAACTCGGCTCTCGCCAAGATACCAACTAAGACGTAGCTTTACAGTAAACTAATGTGATCCATCTGCATCTCCATCCATTTGCGTTGCTTTCCATCTGATGATGTAGATATCCTTCTGTCTGGTGTTGATTGCTGAAGTGTAACGCTGGCTCCAGGGATCAGCTCATTTTGCCTCCCAGCGCATCGGCACACACAACAGCTGCGATGCTGGCTCCAGGGATCAACCACAGTGCTGTCTCCCCAGCGCATCAGCATGACAACCGTCTGGATTGAGCTAAGTAGGGTACATCTCTGGGGTCTTCAAGTGGGCACCTTCCATCCTTGTTTCGCCGACTAGCCGACGACACCTCAAGAGAGCTTGACAATGATTCTGGCATTCTAGCATCACCCCCCACCGTCCCTTACTTAACTCAGCCCAGCTTACTTACCCATACATCGGTGTTGCTTTCTTCCTATTGTGCTTGAGATCCCCAACCAGAATCTTTCTGTCTCAACCACAGCCAGTTGCTTCTCCTTTCTGCTGCTTCAGTTAAATTCTTCACTGTGCGATGCAACTCTTGGCCACTGAACCTGACATCTCTGAGAAATCGTTGTCGAGTGTGCCACAAATCCTCGACAAATCACCTCCACTGGATAAACTCGGACTCTCCATCCTCGCTGTTCAGCAGCTAGTTGAGCATACCGAAGTTTCTTCCTCTCATACACCTCATCCACAGCATCCTCCCATGGCACTGTTAACTCTACCAGATGAACAAGGTATGCTGATCCTGACCACAAGACAGTGTCAGGTCGAAGGTTAGTCGTGGCAATCTCAGGTGAAAAAATAAGCCGTTGACCAACATCTGCCAGCAGCTTCCAGTTGTCCTGGACGAGGCTTGGTTTTAACACCTTTTATTGGTGGTTACTTTCCTGGACGGAGGAATATTGTCTTTTGTGTGTAATGCTTTGATGGAACTTGTGGCAACTTATTGGTCAGGTTAAACTTGTCTTCCAATGCTAAGGCCAAACATCGCAGCACCTGGACATGGCTCCAAGTAAACCGTCCTTGGCTAAGACCCACCTTACATCCTGTCAAAATGTGCTTTAATGTTGCAGGTGATGAACACAAAGAACATCAGGGATCCTCACCCACCCAGAGGTTTAGGTTCTGTGGTGATGGGAGAACATCATATGTTGATTTGATGAGGAAACTGATCTTGCTCTGTTGCATTGTCCATAGGTCTTGCTAGCCGATGTTGCGTTGTTCCACACTTTCCCATCTCATCCATTCTCCCTGCTTGGCCTGGGAAATATCATTTACACACCTCATCCTCTCCTCCTGCTTTTGCACCTCGTTGACTACCAGCTTCATCCGTTGGGCTCGGGTTGCCTTGTGCCATGTAGGAGGAGCTGAACTGAGACCAGACCCCCTCTTCCATGTTGAACCTTGAGACTTAGCATCTTCCACAGCTTTCTTTGCCACCCACTTTCTTCCAGTTTTAAACACAGCTGCTGCCTCCCTTACGCATTTGTCGTGTGAATCTACTAATGTCATTTCCAGTCGGACCTTGGCGCACTTAAACTCCTTGGTTAGAGCAGAGTGGTAGCTGCAGTATTCATTTACCATAAAGTCACACTCTGCTGAGGCAGCATGGAACTCCCAACCATTTCCTGACATATGACCCGATTAAAGCTTCCAGCTTCTCAACTGTTGTCAAGGAAACCTCATACACAGTCAAGGCCGCAAATTGAAAGGACCAGAGCCTCAGTTTTCCCGGTAAAGCGCTGCTGACTATTCTCTTCAACCCTTCCACTGCTTGTTGTCTAACTTCTCCTTCACAAACTGAATCCTTTAGATCCCCATCGTACCATCTCCCAAGACTTTTCACTGGCTTCTGCACTACAATGCGCACAAATAACGATCCGCAATTATGATAATGAGGGTCTTAATGAGCGCACTGGTCTATTTAGCGCCCACACTTGCAGAGCTAGAAGTACAGAGAGCAATAGTCACTGTATGACGTTTGTGAAGCACAAAAATACAAACCAAAAAAAAGGGCAGCAAAGTCATCTTTGCACACAGTAAAGAAAAGTTTTCTGAGAAGGAGCAGAGAGCCCTTACGGCTGAGGCCTAGCATGACACTGAGTTGTTTGGAAAAGCCTCAGCCAACATCAGCTATGCTAGTATCCATAGCAAATGACATATATTGGCCTGCCATTTTTAGCACGACATCCAGAAATTTGCCTAGCACTCTGGAAAAGCTGGATTGTGCTATCTCTCCAGACATTCCAACTGTGGCCTGAAAGGAACCAGAGGCTAAGCAGTGCAGAGAACACAGTACTCATATATGCAGGGATAGCAGCCCCTAGAGTGGCGCTGGAGTCTAGCTCATCCCTCAATTCAGCTATTAGGTCTAGGATGACAAAGTTCAAATTTGATAATCAGTGCAGAACGCCAGGTGAACACCAGTCTTGACATACGTCATTTTTTGTGGCCGAAAAAATCAGACTTTATGGCTGCTAATCATGATTTACAGCAGCATTATGAGGGTTTTCACCCGCAAATCGCTTTGCACGAATCCTTACATCACCCCCAATATATCAACGTGAAACCAACGTGGTGCAAAACAGAAACACATAAAGTTCTAAACTCTATTGAATTTATAATGTAAATTTCACATCTGTAAACTGAAATACTGTATCTGAAGATGTTCATATCCATATCATTTTTTTTTTTTTCCCCTTCAACTGTGGTTACAGGAAAAAAACATGAGATTCACAACAGAAGAATGAGCTCCTCAAGCATTTCACCAATTACTCCTTTCTTTAATTAGTGACTCCAATTCTTTTAATTCCATGTTAATGTTACAAAATGAGGAACAAAGAACTATAGCAAAGCAGAATCCACAGTTTGTCAATTGTATTTGAAATATTTGAAGAACCAAACAAGCTCATCACAATAAAAAGGGACCAGTAAGCATGTCAATAAGGCTTTCAAAACCTCAGTTGGCACTTCAGACCTTGAATGATATTATGTAGTTTCTTTTAAAGTAAGTTTTATACTCAAAAAGGTAATTGATTCCAATTTAGAGTCGTTGACCATATATCAACTGTGTGCATAGAATAGTGGAATTATGTTTAATCACAATTTCATAAGTAATTCACCAGATAAAGTATATGCAATAATACTACGTTTCACCACAATTGGGTAAGTGGTTCTCCAGATATGTAAAAATGTTGTTACATGCAGATGCACAAACATAGACATCCCAGCCCTCTATAATCTTATTTTGTAATAACTTAAAACTAAAGTGTATTAATATTAAGTTTCATGAGAATTGAATATGCGGTTCTCTAGATATAAGGAAAAATACAACAGAGCTGTTCATACGAGTATTGTGTGCATGGTATTAGATGTAACCTATAACATGAAGCAGATCATCTGTAAAGGTGAAGTTTCTGCATTGAAATATGGGAGGACAGGACAGAGGGCACAAACACACACACACACCAAGCTGAATACAGCCAGATTTCACAATGGGGATAAATGTAAACTCAGGCTCCTATATATATATACAATTAACAAACAAACAAGTTAATGAGGACATCATCATTTAATATTGGAAATTAGGATTTCTTTAATGTTGTTTCCTGCCATACAAAGGTAAAGATACATTAAATATCTTAAAAGGGTGGGACACAAACTAATTCCATCCAAAATTAATCAGCCGCCCACACCACTCAAACCTGCACTTATCCAACAAAGGCGCTCTATGCAGATGTGCCCTATAGCCTGGGGATCGCAGGTTCGAGTCCAGGCTATGTCACAGCCGACTGTGACTAGAAGCTCCCAGGGGGTGGCGCACAATTGGCCGAGATGCTGCCCGGGTAGGGAGGACTTAGGTCGGCAGGGGCATCCACGGCTCACCGCGCATCAAAGACCCCTGTGGCCGATAGGGAACCTGTGGTTCTGCAGTGGAGCCGCCAGATCTGTGTTGTCCTCCGGCCCTATAGGTCTGGTGGCCTCGCTGTGGATCCGCAGTGTGTAAAATGATGGATTGGCAGCAGCATGTTTCAGAGGACGCGTGCTCCAGCCTCCGTTCCCAGAGTTGGCGGGGGCGGGGGTGGGGGGTCATTGCGAGCGGGGGGCCGAGGATACAGATAACAATTGGGCACACTAAATTTGGGAGAAAACCGAGGTACAAAATTGGAGACGACTAAATTAAAAAAAAAAAAAAAAAAAAAAAAAAAACACACTTGGGAAAAGGTAATACCAGATCAGAACTTTTTTTTCCCTTGTAATACATTTATCACATTTTCTCAAAAAACATCTACATTACATAGTTAATTTCAAACGTTATATACAATTGTGTACAACAAAAAAGTAACATATTGCCAAAACTGGCATCTTCAGATACAAATCCAAGTTCTTTTTCCCCAAAAATAATATTCAAAGAAACTTTGTGGAAAGTTATTGCACACACACACACAGACACAAATGTGATGTAGCGTATACATTTTACAGTAAAATTTAATTTACAGGATAAAGCAGATAGTGAAAAACTGTTTCTGTACAATAGCAGTTACACAACATTGACTGTTTTCTTGAATTGCTGCCTTTGTAAAAACAACTGCTCTAAATCATCTTTTAGAGCTGACCCCCCCCCCCAAAAACATTTATTTTGCACCGGGTAATTATTTTCCGCATGTAGGACAACTGAGAAACTGTCCCTGCTACTTTTGGCACCCAGTCCCCCCCCCCCAAAAAACATTTATTTTGCACCGGTAATTATTTTCCGCTGTAGGACAATGAGAAACTGTCCCTGCTACTTTTGCCTCCCCAACCCACAGACCTGCCAGCCAATACAACATTCCCTTCGGGATTCCCCAGCAATGACCAGTGACTTCGTATATCCAGGTCTTGAACCTGCACTCCCGACTGTATGACTCTGCACAGCACATAGCTGTGCTTTTACCCGGTACTGACACTTTTCAATTTGTGTCTCAATGTAAATACCAGCCATGATTTGGGCTTGGTATGATTTATTGGTAAACTTGATAGAAGCTGGAGGTCTCTTTTTCCCTACTTGATTATAAAGTACAGTACTATACCCCAAAGAGGCTCCAAAGAAAAATCAGAGCTTGTGCTGTAAAATGTGCAGATCACGCATATTAGAATATGCATCTATAAAAAACATAACTGTTAAACTGCATCTAGCACCCCTATTTTACTGTTTGACCTGCAGCAACACTCACTGATTACCTATGAATACAGATTTATATGATTGCCAGTTGTGTATCTTAGCACAAGAAACAATGCACCTTATAAGATGAAATCTGTTATAGGTTTACAATGAGGGACCAGGCACTTTTCATTTGTGTATGTATGCAAGAAATTTCACTTGGATTATTCGATGCACACAGTCTAATCTCCACACCAAACCACCTCATAAGTAACGTTATTTTTGGCATGCAGTTCTACAAAAACAAATAAGAAACCGTTCAGAAAGTGTCATGACATTTGGAGTGCTTTTTCCTCAAAGTATTTCTTATATTAATATAAAGCGGTCTATACTGAAAATTTCAAAGACTGCAGCTGCTAGTTATAAGAAACCGTCAACCATACAATGTCACAGTTTAGACAGTTTTAAATAACCATAAATCCAGTAAAGACAGTATTTATAACTAACCAACTAAAAGCATGCAAAAATAAGAGCAATACGAGATCATTTGGTGGGAATATACATGGCAGAACTTAACTATATACATTTAAAAAAAAAAAAAGTTGCAATTAAAAAAAAGTGGGCAATACAAATTGTTCTAGCAGACATTTAGCAGCACAAAACTATTATTTTAAGAAATAAGTTTGAGCACTACACATGGATAATACATTACCAAGAAAGCTGTGTGTGTGTTTGTGTGTTTCTGCACATCCTTCATATGAATATCATATGATACATTGATTCACAAAAGTAAAATGTGCACAAAGGAAAATAAAAATAATAAAATAATGGATGAACATGTCATTATTTAGAAATTTACAAAATACGAAAAAAAAGAAAAAAAACCACATTTGACCAGCTGGTATCTAACAATGTAACTTTCTAGTTTACATTCCAACACTTCTTTGAATATTCCTGGATTTCCCCCTCCCCGTTTGGCAGGCTGCTTGGTTCACTTCAGTTTTAGTTGACAATTCTTTTTTCTAGCTGATCCACAATCTTGGTGTGATTATTGATTCACTCAGACACCTCTGTTTGGACCGAGAGACCTTCCTCATGATTATTGTAGTTGCCATTCTGTCGACCCTTTATGTGATCTAGACGGTTGGTATGAATGCTGTCCTTGTCACTTTCATACTCTTTCTCTTCTTTATCAGATTCTCTTCCCACCTGAAACACAAAAGTTGGAAATAAAAAAGGCCTAACTTAGCCACTTTTGTATCTACCAGTCAAAGGCAACAGTAGCAGCACTTATTCCTTGATATGTCCATAGGTTAAAAACAAGGTGGCAGTGAAAACAAACATTTCTACTGGACACCACCTATAATGAAACTTTATTGTGAGAATTCACAGAATACAACTGTGTGTCAACTATAGGGATCATATGATGTGTATCACTGATATGGCTAGAAGTTAAAGACTTGTAGTGCATAACATTTTGCACCAAATGGGTTTTACTGGCATTTAGCTCATTGTGACGGAGAGCGAATGAATCCGAATCAAAAATCTCCCTCTCGATCAGTGAGGGCACTGTACAACAGGAGCTGCGGGCTTCCTACTGAATGGTTGGGCAGTTCATCCCAGGGACAGTCGGGAGCCGCCATTCAGGAAGAGGGCGGCGTTACGGTACCTGGAGTCATCACCCTAGTACGGTGAGCGAAGTTTCAGTCATGAATTGGAGGAGACGTGATTGAACTAGCTATCGGAGGGGGCGGGGCTTAGGGTACTTTAGGGGGACGTGACGCCGTAATTGGCTCCTTTGTTGTGGTTAATGGGAGGAGACAAGGACGGAATCTTGAATGAAGTGTGGGTTCATTGAGGAGTATTGTGTTTGTTTTGCCAGACGGCTGATACAAAGCTGGAGCTGCAGCAAGAAGCCCGGACCTGAACGCGCACGAGCACCAGCACTCAGAGCACCGCACCTGCACCAGAGCACCCAGTTTGGAGACGTGTTTTTGTGTTTATTATTTCGGGACTGCAACCCCTTTGTTTTGTAGCTGGTAATACCCATTGCTGGGTAGAACCAGCTTTATTATTTTGGGTCCAGTTTTCACTGGCAATACCCATTGCTGGGTAGAGCCAGCTTTATTACTTGAAACCCGGTTTAAAAAGGGCATTAAAAGAAACCTGACCGGTAGACTTCGTGTTTGTCCTTTGTTGGAGCACCTCAACTCACTATACACCGGAGCACTACAAACCACTTTGCCACAATTGGTGTCAGAAACGGGAGCCATGGACATGGCTGCGCTAACCACGCTGCTACAGGCACTGGAGCACAGACGGGAGACGGAGGATAGACAGAGGGAGGAGAGATTCACGGCGCTGATCGAGAGGGTCGGTCTTGGAAACGCACCCCGAACTCCAGCAGTACCCGTGATGGCGCCTCTCAATACACGGGCACAAAAGATGACTGCGGAGGATGACCCGGAGGCGTACTTGGTTGCCTTCGAGCAGTTGGCCACCACTGCGTCATGGCCGAAGGAATACTGGGCCAGCCAACTGGGTCCCTGTCTGATCGGGGAGGCTCAGGCAGCATATCAGGCCATGACCAACGAGGAGGCTAGCCAGTACGACCTGGTCAAACAGGCCATCCTCCGACGCCTCAATATCACGGGGGAGACACATCGGCCATCGGAGGCCACGGGAGACCCGCCCCAGGGTGGTCGCGCAAAAACTTTGTGACCACATGGTGCACTGGCTCAACCTGGCAGAAAAAACGGGTCAGCAAATGGGGGAAGCCATCGTCCTGGAGCAGTTCTGCCATGTGGTCGGCGCCGAGACCCAGGGATGGATACGGCGCCACAATCCCACCACCTTGGAGGCCGCCGTCAGACTTGGGGAGGATTATGAGGACTCCCTGGTCTCCGTAAAGACCGGACTACTGACCCCTCTCGGCGCGCCCATCACCCGCGGATCAGTGCCCTCGTCTCTCCAGTTGGGAACCAGACCTCCCAGATCACCAGCCTCAATGGGCCGGCCCACCTCCCTACCATGGAGACAGCGGTTGGCCCCCAGCTGGGGTAGATTTACTGCCCCCGACCCGCTGCAGTATCAGCAGCGGGACAGACAGCTAACCCCAGTGCCTTCTGCCCCGATCGTCTGTTTCAGGTGCCATGAGCCTGGACACATCGCCCGCTTGTGCCCCGCGGCAATGGAGTGCAACATGGCGACCTGTTATCTGGCATCTGAGGCAGGTAAGGTACGGGGAAAGGGTCGGGAGGGGCCTTGTATTATTGATGTAGTGGTTGGTAATGTGAGTACCCATGCTTTAGTGGACTCAGGGTGTGCACAGACCTTAATTCAAACGTCTCTCTTAGGCGGTATGTCGTGGCAGCCACAAGGCAAGGTGGCGATCTCCTGTATCCATGGAGACACGGCGACATATCCCACCCTAAAAGCATACGTGTCGATAGGTTCGACACAACGCCACCTCATAGTGGGGGTGGTGGAAAGGCTGCCGCATCCCGTAATCCTGGGTCGGGACTGGCCACAGTATCGACAATTGCTCCAAAAGGCAGTCCCGACCACACACGTAACCGTGGCAGACAGAGCAGGGGAAACGATTGGTGATATTTTTCCCCTGCAAGCCGACCTGTTTAATTCTCTTTTTCGTCCTAGGAAAACAAAGAAAGAGAGACGAATCGAAAAATGGGAAGGTGCATCTCTGAATCGAGGCTGGGGACTGGTGGGAGAGAGCGCAGATGGTATCAAACGCCACTCAAAGGGAGTCGGTACGCAGTGTGACCGAGGGGGCGAGGTTACTGGGCCATCCAGGGCAGATGCTACTCCAGCCCCTCTCAATGTACCGGACATGTGGGGCTAAAGCGCGGACCTAGTGTGGGACCAGAAAAACGACCCCACACTGGTGCACGCTTGGGAACAGGTCCGGTCTATTGAAGGTAAGGAAGTTGAAGGTGCTGAGGCGCTGGTATATCCGCACTTCATTATCAAGGGGCAATTACTGTATAGGGTAAACCCTGCCACGGGCACAGGACAGCCTGTAACGCAATTGATGGTTCCCCCGTCGTGTCGGCCTGAAGTCATGAGGCTGGCGCATGACATCCCCTTTGCAGGACACTTGGGAGCCGACAAGACGAGGGAACGCACATTGGCTCGATTTTATTGGGTAGGACTTCATAATGAAGTGTCGAAATATGTAGCCACATGCCCAGACTGCCAGCGAATAGCGCCGGGTCGAGTGCGCCCCGCTCCTTTGGTCCCACTGCCAATTATTTCCACTCCCTTTGAGCGCATTGCAATGAACATAGTTGGCCCTTTGCTACCTTCTGACTCTGGGTATACGCATATATTAGTAGTGGTGGATTATGCAACGCGATACCCAGAGGCAGTTCCATTGAGGTCCACTAGTGCAGCTGCAATAGCCAAAGAACTAGTGCAGATTATGGCGAGAGTAGGGATCCCCAAAGAGATTTTGACTGATCATGGAACTAACTTTCTGTCTAAACGCTACAGCAGGTGTATAAAATATTAAAAATACGTCCCATCAGGATGTCCGTTTATCACCCACAATCGGACGGTTTGGTGGAACGTTTTAATCAAACATTAAAACAGATGCTGAGATGATTTGTGAATCAAGAGCAAAAACATTGGGCATCACTTCTCCCCTACCTCCTTTTTGCAGTGAGAGAGGTGCCGCAGAGCTCAACAGGGTTCTCCCCCTTTGAGCTCCTGTACGGCCGACAACCTCGCGGTATCCTCGATCTGTTGAGAGAGGGGTGGGAGGAGCACAAAGGCTCGTCCAAAAACATAGTGCAGCATATGCTCCTACTCCGTGATCGCCTGGATTTGGTCGGTCGTTTGGCCCAGGACAATCTAAAATCGGCACAGCACCGACAACAGCAGCATTACAACAAAAATGCACGGATTCGGACCTTTCGGCCAGGAGACAAGGTAATGGTGCTTCTTCCCACGTCGGAATCGAAGCTATATGCTAAATGGCAGGGGCCATATGAGGTGATTCGGGCTATAGGGAAAGTTAATTATGAAATTCGGCAGCCCGATCGCCGTAATGAACGGGAAATTTACCATGTCAATTTATTAAAGCCCTGGCAGGCAAGGGATGCCTTATTTATAGCCCCAGGTGAGGTAGAGGATGATTTTGGACCCTGTATAGAGGCTCCTAGCATACAGAACATTCCGATGGGGGAACAGTTACTCCCAGATCAGCAGAGAGATCTGCGTAGGTTAATTGAGGAGTTCAGGGATGTTTTTTCTGATGTGCCCGGCAGAACTAATCTCGTTTTATATGACATTATCTCTCCCCCAGGTGTCACGGTTCGAGAGAGACCTTACAGGATCCCAGAAAGTCGACGAAGTGGCGTTCGCAAAGAGGTATGGGATATGCTCGAGCTTGGGGTGATTGAGCCTTCCAGGAGCGAGTGGTGCAGTCCGATTGTGATAGTCGCCAAAAAGGACGGCACCAACCGCTTCTGCGTTGATTTCCGCAAGTTGAACGCTATTGCCAAGTTCGATGCATATCCCATGCCTCGGGTCGACGAGCTTCTAGACAGACTGGGAACGGCGAGGTTCATCTCGACTTTGGATCTGAGGAAGGGATACTGGCAGATCCCATTAACCTGCAGATCACGTGAGAAAACGGCATTTTCTACCCCTGATGGTTTGTTTCATTTCACAACCATGCCGTTTGGGCTACATGGTGCACCTGCTGCCTTTCAGAGACTAATGGACCAGGTTTTACGCCCACATCATGAATATGCAGCAGCGTATATTGATGATGTGGTGATTTACAGCTCCACCTGGCGGGAGCATTTGGCTAGGGTCGCAGCCGTCTTGCAGTCTCTGAGGGTAGCCCGGCTGACAGCTAACTTGGGTAAATGTGCCTTTGCCAAAGAAGAAACACAATATTTGGGATTTATTACGGGACATGGGCAGGTGAAACCAGTCGCCACCAAAGTCCAGGCTTCGATGGACGCGGCAATCCCGAAAACCAAGTCCCAGGTGAGGTCTCTCTTCCGGTTGGCCGGTTATTACCGTCGATTCATCCCCGAGTACGCCACAGTGGTAAACCCTCTAGTGAACCTCACTAAAAAGTGCACACCAAATTTAATTAAATGGACAGGGGAATGTCAGGGGGCCTTTGATACCATTAAGCAACGACTCTGCCGAGCCCCCGCCCTGATCACACCAGATTTTGATAAGGAATTCCTCCTCCACACCGACGCTTCTGATGTTGGTCTGGGGACGGTCTTGTCCCAGCAGGTCGACGGAGTAGAACACCCCATCCTCTACATAAGCAAGAAAATGCTCCCTCGGGAGCGCAACTACTCCGTCATAGAAAAGGAATGTCTGGCCATTAAATGGGCCACTCAGACCTTATGCTATTACCTCTTGGGTCATTCATTCAATCTCGTCACTGACCACGCCCTACTCAGATGGTTAAGCACGATGAAGGATAGCAATGCCCGGATAACTCGGTGGTATCTGGCGCTGCAACCCTTCATGTATTTCATGACACACCGTGCAGGGAAAGATCATCAAAATGCGGATTACTTTTCCCGGGAGGGGGGTGTAATGGGTAAGGTAGATTCAGCCGAGTGTTCCTTCGGCTCCCCTCTGAGCGGTGGGATATGTGACGGAGAGCGAATGAATCCGAATCAAAAATCTCCCTCTCGATCAGTGAGGGCACTGTACAACAGGAGCTGCGGGCTTCCTACTGAATGGTTGGGCAGTTCATCCTGGGGACAGTCGGGAGCCGGCCATTCAGGAAGAGGGCGGCGTTACGGTACCTGGAGTCATCGCGCTAGTACGGTGAGCGAAGTTTCAGTCATGAATTGGAGGAGACGTGATTGAACTAGCTATCGGAGGGGGCGGGCCTTAGGGTACTTTAGGGGGACGTGACGCCGTAATCGGCTCCTTTGTTGTGGTTAATGGGAGGAGACAAGGACGGAATCTTGAATGAAGTGTGGGTTCATTGAGGAGTATTGTGTTTGTTTTGCCAGACGGCTGATACGAAGCTGGAGCTACAGCAAGAAGCCCGGACCTGAACGCGCACGAGCACCAGCACTCAGAGCACCGCACCTGCACCACAGCACCCAGTTTGGAGACGTGTTTTTGTGTTTATTATTTCGGGACTGCAACCCCTTTGTTTTGTAGCTGGTAATACCCATTGCTGGGTAGAACCAGCTTTATTATTTTGGGTCCAGTTTTCACTGGCAATACCCATTGCTGGGTAGAGCCAGCTTTATTATTTGAAACCCGGTTTGAAAAGGGCATTAAAAGAAACCTGACCGGTAGACTTCGTGTTTGTCCTTTGTTGGAGCACCTCAACTCACCTTTACACCGGAGCACTACAAACCACTTTGCCACACTCATTTACAGTTTTAACACTGTGCTTCTGCAAACCTTTAATGCGTTTACAGGGTACTTTAAGTGCACCTGCACATTTATATGTGGAAATTAGTTGAACCATTTATTTTTCAGGTGACCTTTTACTTGTTTATTGGAATATCCAGATTTGTCAATACTGGGGTGTGATAACATCTTTAAAAATCAAGGTTACCCTAGGCAAGGGGAAAGACCGACAGCCACTAAACAAACAGGTTTCAAACAAATGCAGTAGTTTTTGTGATGTGAACAGTAATAAAAGAGACTGAATGAAGCTCATGTTCTGTATGGCCTCACCTTGACCGGGGTGCTTCTTTCCAGTTTTTCTTTGTCCTTGCTGCTCCTCTTCCTGGAGGGTGATCTTTCCCTTTCATTCCTTTCTCTGCTGCGTTCCCTGACTTTCTCCTTCCTCTTCTCCTTTTTAATTCTGTTAAAATAAATTATTTTGTCAATTCAATATTGATCAGAGAAGGTTGTCAAATTAAGTTCAATATAAAACATGGACTAGCTCACAACACTTTTACAATAGGAGTCAAATTTCCAATTGATACAATACACCATTTCTTTCATTTTATTAATTAAACACTTTGTAAATCCCTTTGTCCCTTACCTCCTTGGAGAAGGAGACTTCAATTTTCTTTTGGGAGTTCTTTGCCTTGGAGATTTGGACCTACTCCTGCTCCTCTTTCTGCGGCTTCTACAACACAAAAATCAATTATTAGCAAAGGTTACCAACAGGATCTCACATTATCCACACCAGCAGTTTAGAAAGCACATTTGAGACCTTATTTCATTGTTAATGACGGGACAGGTTACTGCCTGTTAATGGCCTGCAGGATTAGCTAAACAACCCACAGGTCATCAGGTGACAGTAAAGGACCACTTTTGTGAAATTACATTATCAACACACGTGCCCCATTGTTAAATATACATTAACGACACATCATAATTTTAGAGCACAGTTACTGTGTGACCTGTGCAAGAATCTAGAAGATTAAAAGTTGTTCATGCAGATATGCTCCAAAGTATGTGGAGCTCTGTTATTGAACCAACTGAGTCATGGGTAAATAGGCAAAACAATTAACATACCTCTAAAAATCAGAAAACATCATGAGGCTTCTATGAAAATGTAACACTGTAAAAAAGCAGCGTCATATTTCAACAGGCTGGAAAATCACTTATTTATTAAAAAAGAAAATCACTTATTTATTTGTTATTTTTAAGTGGCTGCGTGGTTGTTCAGTTTAGAGTGATCCAAGTCCTTCAAGGAGGAAACCAAGCCCTTCAGTAATGTGAAAAATATTCTAAGATTACCATGTCTGTAGTCTGATTGAGTTGAGAGCACACATGCGAAACGATGTTTTAACATTTTTACAGAATAGTGGAATTGCAGCTTTAAAACAAACGTGCTGACCTGCTGGTGCTTCGAGATCTTCGGGATGAACTGTAGCTCTTTGGTGGAGATTTCCCTTTCTTTTCTTTCTGTTTCCTCTCGTCTTTCTCTCTTGAGTACTCCTCTTTACTTCTTGATTTGCTGTCCTTCTCTCTTGTTTTATCTCTGCTAAAAGATAAATAACAATTGATAGCTCTTTCACCACTCCCCGTTCAATACATGCATCTACGCGACTAGCATTTCAGACTAGGGTTTTTCTGATGATTATTCTGTGAAGTATTATCATGACAATTGCGATACAGCATGATATTTTACTATTATTAATCTAAAATGTGTTTTACCACATTATAAACCTTGAAACTGAAAAAAAAAAAAGTTGCTTAATTATAATTTGGGCCTATGTTTTTCATTTTTCAGTGCTTCTTTTTAGCTATTCGTTTTTTCGGAGCTTTCGCTTTGTATGTACTGTATGAAATAACTGTTTTCGGTTACTTTTCAAAATGCTTTTTTTTTTTTTTTTTTTTACATTTCACCACAATTTGCAATACTGTTTTAAATCCACCATATCTTAACTTTAACACAGCTTTAAATCCTGCGAACAAGCCGTTCGCAGGATTAATCTCATTTTAAACCTCACAAGAAACGTAGAAATGTGCTGCCACTCAGTAGTTGTGGTGGTTTTAAAGTATTCAAAATGAATCAATGATGCATACAAGCCAGGAAGGAGGGACATTGTCCCGTTGCACCATTTTTTTTTGTAGTAGGTTTTATTTATTTATTTATTTAAATGGGGAACATGAATTGATTAACCACTTCCACTGTTTTTCCAGTTTTACTGAGTTTATTGGCTATACACCTTCACTACAATTTCATTTATTTATTTTTTTTTGTATCTGGGGTGTTTTATCAGTTAAAAATGAAAATCAGAAGCCCTAATTATAATACAACCGATATTTACATATCATGCAATATTGTAAACTCAGAACACTTTCTAAAAATCAACGAAAACATAATTAATCAATTACTGTAGACAAATTACAGTGCAATTTTAATCAACAGTCCTTATTTAAAAATAATTAAATAAATAATAGGATATTTGTTATAAGAGTACTTCCAAAATAATTAAATAAAAACATAATAAAAATGTAATTGGCATTAGAGCGGGGGGGCGGTGAAATGGCTTGGTTTAAGTTTTCTAGCCAATTAATTTTGGCGTTTCTTATAATTGTTAGTCTGGTTTAAGGATGTTAAAAATGTCTTGTTCCCAAATCTAATAGATACACTATTACTGGGTTAAATGCATTTCTAAATGGAGCTGGTCACGTCAGCCTGCCTACGTTTTACTCGAGTACCAGTAATTGAGCATATGAAAATGAATGCATAGAACAGATGTGCATACAGACTAGATGTGGTGAGCCTCTCCTTATAGCTTTTTACTTTAGGACCATAATAAGAACGGCACCAAGAGTCAGGACCCAGGGGGATTTTGAAATGCAAAATATTTGACTTTACTGGTAACTGTATACCAACAACATGTTAAACTTTAATTAATGTTTGAAAATGCTAATATTTAGTTGAAAATAAATAAGATGCATGGATATAGTGAGTGTGGTGTGCACTAACCGTTTAGGGAGTAGCTTTTAAAATATATCGAGGGTTCCTGTTTGAATACACACCACCCTCACTATATCCTTGTGTCTGTTTAAACAGTGTAAAAATGTAGTCCTCCTTAAACGACGTATCCAAAAAATGAGTCATAAAACAGAAACTTAAAAATGCATTATTATTATTATTATTATTATTATTATTATTATTAGTACTACTACTACATGCAATTAGTTTTACTTAACACTGTTTTTAATAAACACTATTCCTTAGTGATGTTTCTTCTTCAAAAAGCGCTTGGTGGTGATCTCAAATAACTGATTTTATTTAGGAGGAATGTTTGTTTCCTTGCTATCAGCCATATTTGGCTATATAAAATCCAGTGAAAGGTTTATTATCGCCATCTACTGGATGTCCATGTTAGTTGATGCGTTTCTCAGGAGTGGACAAAATCATAAATAGAAATAAATAAATTACTGCGATAATTAAATATTGCCAATAGAATAATCATTAAAAAGATAATTGCAATCTTAATTCTATCGTCCTATCACAACACCCCTTTCTCAGACTATTTACTAATTCGTTTATTGTATGTACTGTGGTTTAATACTGAAGCAGTGAGCTGTTTATGCATCAGAGTAAGCAATCTTTGGAGTCCATTATGGAACACTATTCTACAGTCAATCCACAAAGCAATGTTTGAACTGTTGCAATAACTCACCTAGACCTGGATCGGCTTCTGGTGCGCTTTCTATCTTTCGATCGCGAGCGTTTTTTCTGGGAACTTTGGGTGCTACGTGCCTCTCTCGGTTTTGACCGAGATCTTTTACGGGATCTACTCCTGAGAGAGAGAGAGAGAGAGAGAGAGAGAGAGATTTATAAGTGGAGGGGGGGCAGAGAAAATGGAAACTACATTTTATGATAAATGTAGGGCTAAATCAGAAGCTAGTTTTGCTTGCATAAGTGGTCACCCTTAAACAGCTGTGTAAAATGAAATTTTATTATCACAATACATAGTTACAAGTGTGATGTACAGATCACTATTTCTACGACAATAAAACTAGAAGTATAGACCTAGGATGTTATCTGCATGAACTCCTTCATACAGTTAACATCCTAGTTATCAGCTCTACTGAGAAGATACATACAACCACGTAATCACTGCATAGTTTGCCTTTGCTGTGCTGTTTTTTACCTGTGTCTGGAGCGAGACCGCTTCCTTTTGGATTGTGAGCAAGATCGAGATCTTCCAGCCTTTTTGCTGCTAGTGGTACTGTTTTTCCCAGACTCGACTGTAAATGTCAGATAAACAAAATGCAGATATATTTTAAGTGCAATATTTCACGTGGAAATGTATTCATGGCAAAATAATGTTTTTACATTACTTTAAAAACTGTACCTGGCTCAATAGCTGCAGAGATACATGACTGCGCTTCCCTCACTCTCTTCATCACATCCTCTAGTTCCTTAGCAGCAGCCTGTGCAGTCATCTCAGGAGGTTTTACAATAGCATTGTTAGAGTGATTGATTCTAGAGGATGGATAATAGAAAATTACTCAAACTAATTTCATAGATTTTTTCTTTCAGCAGAAAATTTGCTAGGTAGAATCTTCTGCAGATGAACACGCATAAAAAGAAGATTATATAAAGACACATTTTATTTCATAGTATTATCGCAACGTTCTTAGTTTTCCGATTAGTCCTGCACTGCATGACTTGCATGCCCTGACTGCACACCACTGAAACATTTGATAATATCTTGCTTTTATATATTTCTAAAATGTTATAAATTTATAAGTGGTCAAACCTGTTCATGGGGCCACTTTTATTCAGTGACCACAATTCTCTTAACCAGCAACGAATTCAAACCTGTATTAAGCACCCTTACACAGAGATATTGTTATAAGAAAACTTTGGTTTTAAATGGTACGTCCTAAAATCAAAGGAATACAGTAACCATTTTAGCAGTCTTTTACCCATAATCAATAAAACAGCAGCACTCGCTTGTAAAGGAAGAGAGAAAACGTGGAGAAACAAAAGGCACTCCCTAAATGACAGAATTTAAGTTATTAAACGTAAAAGACAGCAAGTGCCAGAAAAACTGCTGAACAATTCGGCACTAGAGACACAGATACAGCATTCTGAAACGGAAAGAACTAGGGCTTGAAGTTTTAGGTTTTTATTTGTTAAACTCAATTAAACTCTTAATTACTAAACAAAGTCGCTTCTTTTTACCTTGCTGTCCTGACTGACTTGCTGATTCTGTTTCACCTTCGTCATTATTCGAACACAAGAGCAAGCAATGACATTAATCACTACCCCCAGATGCTACTTTAACTTGCATTTTGTTCTCGCACATGTCTGGGAACTAGGTACCTTCCAATGTGTCCATTTCGTGTTGTGTTGTTCTTTCCCACTAATTTGACAGAATGTTTTCATAATTAGACCTAAAGGCAAACCGTTAAATGGAAAATTCAAGCCATTCTTATAAGAGTATGAAAACAATGTGCACAGTAATCGAAAAAGATTCCTCACTTTCACAAAAGAAAATGTTTTGTAAATGCATTATCTAAATTAATGTTACTAAATAACAGACTTCCTTTTGTTCATATTACATCTGCCGGCTTTTACAGTGTATGTAAGATATACATACTCATAGGTAAGCATGTCAGACACAAATAGAAAATTCGTAAGTTTTGGAGACCACTATTAAACTGTCCCTTGAGTGGTCTCTTAATACAGGTTTGACTGTACATGTTTTCAATGTGCAATGTTTTATAAAAGTTCCCAGGAGATGGTGCAGAAACACAACACGCTGTTTGGTAAATCCTTACTTGTTCATAGCCGCTTAAAACTCAAAAGCGCAATTCTGTTTTTTGTTGTTAAGCAGACTTAAATTAGACTCAATTGACATTTTTACTAGATTGACCTACTTCAAGGGTCTGTCTCCAAACACGACTCCATTGAAGGTCAGAGCTCTTGGCACAGACTCTTGATCAGCGAATTCCACAAAGGCAAAGCGAGTGGGCTGAGTCTCATCCCCAGCCATTCTTACAAATTTCACATCTCCAACTTGCTTGAAGTACTCCAGTAACTGCTCGGCTGTCGCTGTCTGGAACAAAAGAATAGTATAGTCTAATCAAGGAACCACCAAACAGGAGTACAAACCTAGCTGGTACAGACATGTTGCTCACATGAGGAATAGAAGCAAGAATCCTGCACTGCTGGAATCCTAGTTAACAGCACATCTTACTGCAACGGAGCAATCTTATTGGTTATAAAGGTTGTGATTATGTTTCCATCAGCAATAAACAACTCAAGCCTCTGCATCGAATGTGTTCACATTCACCTTGTTTTACCTGTAGACATCCTGAAATACATCAGTAAGAAACAGCATACTAAACAAATCCACATGTTGCAGGTCGGAAGGTTAATGGTTACACTATAAATGTACCTGGGCGGTTTGAAATGATTCTGAGCTCTACTCAGCTATGGCCAAAAGCTTTGCATCATCCTAGAATTTTAGGATTGAGACAATTACATTTATTTTTTTGTTTACATAGTTTTGATCTTTCACACCAAACTGACTTTATTCCAAAGTTCAGTATCACATTAATTCAAAGAAAGACTCTTGACATTTGCAGAATTTTTTGTTTAAATATAAAAAAAAACAAAAAACACACTTATCTGACTGGCAGCTACGGAAAAAAAGATCAAAAAACAAACAAAGTAAATAGTCTCGGACGCAGAATAGCAGTAACAAACTAAACCAGCATCTCCCTCGATAGGTTGCAAACTAAAAAAATAATAATAAAATAATACATCAACACGCCATTTTGTAATGTGGCTCACCAAAATACATACAATACGTGCTGACTCCGGAATCCTCCACAATTGAAACTGGTTGCATGTCAGTTGCAATCATCTCAATAATCAATCTGTTATGTTTCAGCCCCAGTTTTGTTGCATTTCCTAGCAGTATTAGCATATGCTTGCTTGTTTGTCTGGGCCCCACCTCCTCCGCGTTAGATCCAGCACCAGTAGTAGAAGCAGACATTGTATGTACAGGATACTTTATTTTCACTTTAACATTGTTCCAGTTCTGCCGCTGTAACTAAACTCTGCAGAGCACAGCCTACATTTCACTCTTTGGTCTCCTTTTTTATCGAAATATGCCCAGACAGGGCTTTGCTTTTTTCAAGCTCCGAAAGGATGACATTGCTAGTCATGGGAGTAAGAGCATGCTGGACATTGGGAGGTGAATATCCAGACACAATGATGCCACGTGACAAAGGCAGGAAGTAAATAAACAAATAGATAAATAAATAAAGAGTAGCTGTTATTTGCAGACACCATCTTAATCTTAATATTTGACCTGCACATTTATACAATTAAACAAAATTAAAAACGTCTGACACTTTACGAATGATTAAACTCTAAACGATTAACACCCCTACATTCCATTATAGTTTAAGACTTCCTTAATCCTCTCAGGCATGGACTCAAATGACCCCATTCACATTACTGGGCTGGCCCAGGACCGCTGCATATTTTGGTCTGCAACCCCGTTCATATCTGCGGTTTAAGGCTCTTAGCGTATTCACATATGCAACTGAAAAGCAGGCCTAAAATGTGTCGAATTGCTTGTATTTCTTTTTATGGAATGCTAGCCTGCACTCAGAATGGAAGAGCTAATGGGATATACAGTATTATAGGCTAACTTCACTATAATGACCCCCATGGGACCTGGAGAAATGTTTGTTATATCAGGGTGTTCACTATAATAGGGTTTGGCATTTTTTCTTTATCAGAATAATGACAAAACAGCAATTTTGAATTGATCATCAATATATAGTACTTTTATGACAATTCCTTCACATTGATCAACATTTAAACGGTACTGTGACAAGGTACTCGTATCACGTGTGGGTAACCGCATTGCAAGACAGAGAGACATGGGAGTTGGAGTTGAAACGCTGGCACAGGTGCGCAGGATTTACGAAACACAAAACATAAAGTAAACAAATGAGTCTACGAACAATGGTAATGCAGACGACTGTACAAAAGGCAAAATAAAAAGGTGCCACACAGGGAGAGCACCAACCTTACTGAACAAGGCGTCCCGCTCCAGGAACCTGCTACATTACGTAACCCTTGCTATACATTACTTGGGATCAATATTCCCTAAACTAACCTACTTATGAGTCGGTATTCTTAGAACTCCTGCCTCTTCATATGGCCTTGGCTGGGCATTGCCTTCACAAGTACCGTGTTGCAGTTTAAGGGTTCCTGCAGAGCGGAAGCTCTCTTCCTGAGTGTATGCAGAGCTCCTCTGTGTAGCATGGTGTTGCAGTTGCCCAGAATGATCCCCACCGGATGTTTTTATGCTGACAGACACTCAGCTGAGGCCCGTCCACCTCAGGGGCGTAGCTAGGAATGGAAATCTCTCCCCGGGGTTTCAGCAGAGCAAAAGTAGCCAAGACTGAAAATGTATTGAGCCGAATGAAGTAAAGCGAACATTTTTTGCAGTTTATAACAGTAGTTGCACAGCCAACCACTCGCTGCCCTTCTCAACTAAACCTAGCAGGCAGCAAGTCTCAAATCGAGTGCCCATCTGTAAACAATCACCTGATCAAAACTAACTGCAAAAAGTACACAAAACAAACCTGTTTTCACATATAAATTACACCAACACTAATTTCCCCCTGTGCAGGGCAATCACCCTGCTACAGGTATGTTTAAAAGAACAGCAAATAAATGATAAAGAAAAGAATGTACACTTACATGCCGAATACAGTAATTAATGTCCTTTCTCTTGAAAACATTAAGCAGCGTAGATTGCTCCTCACGCCCGTTGCCTGGTTGCAGTTTGTGTGAAGATGATAGACAGGCAAAGATTGCATTCGTCATGCATGATTCACACTACAGTAGGTTGTCTTTGAATTCGCGAATCTGAACATGGTCTTTGTTTTCACTGAGAGAATAACGCTCTTGCCACTGGAGAAAGTTCAGTGTCAGTCAGTACTCAGATTGTTGTATCTGGGTCGATCCTGGATGTTCTAATAGGGCTAATTTGCATTGAAAAAACTGGTTCTTGCTTTTGGGATCGCTAAAAATGGGTGTTCGTTATACCGACGTTAGCCTGTACTTGATTTGTAGCACGTTTGTTATTAATATTTTTTTTTCAATGCAGTGCAGTATTTTATGCAATTTTACAGTATATATTTAGAAAAACATATATTATTGATTATTTTGACTTAATGTTATGGTGCATCAAAGATCTTAATACTTGTGGATGAGAACAGTACTTTACACGCAAGTAAAAGCAAGCAGAAATCACTGTTGGGAAAATGGTTCTGAACAGTAGGGAAGAGATGGACTCGAGTGTTTTCAAGTACCAGTCCTTGTTCATAGTGGTCTCCTTGGGTAAAACGTGTTGGATCCTGTGTCTTTTTTAAAAAACGTATCCCCAGATATGGACCTTTTCCGGATGCTTTGTCATTGGGACGGTACACTCTGGCTTGTATCTTTCTGCTTTGCACCTTTGAACTCTTAATCCACCTCAGTTTCCCAAACAGCTTAAATGGTTATTGTCAGAGAAAATTACTTTAGGCCAGTCATCTTTGGTCCAGTTTTTGTATGTGCGATCTCTGATGTTTTTCTTGCTCAGAAGTGGCTTTTTAGCAGGCATCCCTGACACTAGACCATTCTTCCAAGTGGCGCCTTCTCACAGTGCGCACAGATACCTTCACTCCAACTTTCCATTGTCAAAGTAAGTGGACACTACTGTCCGTCTCTTAACTTGCATAAGTGGCGATCCTGGCCAACAGTGCTGACTTTTGGGCATCCAGACCTGGGGGCAGCTTTACAGCTTCCAGTTCTTATATTTATGGATGATCCTAGATACTGTGCTTTGGCTGGAATAACCTCTGTTGGCTATCTGACGACTGCTAAAACCTTCCTGCCGTTACGGATTCTGACCAGTCCTGTCAGTGAATGAGGTTAAAAGATCTAAAACTATGCAAGCAAAACAAGCCTCTCTCTTTTGTATTGTTGTTAAGACGCTCGCTTGCGGTGCACAAGGGTCGCCGTTTTGCACCCAGCCTCGACCCTGTTACAAGACCAGTGATGGTTGAGCATGTTTCCAAGGAGATATGGCTCGCTCTGAAGTTACACTACCTATGTAAAAATGAGGCTTATATATGATGCTTAAATCTACTTGTTACCACTTCTAATTGTCAACTTTCAATTACTTCTATTTGAGTAACACGTCAAGATTTGGGATGTCTTCGGAAAAGACAGTATTGTAGATTTTGAAATGTCACATTTTGAAGTCAGTTTTTCATTAAGCAAATGGAAAACTGGTATAATTTGACTTTGTGAAGCAAAATTTGATAATCCTCAAGCATGAGACAGCTGGGACAAGTTTTGCTGTTATACTTTGCCCATCGGACAAGTAGTTTTTGTTTATTTATTTTTCCTATGTTCGTTCTGTTGCTGTTGACACACTGGGTACATTTGTAATGAGCCACGCAAGTTTCTGAAAACTGAATTGCAGAAGTGTTTATGTCCCACCCCTATCACTTCTGATTGGCTAGCTGTGAAAAAAGCTGATATACTATTGGTTACAAAGAAACCCATAAATGGCTGCCTGAGAGCTCCTGGCAACAGACTGACTCATCTTTTAATTTAAGGTATTACCAGGATTTACGTTTTTTTGTAAATTAGCAAATAAGGGATACTGCTTTCTTAATACAGAAACCTGACATTAAAATGCAGAATACATCCAAGGAACTGTATGAAATAAAGTACCTCAAACATCCCAACATCAGTTTACTACTCACCACTACTGATACTAATATATTGGGATCTTCATTAACAATAAACAAACTGTCATTGGTTATGCTGAATGTGCATAAACATAGCACATGTATTCATACACCAATAACAAAAAAATTAAATCATTAAAAATAAAACCGTCAACAGCACACTGCCAAGTGTACTTCCTACCAAGAGCCGCCAATCCACCACCACGCGGCTAGGCGAACGAAGACTTGCAGCTTCCGTTTGATTGGTGGGCCCCGGGGTGGTGGGACAAAGGCATGTTTTAGGCACCTCACAATTTGAATGAATGTACACTATATTACCAAGAGTAATATATGCATTGTCATAAATTCACAACCGTTTATTTGACTTTTAATAAAGGTGTTGGTCATCCTTTGACAGCAATCACAACACAGACCCTTTCACTAACACTTTGTACCAAATTTTGGTAGATATAGGGTGTAATATTTCACTATTCCTCCATCAGAACAAGTGCCAGTTCAGCAGTGGATTGTGGTCTGTGGACTCTAGCCCTCAGGTGGCATTCCAAGACATGTCAGAGTGGTTCACTTGGGTTTAAGTCAGGGCTCTGGGCTGGCCACTGCAGATTTTCATTCGTTGAAGGGCTCCAGACAAACTTTGACTCAGGAGCCAATGGCTCCTAGGCCAAAAAAAAAAAAATATTCACCAAGTGCAATTGTTGGGTGCCACTTTAGGAGCAAATTGGTTGCTACCATGTTCGACTTTGCTAGACAGTAAAGCGATATCAAAACAGTAACAATGTTTGTACTCATTTCTTTGTTGTTCTCCTGAATGGTTAAACTAGTCGCTGATGACTGCAATGAACTCATAATGCTAAGACTTTAGATATTTTATAAATGTTGTGTATGGAATTGGTGACTGCATCTTTAATCCTTTAACTGTTAGTAAAGTCCTGACTTGAGCATGTAACACAGCCAACTCTTGTGTATATGTTAGTTTATTTTTTCAGAAAAAACAAGTTTCAACAAGTTCATTCTGTTATTTACAATATTAAAAACACACAACAGCCACCACAGTCATATTTTAGATATTTCCAAACCATTCTTTTTCATTTTCTACTACAAATCAAGAAAGCTGCAGTACATTTCATTTTCAATTCCCTAAATGTAATATTTCAAATCAGATCCAAACACTTCCAAATTTATGGGTTCTGTTTTCACAGTTCTTAAAAATAGTCAGTTGGAGAAATAAACTAAATTTTCCCTGCAGCAGCTGACCCTGCTTTAGTACAAAACTCATGCTACATTTCTGTTTTTCATGAGGGTAATGTCATAAATGCCTGTGCCTGCTTCTTTAGCCAAAGTGATATCAGCTCATCATCTAACTAGGTAAGATGCTGCGCAACAAAATCATCCTCAAACACCTGACGGCAAACAATTTAACCAAATCTATAATATCTGGGATAGATGCAGCTGCAAAAGACAACAAAGTGAAGAAAAAAAAGTGATCGGTTAACTTAACTTTATTTAGGCACAGTACGATTTGACCGACGAAAGACAACATTGGTTTTGGTATTGGAGTTCAAAGAATTTTTTTTTATTTTTTTAATCTTAATACAGTAACCTTTTCATGTCAGTTTTTTTTGTTTAATTTACTTTTTTGCTGCATTTCAGTCCCTCTGCACCTCCAGACATTTGTGTTTGGTTATTGTTACCGTCACACTTGCACTTCAGTTTAAAATGGGATGCAGACTTTTTTTTTTCTATCTTTACAGACTGGCATCATGGTGCGTTCACAAATATTGACAAAGGTTTTTACAGGGAGAGGTAGCATGTTTTGTGTTACAGGAGGCAATTTTAAGTTGCAGTCTGGAACATATGTTGTTGTCCTCAACCCAATTCCGTCACTACAACCAAGGGACCCAGTCCAGACTAGAGAGTTATGCTTCCTTCATCAACAGTCACGTGGTCTAATTTGTCAATAATTTTGGCCTGCCTGTCCTATTTCTACAATGGCACAGACAGCTGTCTTCCACTTCCAAAGGACATTACCCACAGTTGACTTGGGCAAAGTCTTGTTAAACCTGTTTTTTTTTTAGAAATGCACAGCTATAAGTTTTTTCATTTATTAAAATTGTCTGTGTATATAACGTAGATTAATGCATAAACGTGAAGTGTGTTGCATGTTGTTAAAGGAATTTGCAACTGTTTTAAACTTTAAACTGGTGGCCTTCAATAAAACCACCACAGCTTTACTACTATGCAACAATTCAGAACACTCCACTGGATATGCATTCATTTTTCAAATTCATAATATGGCAGTGATTTATTTTTTACTAAAGCTTTTAAAAGAGCTAAATCATTAATTGTTACCTCATTCATTGTCATGTTTGTATGTTCCATTTTTGCTTCTGCATCTCATATCTATGCTGTATACAGATATATATTCTTTATTTAACGCAAACCATGAAACAGAGCAGCAAATGGTTTAAATAATACGAGTACTCATTGGTTGGAATTACCTGTGAATTCAAGTTGCCAACATAAACAGTTCTTCTGATCTCATCAATTTTGGAGGGATCCACATTTCCCATCAAAGGGGGTTGTGACGAGATTCCTCCCAAAGCTGCCAGGGAAGGATCGAGGCCAGCCTGCAACGTTCCCAGATTGCCAATTGGGATACCAAGCTGCAACATTACAAACATAGTTCAATTTAGGACTACAAATATTTACTACACTGAATCAAAATGAAACTGCTACAAGGTGCCCCAGAGGCACATGAACAACAGACAGCCCAGCACTCTTTTCTAGCTGGTTAGGCATTACATGTTCCCTCTGAGGAAATGCAAAAATTCAATTTGTTACAATGACAGGTATAGGAATCTATAAAAGCTATGACCCCATTTTCATAAAACTAAACTAATCCGAAAGGGAAAAACAAGCTGGTTTAAAACATCCATTCCTCTGTAAATAAGAGCCATGTTGTTTAGTTTTAAAATGACTATTTGTATGCAAAAAGACCCTGTAAATAAGAAGAAACATCTGTCAATTCATCCTGGTATAAATTCTTGCTATACTGGGTCAACAGATTTCCATAATGACAATAACATGTAATACAAATAATCCACACATTTCCCTAAACTATCAGACGAAGGGGTTCCTTTACAATGCAGCATCAAATCCTACACTTTAAAGGATCAACAATGTAACTGAAGAGTTGTTTAATACATGTGGATTAAATACAATTATTAGATACACCCTTCTGTGTGCGATTTGTAAAAATAAACCAGTTAGATGCATTTCCTGGATTAAAGTTTTAAAATTAAGTTTTTAATACTGGTAGTGAAAACATACTAGTTTACTTGTATTAAACTAAGCTGAATAATAGTGGACCAACAGTTGATATTATGCCTGTTTTGCGATAAACAACGTTTACTTGATGATTTCACACATTTTCATAAAAATAAAGCATATCCCTCTTCTTCTCTTCACATGATATTCTACATTAGTATGCCAAATAATTATAAGATTTCTAAACCAATCTGTTTATTGTTTGTATTTTAACCCCAAACAAGAAAAATAAAGCTGATCCACTTGCCTCAGAAATGAACTTAAACAGCTTCATATTGGAGAGGCGGGGGTTTACTTTATCCAATGGACCAGATAATCAAGTGTTCCCTCTTTTTAAACCAGATTTCAATAGCCTACAGAAATGTAAAATTTACAAACACCACAAGGTTTTGGCTCTGAAATGTTCCAAGCTTAAAATCAAGCATACACTAGGTGTCCTACTCTATGACAGACACTTAACCAGATGAACCCAACTCAGGTTCATGGTGACGCGCTTTTTTTTTTTTTTTTTTTTTTTTTTTTTTTAAGATTCACAGAACTGGAGATTGAAATCCTCTGCTCAAACAAACAGCACAATGCAAACAGCTGTACAGCAAGCTTCATATCACTAAAATTTGAACAGCTGGCCACATCAATACTACTGTATGCCATGTAAAAATCTTATCACAATCAGTAAAACAATAACTTCTTAAAGGGAAAGACTTTCAGCCAGTTTACATTTTTTAGCCATTGAGAGACCACAAGGGGTAAAAGGATTCAGTTTCCAGAGGCCAATTTTTAAAAACTTGTAATCTGGGTATCAGCGATCTGGATTTTGTAATCAAGATTACTTTTATCTGGATCTTTTTTATCCATTTTTTCAGAAAATGTCACTGCTACATTACATTTATCCAGATTACAAATAATTACAAATATACTTAACCGTGTGTGTGTGTGTGTGTCTAATTATATATTTTATATATACATATATATATATATATTATATATATATATGATATATATATAGATATATATATATATTAATATATACATACATACACACACACACACACACACACACACACACACAGTACTGTGCAAAAGTTTTAGGCAGGTGTGAAAAAATGCTGTAAAGTAAGAATGCTTTCAAAAATAGACATGTTAATAGTTTATATTTATCAATTAACAAAATGCAAAGTGAGTGAACAGAAGAAAAATCTACATCAAATCAATATTTGGTGTGACCACCCTTTGCCTTCAAAACAGCATCAATTCTTCTAGGTACACTTGCACAAAGTCAGGGATTTTGTAGGCATATAGTCAGGTGTATGATTAAACCATTATACCAAACAGGTGCTAATGATCATCAATTCAATATATAGGTTGAAACACAATCATTAACTGAAACAGAAACAGCTGTGTAGGAGGAATAAAACTGGGTGAGGAACAGCCAAACTCAGCTAACAAGGTGAGGTTGCTGAAGACAGTTTACTGTCAAAAGTCATACACCATGGCAAGACTGAGCACAGCAACAAGACACAAGGTAGTTATACTGCATCAGCAAGGTCTCTCCCAGGCAGAAATTTCAAGGCAGACAGGGGTTTCCAGATGTGCTGTCCAAGCTCTTTTGAAGAAGCACAAAGAAACGGGCAACGTTGAGGACCGTAGACGCAGTGGTCGGCCAAGGAAACTTACTGCAGCAGATGAAAGACACATCATGCTTACTTCCCTTCGCAATCGGAAGATGTCCAGCAGTGCCATCAGCTCAGAATTGGCAGAAAACAGTGGGACCCTGGTACACCCATCTACTGTCCGGAGAAGTCTGGTCAGAAGTGGCCTTCATGGAAGACTTGCAGCCAAAAAGCCATACCTCCGACGTGGAAACAAGGCCAAGCAACTCAACTATGCACGAAAACACAGGAACTGGGGTGCAGAAAAATGGCAGCAGGTGCTCTGGACTGATGAGTCAAAATTTGAAATATTTGGCTGTAGCAGAAGGCAGTTTGTTCGCCGAAGGGCTGGAGAGCGGTACACGAATGAGTGTCTGCAGGCAACAGTGAAGCATGGTGGAGGTTCCTTGCAAGTTTGGGGCTGCATTTCTGCAAATGGAGTTGGGGATTTGGTCAGAATTAATGGTCTCCTCAATGCTGAGAAGTACAGGCAGATACTTATCCATCATGCAATACCATCAGGGAGGCATCTGATTGGCCCCAAATTTATTCTGCAGCATGACAACGACCCCAAACATACAGCAAAAGTCATTAAGAACTATCTTCAGCGTAAAGAACAAGGAGTCCTGGAAGTGATGGTATGGCCCCCACAGAGCCCTGATCTCAACATCATCGAGTCTGTCTGGGATTACATGAAGAGAGAGAAGCAACTGAGGCTGCCTAAATCCACAGAAGAACTGTGGTTAGTTCTCCAAGATGTTTGGGCCAACCTACCTGCCGAGTTCCTTCAAAAACTGTGTGCAAGTGTACCTAGAAGAATTGATGTTGTTTTGAAGGCAAAGGGTGGTCACACCAAATATTGATTTGATTTTGATTTTTCTTCTGTTCACTCACTTTGCATTTTGTTAATTGATAAATATAATCTATTAACATGTCTATTTTTGAAAGCATTCTTACTTTACAGCATTTTTCACACCTGCCTAAAACTTTTGCACAGTACTGTGTGTGTGTGTGTATATATATATATATATATATATATATATATATATATATATATATATATTATAGTTGAGGTGCAGGGTATTTAAAGAAAGCAGCCAGTCTGTTCAGGGCTGCTGCTGTGTGGGGCCCAGTTGATGGTGCTTTCAACCATTAGAAAAAAAAAATAAAAGGTACTGTGTGAAAATCTTTTTTGTGTATTTTGTTTTGTGAATTTTTATAACAGGTAATCAGCCTAGCTGTCCTGTTTTATAGTTAGGTTCCTGTTTGTTCAGTGCTCCAAGTAGGAGCTAGGTGTTTATTTTGTTTTGTTTATTAAACACAGTGCATCAGAGCTGAAACTTCCATTTCTGGGTCCTGCTTTGAAAGGGGCAACGAACTGTGGTGAGGTGCAGTCTTGTTACTGTATAATATATATATATATATATATATATATATATATATATATATATTATATATATATTATATATATATTGATATTTATATCCCATATATATATATATATATATATACATATATATATATATATATATATATATATATATATATATATATATATACATATATATACATATAATATACATATATATATATATACATATAATATATATATATATACATACATATAAATATATACATATATATTTTGATTACAAAATCCTTATCACTGTTCCAGTTTTTTTTTTTTTTTTTTTTTTTTTTTTTTTTGGAAAAAACGGCCCCAGGTCTATCCAATCTTGTGTCTGGGATGTTGCCAAGACAGTTGACAATTATGTAATGTTAACCAAAGATGTGCCAAGCATTCATGTTAAATCAATATTGCATTGCACATCAAAGAGAATATTTAAAGATAGTGAGACATTAGACCAATTGAAGTGGCTAACTAGTAGTACATTTTTACAAGATAATTATTACACCTGTAGTGGAATAGACCTATAGCCGTGGAATTGTCTACCACTGCACCAGATAATTTTTTTGGCCTTGCCTTAATTTAAAAATATATTATTAATTATTATTATTATTATTATTATTATTTTTAAATAATAATCATAGATGACTTGGTTCCTGACACCAACGGTTAGGGTAGTGACTAACCCGAGTCCAGTCTACCCCCAGGTGGGGGGGGTGGGGGTTAGGGAGGGGTTATGGAGTAGATCGTGCAGTTTCTTTGACTAATGTACAAACCACACCAGGTGATCTCTGAACCAGGCGAATGATATACAAATATTTATTATATTTATTATAAATAATAATAATAATAGTAGTAGTAGTAGTCATAGTCATCATTAATTAAATATTATTATTATTAACTGGATTGTTAACAATAAGATGTAATATAAGTAAATCGAATTTTTTTTGTCTCAATCCTAAAATTCTAGGTGATGCAAGTTTTGGCTGTACATATCACTAGATTTCTAACCATAACGTACCTGTATTATTCATACTTTCCAGCATGCAGTTTACACACTGTTAGAAAGCTTGCAAACTATACTGGTTGTATGTCAATCATTTGCATTTGGCTGCTTTTCAAATGTAAACACGCATCAGTGCAGACATTAAAATCCTCCACTGTCATAAGTTTTTGTGAAGAACTCACCTTAAACCCTGGAAATATCTTTACAATTTGACTGGAGAATAAAATAAAAAAAATGTTACAGGAATAGCTAAAATAGTTCAAATGAGGGCATTTGGCTAAAATATGTCTTGGGAGCCCAGGGTTATCACTACTGAACAAAAGGTACATCATCACAATAGGTGTTAACATTATTTAGCATAGGTTACTGGGTGTCTCTGATTGTGAGAATATATGGTGGTGGTGGATTTCCACATGCTGTAAATCAATCGATTTACTTTACCATAATAAACACCTCTAGGTCTTAGTTATCCAATTTCCACTAAGTGGTTCATTGCCATTTCAACAATTCTGTCCATACTTTGATGTGTCACGGGCATCAACATTTTTGTCATACTGATACAGACATAATTGTTCTAGTACTGAAACATTTGCTTTTTTATTTGAATTAGAACCAAATGGAGCAAACTCTGCACTGGAGCAAAAGCTTAGTAAAGCTGCCACTTAATTATCTTACCTCTATTATTAAAGAGCAGGTATCATACCAGTTTTAACTGAGGGCTTTTTAGTACTGGATTCCATCAAAGAATCTTCCATGACACAGACTTTTGCATAAATACAATATTAGGTATAAACATACTCTATGTTACATATATAAATATATACACATTCAAACCTCAGCATTAGTCTTTAAGTGTAACATTTTAAAACTATGATCACAGCATATCTGACATATGGAAGACCATATAATATGTAGGGCAAATATGTGTAGGCAGATTGTTTTATTTGAGGAGTACATTACAGAAAACAGCTAGCTGAACAAAGCGCTATCATTCCTGTTATAAGATTACATACCTTTATTCTTGACACTCAGTTTTCTTCAATATGAACAGCTTGTCTCACCATCAGTGAAGAAATACATAATGCTTCACATTCATTTTGCTAACATCTTGGACTTTTCCCTTGATTTTTTTTAAATCTGAACTATAATTGTTTAACCTGCATATGAATAGAAGTCACATTTTGCCCACAACAGTGTCTTTATGTTTGTATATAGTGTATAAATGCCAGTGCTTAGCTGCTTGCACATTCAAATCACAAATGCTCATCTCAGACTTGAACATGGAGTAATCAAAGCACATTAGACAGAAAAAACCAGCAGAAGACATGTTGTAAATAAGAAACTTACTGAAGGGAGGGGAGGCGGCGTTGGTATTGGCAACAACCCCGCACCTGGCATCAAGGTTGCCACAGTAGTGGCAGGAGCCAAGAGAGACAGCGCTTTGGCTTCTTCTGGGATTTTACCTGTAGGGCAAAAACAACATGTTATGGATTTGAATGGCTGTAAACACCAAATCTTCATTTGATTTCACAAGAACCAAAGTATTCTAGACAAATTTGATCAAACCCCTACTGAACTAGATAGTGAGGAGCTCTGATAATGATACAGCCACTTTATCAAAACGGAGCATCTTCATTGTTTGTGTGAATATCACATTCGTCAATGTATCACTAATCTTTACTTTAAGTATACCATTGTAACATATTTTAAACTAGTTATTCCTTACAGAAAAGATTTATAAACTTGCAAATTGCCTATTGATGTTTTCATTTTTTAAAAAGAGTTTTCAAAATATCAAATTTAATAAAATCGATTTTTTTTCTTCCTTAAGAGCTTAAAAAAAAAAATGTTGATAATTGTGAACACTTGGAGCTATGGGTCACCTGTACTGGAAACTTATTGGTCATGACTCATACGATATCAAGCGCGGACGCTTTCCCAGGCGATCGTTTCAGTGTTGTGACACAAGACAACCGTTCGTGTTGGCTGCATCACTAATAGCACACAGAACATCAGATACAGAAAAGAAGAACATTTTTTAAAAAAATGGAATCCCCAGAAATTCAAATACGCAAAACAATAAAACAATATATATAGGTTTATTTGTTAAAATAAAAAAATAAAAAAAACCTAGTGTGGATTTTGAAATGCATTACAGCTGTTTCGTGCAGTCTGTGCCAATGCATGCATCTCACTGAATAAAAAAATAGCAGTGAATAAGTAGCACAAGGTACTGTAATGCCTATTTACATAGAAATCTTTAGTATGGCAATCAAAGAATTCATTGCAATGTCTTTATCAAAACAAAAACAAAATCCTAGAAATTATATGCACTAATTACATAATTAAAGAACAGGTATTAAATTAAAAAGGTAAAGATGTGCATTCTGAAAAGAAACAACACTTGCAGCTAAATGGAAGTTAATCAACACTGTATGTGTACCCTTCTTGACCACAGAAAGATGACACTAGGCATTACAAATTATATGGGTCCTACTTCAATCACAATACTTATTTTAAATCCTGTTCAAAAGCCCGGAATGACGATAAATATCTTCCCCTATTATGACTCCTACATGCAGGGCAGATTGTCTGGGGGTTTAATGAGAAGCTCTTAGGTTTCCAGCTAGCTATTTTTTTAAATGTATTTTCTGTACATAGCAGCAGCAGTTAATTTTTGGATGGGGCAGGGTACCACTACTATGTAAAATGGTCATGACAAAAAAGTACAAAAACATGCAATAGTTAGCCCAAAAGGATGTCTAAAATAGTTATGTATTTTAGACATCTGAAGAAAGATTTAAAATGTGAAGTTTCTTTCTGGGTCCATAATTCTTTACCTAGAAGTATATCAAGGTTTAGCCTTTAGAAGTAACCAAAAATGCCCAAACAGTAATGTTAATTCTATAGATTTACAGGTGCCACCTGGACAATTACTTCAAATACAGTGCACAATTGTTATTTATTTATTTATTTATTTAAAGAGCGAACCCTAAACTTGTATTTTAAAATAAATACATAAGAAATCAGTCACGGGTGAATACAATTTAGGACTGAAAAGCCAATTCCTAGAATAAAACAGAAGAGGTTATTATTATTATTTTTTAAGAGAAGCAAACAAGGGACAAAAATTAATTAATAAAAAAATTAAAAAGAAAAAAAAAAAAAAGGGAGACAAGGTGTCCATCTTGGAAGGGTTCATCGGCTATTCTCCCAGTCACATTTCCCCATGTAGAGTGCGTCTGCCAGCGGGTTTAGTGGCATGGCAAACAATGCCTTACTCAGGCAAGTGTAACAGGTCTGCCTTGGCCAGTCTAGTCATCTAATAATGCACACATAATTACACAGAAAAAACATACAAAACCAAATTAATAACTTCAGAATCCATCTACCAGTAAATGTGGACAGCAAGCAAAATATTAGAATGAACCAGAAACACCATTATAAATAATAAGTTTAATAAAATGTACCACACTATTCAATGAAAACGCAAGTTCTTGTTTCTACTACAGCCTTATCTGTACAAATATCCATCTCCACTTCTTTACTAGTTTACACTATTAAACAAATGCCGGGAATGTGTTTCAGTTCCCATTTAAACTGTGCTACTTCTTTGCCTAAAGAAAAACAAACCTCTACCAAAAACAGGGGGGCTTGTGAAATGATCTTAAGTGGGTGATGTGGGCTAAGACTGGTTTCCCAAAAATGAAATCCTAAACACTCAGCATTGTCAGTGATTCTATCATTTTAACATACAGTGTTTCCTGCGTTGGTGATTACTGTGTGAACTATCAAATAAATGTTGGAAGAAAAAAAAAAGTGATAGAAAATGGTCGTGAAATATTTTGCCAAAACAGAGGGACATATCAAAAAATTAATATGTTATTAAAAAAAAAAAAAAGTAGATATGGTAAGTAGAAATGGGAACTCTGTACAGCAAGACAAGCAAACAATTTGCTTGAATACTGTTTGGGGAAAATTCCTACCATCACATGGTTGGAAACAGAAGCCAGTATAGCCATTGTTAAGCTGTGTTACCACCAGCTGGATTATGTGAGCATTGAAGCTCATTTGCCAGAAGGCAAATTCAAAATCTTGTTCCTACTGTAACTGGTACTGGTAAACAAAAAATAAATAAGCAAAACAATATTTAAAAATAAATTTAAAGAGAATAAAAGATTAGAAAAAATTCCATTCAGATCAGTGGTCTCCAAACCTTCTACATCATGGCCCAATTGTCACTAATAACAAAATAGAGCATTGAAGTCCTTTAAATCAATTGAACTTTCCAAAACATAAGATCCCAGGAGACTTGTCTCAATTCAGATCTGTTTACAGGGTTACAGGCTGAAGAACACAGGTTTAGATTTTGTAAAATATGCACCTTTTACCAAGTTTTATAAACGCAAAACCCTTACATTTACATGACAAGTACTCACCTTCTGCACAGGGTACAACTATCAGAGCTCTGTCAATAAAAACTGTGTTGGTTAAATGCTGGGCCACACCAACACTTGGAGGCTCACGGAATTTTATATAACATACTTTAGAGGAAAAAGGAAGAGCAGCATTGCTGAAAGATAAAATTAGACAGAATTAGATGACTTCATTCACATATTGAAGCGAATGCTTCCTTCCACTATACAGTCAGCCCTGTTCAGTAAAGACAGTATGTATAGAAGTTACTCGTAGAATTTGATTTGTTGTTTGCACCGTTTTCATCCCACACTGCAAGATTGCACAGCTTGTTTTCAACAAAGAACCAGTTGAATCTGCTAAGTTGGGAGATATAAACTCTCTATTTTAAATTATCTAAACGTCATCTGATGTAATAGTGCATTAGCATTCAGGTTCTTAAGTGATCTCATTTGACACTAGATCATAGAAGTCAAGGTCCTGTGACTGTGACCTTTTGAAGTCTGTAAAATACATGGATGCTCAACTCCCAAGATATGCAATGCATTCGAGAACATTAGATAACACTTCAATAGAGCCAACGTCAATATAATGTTTTTTACATCATGCAGGTTTTTTAAAACATGTATTCCAGCAAAACTGTAAAACAGTCCAATGCATTACAATAAACTTCCAACCCAAAATGCCATTCTGCTTACTTAATGCATCAAAGCACATCTCATTGTCAGGTCCATTACATTTGTAACTGATAAACAGTAAAGATTTACGGTTACAGGGATCAAATTAATTTATCACCATGACTAAACACTCTAAAACATGGTACACCATCATTGGTTTATTTAATATGATATCACTGTATGCACTTAGAATTAATTATACACGTCGATATAGTACAGAACTAGCCGCGGCACACATATTAAATAAATATCATATTTTCACAAACTCGCAAAGCTCGACAACTACGTCATTTAGAAATAAATCACAAATGCCTGTCGACTTGGCAATTGTATTTCCATTACCGTAAATAAATCACATTTTCTATGCTATAAACCTCATGATATCGACAGGTAATTTGAGAAGCATAAGCTATACAATATTATTGCGTTTTCATGAAGAAATCTTACTATTTCAGTCTTTCTAAACTGTAAACTAAATGGACTTGTTCTCTACCAAAGCTGTGATATCGCAGGCCTTCAAATCCCGGGTATTTCCTAACCCGTCTTCACCATTACTCGCCACTTACTCGGGCGGGTAGAGGCGCAGTTCCTCGACATCACCGAGGAAACCGAAGAGGGTTCGCATCTGCTCGCTAGTCACGGCTGGGGAGAGGTTGGTGACCTGGATGACACAGGTTCCAGGGACCCCACTCATGCTGGAGCTTGCTGGAAGAAACTAATAAAATATACTCAATTGAAATGCCGAATTTCCGAAGTGTTTATGGTTACAAATGATTCCCTTGCCACTTTTTTTTTTTTTTTTTTTTTTTTTTTTTTTTTTTGCGTTGTTGATCCCAATTGAGAATGAAAATATGCCGTTACAGCAGTTCCATCCGCCGTGCTGTCACAGCGCCACCTTCTGGTGGGGATGTATCAACAATAATATTAAGGATGTCACGTGTTTGGCTTTTAAATATTACAGTTTATCTAATTTCCTTTAACAACGGGTGCATTTATTTTAGTAAACCAAAGGCATATTAACCCATACTATATCAATTAATTTTAAAAATAATTAGTCACATCGTTGTTTGTCCGGTTCAGAGTAGTTGATTAAGCTGTTGTTTTGTATCTCAGTCAAAAATAGATAGCCATCTTAGATCGTTTTAATTTATACAAGTCGCGTAAGTATTCATGAAGTATGAAGACATGATTTCCATTACATGAGAGTAGATGTTAAACTTCATAATGATTTGAACTCGGCTCTGGTCAAGATAAGCACCAACTAAGACATAGCTTTGAAGTAAACTAATGTGATCCATCTGCATCTCCATCCATTTGCGTTTCTTTCCATCTGTTGATGTAGATATCCTTCTGTCTGGTGTTGATTGCTGAAGTGTAATGCTGGCTCCAGGGATCAGCTCATTTTGCCTCCTCAGCACATCAGCACACACAACGGCTGCGATGCTGGTTCTGGGGATCAACCACAGTGCGGTCTCCCCAGCGCATCAGCATGACAACCGTCTGGATTGAGCTAAGTAGGGTACATCTCTGGGGTCTTCAAGTGGGCACCTTCCATCCTCTGTGTTTTGTCGACTAACCCACAACACCTCAAGCTGGCTCAACAGTGATTCTGGCATCCCAGCATCACCCCCCTCCACCCCCCACTCAGCTCAGCCCAGCTTAGTTAACCTGTACATCAGCGTTGCTTTCTTTCTACTGTGCTTTAGATCCCCATCCAGAATCATTCTGTCTCAACCACAGTCAGTTGCTGCTCCTTTCTGCTTCTTCAGATAAGTTCTTCACTGTGCGACGTAACTCTTAGCCACTGAATTCGACATCTCTGAGAAGTGACAATGAATAAGTAACCTTGTGAAGAGACAGCAATAGCTGACTATTTCAAATCCAGGTAATGCACATTACCTGATCGATAAGAAAACTATGTGATGGCGCAGTGTCTGCTTTAATGTTTTTGTAAAACACCAATTTAAAGGGTTAATAAAATATTTATTTTGTGTGACAATGTGTTTATTATTTCTCTTTAGAATGGATGAGAAGATTGCTGCGGTTTATAACTATATGCAAAAATCTACTTGTAAAAATCAGGGCAGAATCTGAGAGGTTTGGCTACTAATTATTCTTTAGAAGGTTAGTGCATTTATTGTTTTATATTTTACTTGTTTAATTATTTTGTTTATATCTCCTTTTTCTTAGTTATACAGTAGTATAAACAAGGATGGCATTTTCTGACAAGGTCGCAAATTGTGATACACTATAATTGTTAGAAATTGCTAAGGGTAGCAAATTCTATAAACCGTTGTAGGGCTAGAAAGTGGCTATTGTCAGAATGTGGTACCCCTACCACAACTTGATATGTGTATGGTCAGAAAGTGGTACATTGTCCGATTTTGGTACAGGTACATGCAGTTGCTATAGTCATAAGGTTTGTAGGAAAATTTAAAGCAAATGATAAAGTTAATTATATACACTACTGCCTGACGCACTCCTTTACTCTTCAGAGCTTCTACTTTCAACTTCTCAAAATCCTCTGAGTTCAAGCTCCTGCCTCAATTGCTCAGTTTCCCTTTTCAGAGTATGTAACTTCTGTTCAGTTTCTTTAACTCTAGTACACATTTCAGTAGACTGCACTTGAGCTTGTTTAAGTTGTAGAAACAGCTCATTTTCTGTATCTTTTACTTCATTCTTCTGATGCAACTCCACTACAAAACACTCATGTTCCTTACTCGCTTCAAGCTCCTTCATCTTGAACACACAGTTGTGTAGCTCAGCAGTTAACTCACAGATTTTCTTTTCTTTCTCGTCCAGCATCTTGTCACTCTCAGACTTGCTTCTGGACTGTTTAGCAATAGCACTGGTGAGCTTGCTTAACTGGATATCTTTCTCACAAATTTGCTTCTCCAATTTTGTCAATTTGCCTTGGAGTGGCTTGATACTGCTGTGGTTCTTTGTGAACTTGGTTGCGGCGTTTGTTTTCTATTCTGCAAATTTCTTCTCCCACACCTTGGCCTGATCAAGGGCAGTTGCCTTCCACTGGTTAAGAACCTCCATGCTTTTCTTTACCTCCTGTAGTTGGTGCTTGAGCTTCTGGTGCTCCTCCCCTCCATCCTGGGTCTGTATGTGTTGCTGCAGGTCACACTGTCTTTTCCTCAGCAGTGCCTCGGGTAGCTGCTGATGGTCACACTTGTCTAGCACATCTTTATCTGGCTCTTCCAGCACCTCCGGCACCTCAGGCTTCCTCCAGCCCTGCTCCATTTCCCACTCGCGCAGTGGGCATTTGTCTCCTCGTGTCCGTACTCTTGGCACCAGAAGCACATTGGTACACCCTCCTGGGTCACCCTCGTCTGCTCTGCCTCCCCTGGCTCCCACTTCTTGGCCGGCAGACACTGTGGCTCCTGTGTTCGCATCCGGGCAGGCAGCTCCTCCCTCTCTGTCTCTTTGTTTGGGCATTCTTGCCAATCGTGTCCAAACCTTTCACACAGTCCGTACCAGTATGATGGGACATTAGGGCACTCTCTCCAGTGATGGGCCTGTTCTCCACAATATTCACACCAGGGAGAGCTACTGACAGGTGCTTCTCCTTCTGGATCTGGCTTTGGTTCCTCCCTCTCTGGTTCTTGGGTAGGTAGCTCCGGCAAAAACAACTCCGTCCCTGTATCTGGAAGAAGCTCCTGGTGCCGGCCACATGCTGGACCGTCTTCAAAGCAATGATAGGTTTTAAACAGGGCAGTGCTTGTATATTTATTTTCACACAAACAAAACAAAACCTAACTCCAAATTGAAGTGCTAACTAACTAGCCACAATCCCTCACTACCAGACTGGACGGCTAAGCCACTTACCAGTCACAAACACTTATGTACAAGTGTAACTTTAACACTATACCTTGTTCCCTTTGTTGTCAGTCCACAAACAAACTCTCACCAACCCCCAACCACCAGAACCAAACTGTGATTTTCTTTATTAATTAACTCAATCAGTCGCAGCTGATTAGCATTTTCTCATTATCTTTAATGAATAATAAATTAATATATATAGATATATATATATATATTATATATATATAATATATAGATATATTATATATATATAATAATATATATTATATTATATAAATAATTTTACAAAACTGAAAATCAAAAAATGGATAATTCCACCCCCCCTCCACCCAGGCGTTAATACTTGGTGGAAGTACCTTTAGCAGCAATTATAGCTGTGAGTCTGTTGGGATAGGTCTCTACCAACTTTGCACACCTAGATTTAGCAATATTTGACCATTCTTCTTTACAAAACTGTTCAAGCTCTGCCAAGTTCCTTGGGAGCGTTGATGGACAGCAATCTTCAAATTATGCCACAAATTTTCGATTGGATTTAGGTCAGGGCTCTGACAGGGCCACTGAAGGACATTTACCTTTTTGTTTCTTAGCTACTCCAGTGTAGCTTTGACTTTGTGCTTTGGGTCGTTGTCATGCTGAAAGGTGAACTTCTGTCCCAGTTTCAGCTTTCTTGCAGAGGACAGCAGGTTTTCCTCAATGACTTCTTTGTACTTTGTTCCATTTATTTTCCTTTCTGTCCTGACAAGTGCCCCAGTCCCTGCCGATGAGAAACATCCCCATAACATGCTGCTACCATCACCATGTGTTCTTTGGGAGATGTGCTGTGTTGAGTTTGCGCCAAACATAATACTTTGTATTTAGGCCAAAAAGTTCCATTTTAGTTTTCATCAGACCACACAACTTTTTGCCACATGGCTATAGAATCTCCTGAGTGTTTTTTTGCATACTTCAAATGGGATGCATGGTGGGCTTTCTTGAGTAATGGCTTCCTTCTTACCACCCTACCATACAGGCCAGCTTTGTGGAGTGCTTGGAATATTGTTGTCACATGCACACTTTGACCAGTCTTGGCCGTAAAAGCCTGTAGCTCTTGCAAAGTTGCCATTGGCCTCTTGATCGGCTCTTTAATCAGTCTCCATCTTGCTCAGTCATCCAGATTGGATGGACGGCCTGATCTAGGCAGGGTCTTGGTGGTGCCATACACCTTCCACTTCTTAATAATCGTCTTGACTGTGCTCCAAGGGATATTCAAGGCCTTTGATATATTTTTATATAAAATGAGAAATGACCGCAAAGTTGCACAAGTTTAGAAGACCCAATGTATTGCATAGCACAAATATTTGTATACTATTTTCTTAAAGGTTGAAATATATGATCAATTGCATTAAAAAGGATGTAAAAGACTGGAAAACATGACAAATGCAATTAAGACCAATAACAACATAACATACTGGATCTGAATGGGTGTGTCCCTGTTTTCTTAGTGGAAGTTGTTTAGGCATTCTCGAGCAAGCACCGTGTGCGGCATACCATGTTTTAATGTATACCTCAAAATAAAACACCAGAATCAAATTTTTAATGTGTTTCAGGTACTAGTTCTTTTTTAACACAGCATGAAAAGTTTACAGAGATAAAAACAGAACCAATGAAATACAGGTTCTTTACATCACACAACCAATAGTAGAACATTAACATGCCAATGAGGTATAGGTCCTGATTGGCAGGGGGCGTGCCCGGGGCACCTGCACAGCGCTGGCGTTCAAGGCTACTGCCCAGCAATAGCCATGCAGATGTGCACTGAGCAAAAGCTTGCTGTGTTTACACTGAGGAGGAGAGCGTCCGCTCCGCAGGATAACGTAAAGGCACTGCCCAGCCAGGACTGTCAGGAAGACCCGGGAGGCCAGGACTTTGATTAGGGGATTTGTATTTCTTATACCAATGCATTTCTTACACCAGTCTCATGGTTTAACATTCATGGTGTTGGTCATGCATTCTTATTCATTCAGTTATATAAAACGTTTCCTATGTAACAGTGTTTTTGTGCTGTGTTTTGTTGTTTCCTCACTCCGGAGAGCCCCACCTCTTGCTGGGTTACATGAGCGAATCCTTCGAGGATTTTCAGTTTAGGTCCCGGAAATAAAAATTCCAGACATCAAAGTGCTACTTAAAAATAACACTGACTACAGGAATCAAGATACACCTGCTCACCGCAATAGAAGTAACCTGTCATTCAAATACTGCCCCCTTGTCCATTGGAGAACGACACGCTTAGCTTTTTCTCTAAAATGCATCTTAATGGTACATGGTAATTTCTTAGAATCACGTTTGTTAAACATTTTGAAATGATTTATTGAGAGGTGCGTTTAAGATCTATGGTCAAGATTATAGTCAAGAGTAGAATGATAAATATAGGCAAAATAAAACAAAGATAATGTCTATACTACACATAAGCCTACACCAGTCAAAGCGACAGTTATTATAATGTTGGGACTTCTAACCCTAATAATAATAATAATAATAATAATAATAATAATAATAATAATAATAATAATAACAACAACAAAACAACAAAGTACACATTTGAAAGAAAAAAAACAAGTGTATATGGTTCTTATATTCATTGCTGCCTCATCATACAGAATTTTTTCAGGTGGTTCATTTTTTAATAGTTCAAAGCCTGTTTGTGAGTTACTGTATCAAAGGAACAAAACAAACGAATGAATGAATAGCCTATGCAAAATGCTGGGATGGCACTTTGGAATGGCTTCTGGTTAGGAACAGGACATATATGAACGTGGCTCTCCGAGGGTGGGAGATGGGAAACCTGCAGGGACTTATTCTCCTCAGCGCACAACAGCAAACCCTACTGGCCAGACACCGAGCATATTCAAAGTGGATAAGATCACTAAATTAAAAGAAAAAAAAAAGAATGTACAAAGTGATTCTAAAAACAATTATTTATTAGTTAAGGGTTCTATTTAGTAAAATGAGTACAGACATTGCTGATGCGTTGGGGAGGCAATATAAGCTGATCCCTGGAGCTAGCATTACACTTCAGCAATCAACACCAGACAGAAGGATATCTACATCATCAGATGGAAAGCAACACAAATGGATGGAGATGCAGATGGATCACATTAGTTTACTATAAAGCTACGTCTTAGTTGGTGCTTATCTTGGCGAGAGCCAAGGTCAAATCAGCATGAAGTTTTAACATCTATTCTCATGTAATGGAAATCACAGTACACAACTAGCAGTGCAGTGCTCAGCAATAATATACTCTTTGGTGCATCAAAGGTATATCTTACTCAACCTCTACTCCACTGGAGTGCAGTGCAGGATGTGAAGCACTCTCAGAGGGGGGTGGGTTAAACTACATATAAAGCCTAAAGGGTGCAGTACATCCTAAAAGAGGTTGTTACAATAGGAAAGGCCCATAAAGCAAGCAACGATTTCTTTATGTGCCGTGGGAAGCACCAAGTGACTGATAGGGGAATACAATTGATCGATACCTTTCAGATGTTATAGTCCTCTCCAGTTGCCAATAATGACTGAGAATCAGTTGTTCTCTCAAAGATCTGCCATTCCTTAAAGCAGAGTGACAGAAACAGTCTTGAATTTCAAGTTGGAGTTGTGTTCCACTATCATAAGATTGACCAAATCAACCCCCAAGACATATATACTGTAGAGGCCTATTGCACTTTTATTTGTAATGCTTACCTAACAATTGTATGCTCACCTCCACAGTGTATTGGTTGAACTGGACTGTTTTTCTTCGTTATTGGAAAGTGAATGTAAAAAAATTGAATGGTGCAGTGCAGGAATTTTTGTAACGTACGGTAATTAAGCTGTATTTCTTTCAAACACTAAATGCTATCTACTGCAATTTGTTTTTTGGGCAAGCTGACATTCATGGATGGATACACGAATATCCAAAGTAAGAAAACATCCAATCAAATAAAACTGAAATTAAATTTTGTTCTTTTCACTGAAAAGAATATGTACCCCCAAAAGTGGAATTCGTCTCAGTTACACTTGCAGAAAAATACTGGCTGTCAATCCCCCTCTTTGTGTTATTGCTTCAAAACAGACACTAGATGGTGTTAAACAATCAAGTTAGAGGGTGTTTATATATATTTCACATGGAAGGGTCCTTCAGAGCAGCCCCTGTAAATCATCACCAAGCCCCGCCCCCCACTTATACACAAGAGAGTAGAATGTTGAAGGACATAACATGTCCTTCTAGCAGACTTCGATTCCAACTGTCCCATTGGAGGTCATGAAGCATACAAGTTGTTGGCTGCAGACAAGGGTTGACAAATGCCGCTTGGGAATAGCTTAAGGCCAAATTAAACACTCAGAAAATTGTGTAAAGATAACTTAAAGTTTAAGAGAAAAAAAACAACAAAAAAAAGCAGGAACTTTGTTTAGGAGGCATTTTACAGCACAATATCAATAAGTTAAAAAAAAAAAAAAAAACACAATACATTTTAAAGAGCATTAGTTTATTTCCTACTGTCCACAGGTTACTTTAGAAACAGTAAAGTTATATACAAAATTTGGAATGTTCAAATAAAGCAAATCTTAAAAATCAATCATTTCATCACAGCTGCTTAGAGAGAAAACAATGAAATTAAACAGTAATACGGTAAAAGGGCTCGTTTTTGCATTTCTTATTTATTGCTGGTTTACTCGCGGTATGTTTATTTTTAAATTATTTACACGTTCAATTAGTAAAATCTAGTCAAAAAAAGCAAACTACCTAAATAAATAAAAAAGCATAATAAATATGTATGAATTTTAGAATTTGTTTTAAAAGAATTGAACTTTAATGATTTGGCAATAGAGGACATGCGATAAAGTATAAAAAGGGGACTTGCGTTAAATCATAAAAAAGAGGAGTTAAAAGAACAAAAAAAAACAATATTATGCCACATTCCCATTTATTTTAATCTGTCAATTAAAATTAAACAGGTGCATGTTTTATATTAAATTTCAATTTTGGGCAGCAGTACAGACATTTGAATTGCCTCAAATGACGTGAGAAAACCAAGAGAAGTAGAACAATCTCATTTCAAATTTAAGGGAGCACAGCTAAGTGTTTTCTTCATTTCAGTGGAAATAATAGAATTTTAAATTGAAACTTGCATTTGCAAGCAGTCAGTTGTGGCAGTTTCATTAAAGCGGTTTATGTAATGATGTAATCACTAGTGCAACTACATTTGAAACATAGCCGAGAGTTCATGATAATCCATCCATTTTTGTTAACCACTTAATCCTTTACAGGGTCGTGGTGAGCTGGAGCCTAACCCGACAGACACAGGGCGCAAAGGCAGGACTGCACCCTGGAAGGGATGCCAGTCCATCGCAGGGCACCTCACACACAGGGCAATTTAAAGCGTCCAATCAACCTGAACAGTATGTCTCTGGACTGTGGGAGGAGACCAGAGTAGCCGGAGAAAACCCACGCGAACACGGGGATAACATGCAAACTCCACACAGACAGACCTCAAGGAAAAAAGCAGGTAGCCGATAGCACACAGCGAGGGGTGCGTCCTACAATGGTTTTTAAAAGATGCATTCTTGTTGAAGAAACTGCTTATAAATTAGACCACCACATTTTAGTGTCCGGTACTATTGCCAAGTTCATTAAAAAGTCAAGTTATATCCAATTTATATAAAAACAGAGGAGCAGTGCTGATGAAACAGAAGACATGCATTATTTTCATAAATTTGAAACCTCACATATTGACTTTGTTAATTTGCTATTACTATTCTTGGTGAAATAGAAAAAACAGCAAATTTTGTTAGGCATCTTCAAATAGCTATCAATTACGATTCTGAAGTGTCTAAGGAAAAGGCTTTTGGTAGAGACACTGCTGCATGTTTTCTGTAGCACAGAAACACATTAATAGTTGGGGTAGTTATACATTGTGCTACAAAATATCTATATCGAGAGAAAGAGAGACATGAAAAGTTTCTTAGAAATTGTTTTGAAAATTAAAGTTCCTATGTTTTCATTCAATTTTAAATATAAAATTATGTATAACAATCTGCTGTTTGAAGAGTCCTTACAGGGTTTCCTTGCCATTAAAAAAATAAATAAATAAAAAATCAACCTCTATTTGAGTCAGATTAGCTATTGCTATTTTGACAAGTACAATAATACCAAAACATATCACGAGTTAAAACAGACTATATGAAATTTTCATTAAACAGTGTTAAACATGCAATTGAATAATGCTTCGAGTTCCCCCTTGGTTCGAACAGTTCATGGTCTCCTATGGCACTTTACTGTGTTCCACATTGCTGTGTGCATCATCCCCCAGCAACAAACTTTTTTTTTTAAATGCATTTTGAAACTGTCAATAAAAACTCTTTAAAACAATTAATTTTAGTTAACATTAAAAATAATAACTTTAAAACACTAAGGAAAGGCAGTCAGTGGTGTCTGATTCTTTTGTTAGAAACCCTTTAGTAACTAATCTTGTGTCTAATTCACATTTTTACATCTAGAAGAAAAGCCCTTTGATAAATGCCTACCAAAACGGTCCCATCCACACTTCCAGTCCTCAGCAGTCTCAGTCACAATGCCACAGTTTACACACTTACTTTGGTAACCTAGCACCATACTTGCTATTCCCACATACAAATCAAGGCAACTTAAGGCCAAACAAAATAATTTTCCCAATTTCACCAATGTCTTCTCACTGATCCAGTACTTCAACAACAATTGACTGTGTTTTTTGTTGGTTATAGTTCAATGCATTTACCAGTGTGTTATGCTGTTCTTCTATAAAAACAATGGTGCCATTATTTCAGAATTATATTACAAAAAGAAATACATGGGTAACATTTGCCAAATCATGAGGTGGTTTTCATTAAGTGATGCAAAAACAAAACAACCCCCCACCCCACCAAAAAAACCCAACAATGCTTCCACAGAAACACTCTGCACCAAATGTGGATTACAAGGCAATTAAAGCTAAGTTGTTCTTTCTAACAAATTGGGTGACTGTGTAGACAAACGACGAACTACCCTCCTACTACTAGTGTCCCAAGCCATGTGGTCCAAGGTGAAATTCGTATTGTCTCAGGGTGTCAGGATCTGTCAAAGGATTTCCACTGCAGGTCAAAGTCTACACGACATCTGCAAAGTCTCATAAGTACAGCCATTTCAAAAAACAAGAATGACCTGGAAGCCCAGGCCACCTACACCACTGTCTGGATGGAAAACAAAAAGATGAAATTGTGTCTTGCCCAACTCCGAAAACTCAATCCAGCACCACATTCACCTTCACAATATGCACATAGCGTTGTCTTCAAATCACCTCTCCTGTACATTTCTAGAAGTGGTTTCAGCATTGAACAGTTGAAAAATTAAAAATAAAGGCATATACATCTATGTAACAGACAGCCCTGCCATCTGCGAGCCAGCTAAAAAGGTAGGCTTACTACTTAGGCTTTGTATGTTAAAGTAACGCAGATCAATTATTAAAAAAAAAAAAAAAAAAAAAAAAAAAAAAAAAAGCACACAGGTTTGTTCATGTAGTAGTATATCTTTAAAAATGTACGATTCTTTTGTTAAAAAAAGAAAAATAAAAAAATCCCCCCAGTGTAAGCTTTCAAAATCCCCACATTTCCCAATGCATGCCCCTACCACTAACAATGGTTGTGCCCCACACCACAAGCACTAATTTTCATTACTGTATGCAGTTCAAACATCTAATTTATATAACTGACTTTCGTTTACAAAAATAATGAAGCAATCATTCTTTTTTGTTGTTTTTCTCAATTTTCCAAGGCGACGACTCTTGCTGGGCAAGTTTCTTGTTTTGTTCTCGCCTTTATGCACAGACGTCTCTCAAAACGATTAGGTCCACAGTGCTCTGAAAAGTTTTTAGCAGGGAAACTGCCTGTCCGTGATCTATATTAACAAAGTTGTATCCATTGGCCTGCAAAAAAGACATCTGAGTTAGAATATAGGAGACAGTTTTCACATTAAAACAGAATTTCTCTCTCTTACAGAAGTTTTCTGACTTTAAAAAAACATATATCTATAGGAGAGACAGTTTTCACTATAAAATAGAATTAATCTCTTGTATCCTATATATATATATTGTCTAACATATCACTCGATTATATTATATACGATCTATAGTCACGATATCCTACAGATAAACATTTATATCATATATATATACCCATATATATATTTAGATATATATATATATAATATATATATACATATATATATATACTATATGATTATATATCTATTATACATATATATATATATAATATATATATATTATATATATTAACGTTATATATATATATATATATATATAGATATATTATATATATATATATATATATATATATATATATATATATATATATATATATATATACATATATATATATATATATATATATATAATACTAGAATACATGGTGCCCTTCATTAATGCATTTGTAAAAACAGGAAGGTGTTAGTTATGATTTGTATGAAACAGTGTTACAAGCTGAAAAAAGCAAGTTTGGTATATTCCATCAATGTCTTAGTTTCATTGTACTTCTGACAGTTTTTGTAAAAAAGAAAATTAAAAACTCTGTCAAGTGATTGGAATCTGTCTAGTTGGTTCTCTGGTATCCAGCCAAAATCAATCATGCCCAGGTAACGTTTGGTTATCATAACCCTGGCTATCGTAACCTTTGTCTTGGCCTCTGTAAAAATTAAGCAGGCTTTCGCTATTGAGAATGCCTGCATCTCACTCAGCCACTTTGTGGAGTTGATAGCGAGCAAGAAAGCCACTTTAAAAATGATAAAAATTTCTGCTCAGCTGAATGAAGGGGCTCAAATAGAGGGTTCATGAGTGCATTAAGCACCACGTTTAGCCTCCAGCGTGGAACAATATCCTTCATAGGTGGCCGAAGCTGCAGAGCCCCTTTCAAAAATTGCCCCACCAGGAAGTGCGACCGAGTCAACCTTGACATGGCAAGCTGAAATAGCTGCCAGATAGACCTATAAATGTAGAGGGTGATTGCAGTATTACTCAGTATTACTGCCATGGGGTCAAAGATGCAGGATAGCTGTTTCTCAAGTATGCACTTGGAAAATGAGGCACAAAACTTGCAGAAGCTAATATTAGCCAGCGCCTCCTTGGCATGCTCTGTCCACAGGCAGTAAAAACACCTGCCGTGCTTGTGCCCAATAGGCAGATGGCCTTGCATGTCTCACAGACAGCGCTCCAGATAAGGTTTTTGGGTATGGGAACAACTTATGGGAGTAAAATGTATTTTCAGGGGGTAAAATGCAACATTACCTTGAAGTCATGAGTAATTTCAATAAATACTGTACAATCTTTAATGGTGTAGGCATTAAAAAGAGCCTTTCATTTTTCTGTGTGTGCTACAAGCTTCTTTATCGGCTCAGCGCATTTTTTTCGAACATACCGACTGCAAATTAATTACATTACTTACATTTTAAAATAAACTCCACTTCAATATGAAGCCATACAGATAAATAAGGAAATACATTAATGAGTTATAACATTATAGGCATCTTTTCTTAACTTTCTTAGGCCTCGGACGATGGTTCCAGTTGGATTTGTGGCTGGACTGGGGTGTTTAGCTTCAACCTGTGTAGCTTCAAATTTGTATTATTCATACTGTGATTGGCTGCAAAAGACAACAGAGCTAGCCAGAGACAATGTTTGTTGGGTTGGTTTTTCTTGTGTACAGTTTCCTAATAACTGAAGCCATTGTATTCTGGGAGATGTAGTTGTTGGTGGTAGTTATAAGGGAGGCACACAAGCTGTGCAGAAAAATTGCGTATTTTTACGCATTCAATTAATTTAAAGTGTATTGCGAATTTCTTAATGCATAAAAACGGCAGGTACACAGCTTATCTGGACCGCTGCTCACAGGGAAAGAACCTGGGCATGATGTGCAGGCAGTGCAATGTACAGATACAGTTTGGAACCAAACCGGTGACCTGAGCACCGGTCGGTAGAGGGCTGGAACCGGGTCGGTACCAGGTCAGTGTGGAACCAGTTTGGTGCATTTAACACTGGGTTGGTACTGGTACAGGACCGGTGCAGTACTGGTTTGGAACCTGTTCTGCACCAGGCTGGTACGGTACCAGTTTGGTGGTTTTGCTCCGCGCAGGACAGGGTCAGTGACTGCAGCACCGGGTCGGTTCGGTGTTTTAGAATTGGGTCTGTACCGGTTAGGTGACTATAGCACCAAGTCAGTACCTGTGCAGTAGCCTCCGTCACCGGTTTGCCATAACCGCGGGTGGCATCATATGGGGATGCCCACTTGTAAAAGACAATGGCAAAACCACTCAACCAGTACTACACATGAGACTGAGGGAAGCCTGCTTGTTAAAATAAAAAATAAAAGCTGTCACCAAAACAGCATCAAGATACTGTGGTTGAATTGCAAGCAACAACCTAAGCGAGTATCTCGGTCCTGCGCAGTGCTGCTGAGCCCAGCAGCTGCTCTTACTACAAGTGTCATATGGTGCTAAAAAACAAAAATGAGAAATAAAATAAGCTCCAGCCGGAGCTATGCAGCTTGGGGGGAGAGCACAAAGTCAGCTGACTTATTTTGCTAGACTGTAGTGCACACAATACGAATAATTAGTAAAAACTATTATATCGATTAGTTTAACTATCGCATATAATTTGTGTAAAAGCACAATAAATGCGATATACAGATGAAAGCCACAATGTACTTATCTGAACAAGGCTCTCCGATCAGGTCAGTCTTGAAAGGAAAAATGGTGCAGAGATCTGTGAGCGTAGTCCTTTTGTGCCCTCGGGGGTGGGCCATGACTGTGTCACAGGCTCAAAGAGCAGGTTTGGAAATACCAATTCCGTAATGCTTACATTTCATACTTCAAAGGGAATTATCTTTTACCTCGATGATGATGATGATAATAATAATCATAATAATCACCACCACCACCTGAATTTAACAATGGAATCACTCAAAGCTGACCCTGATGTCAGTGTCTTAAATAAATACTAAGCCATCATGCTTTCTCTCTCAATTATTTTATACATCTAAAAGCAGTCCACAACACTGTAATTTTCATGTGCTTTAAAACAGTTTGGAAAAAATTCCTTAGATGCATCCTGAATATTAACACATTTACCTGAATGATCTTATCCCCTGGCTGCAAATGTTTTGATGCAGGTCCTTCAGGCTGGACTCTGGTTACATATATACCCTGTAAAAAGCCAGAGGTTATTAAAAAAAAAAAAAAAAGGAAATGCATGAAAATATGCACAAAATTCACCACCTTTTGTCGATGATCACCTGTCAGAACACCACTAAAGACCAGGTGATCTCTCAGCAGCCTGAGCATCATTCATTGCAGTAGCAAAGTTCAGCCGGGCAAAGAATGGGACACACTGATCAGTACAAAGTGTGTGGTGTTTTTTGGGGTTTTTTTTTTTGCTTTCAAGGCAAAGCAGTCATTTTATCACAAAACAGGATATGAGTTTTACAGTTTTACATAGCTTTGTATTTTGATATGATTGTGACCAAAAAAACCAAAGTCTGTTCTTACAAATCTGTAACGACCCCGATGCTTGCATATTTCCCGGCATTTCAGGTTTTGGGATTGAACAGAAATATTATTTAAAAACACTTTAATAATCTGGTACATACTTTATCTTCTGGTCGAAATGGATTTCCTCTGCCTCCAACGCCTCCTGATATACTGAAGCCCAACTCAGGATTCTTCTCTATTTTGACATGCACCTACCCACCCCCCAAAAAATTAAAATATATCAGTGATACATTAAATACTTGGAATATTGCTATTATTTTTCAAATTATAACAAAATACATGTATGCTAGCAGAAGAAAAAATTCACTTATGTAGTATTATGTACAGAAATTATATAATGCATATAAAATACCAAATTTCATCACAATTAGATGCTCAGTTCTGAAGATAAAAATTCTGAAATACACAGAAACTTATGAACAAGCTCTTCCATTTTAATCACCACAGGGCATAATCAAAATTTTCAATTTTAGTACAGTACTCCGTTGCATATCCGCCCGTCACATATCCACCCTAACTGTTTATCCACCATGATCAGCCTCTTCAGCAACATTAGTTTATTATTGAACAGAGAAGATTAGTTCAGAGATTGTGAATCCTACCAAAGTTTTCACACACTGTGTTGTATGTATTCCGTGCGCTGCCATTGCTGGTAGTGTCACGTGAGCTGCTCAGTGTGTTGATATGTAAATAAATCCTGTTATTCTGCAGGGCGTATCAACTTCAATTTCAGTCTCGATATCCTGCCTGTCACTCGGAAGCGAATGCACGCACCCACACGGCAGCATTAACAATCTATCTTTCTAAACAAGGTTTTTAATGGAGCTCCCCAATAAAAGCTGAACTCAAAACTAATTGTGTGAATATAGTAATTGTTATAGCTATGTATAACGGTATTTAAAACAGGATTCATTCATCCAAGCTTTTACATACTCGCCCTTACTCTGGTCCCACCGCATTCGAATATGTGACGGATTACTGTATTTTATTTATTTTTACATCAAAATATATTCAAGTGGTCAGTGCCAGGATTAAAGCAGAACAGAAATGGCAGATATTTATGAAACAGTTCTGTTTGCTCTGTGTCTATGTAGTAGATGCAGTAAGAAGAGGGATGAAAAGGACGGAACACAAACTGTGCAGTAACACTATGGGTCAAACAACAACAAAGGGCTCGAAGGCCATACCTCCTTCTGCACAACCTCGTGGGGCTGCCTGCTGGGACCCTGGGGCTGGTGGGATACTTTGAGCATCAAGTAATCAATCAGCTGCTCCCTGGAGGGATGCCTCACCATAGTGGCCTGGGAAGGTTGACAGTGGACTTGGCTGCAGTTCATCTGGGGCTGGGAAGTTGGGCACATCTGTCCATTTGTCAAAGGCACCTGTGAACAGATAAGATAAATGAGCTTAAAAGCACATTCCACTGTTTGTCAGCCGGACCACTCTTGAATTTTTTTTTTTTTAATGTACACACAGTAGGACAAAGCAAAAAACACATAATGCCTTTGTATTTGATCTCAATCTATTCTACATGATACTGTTGTCTCTTGCCATTGTCAAGATATTTGGTTTGTTTTTATCTACAAACAAACACATTGAATAATGTGCACAGTATATTTGCTGCCTCAATGCCCTAGGGGCTTTTGATAATTCATAGTGGGTAGAGTTGATAACTGAGGCTACAGTACATAGCAGGTGATTAGCCAGTTTGGGTTTTCAATTATTTGTTGCTAAAGGTGAAGGGCAATGAATGTCATTCAGTTGGTTGTTCAGACACTAAACTTAATACACATGTGACCCTCCAGCTAAAAGTCTTTCCACCTACAATATTTTGGCAAAGTTTTGGAAAGGTCCATTTAACAGAAATGTCACATGACATGCTAGTGCTGTGGTTCTCAACCCTGGTCCTGGGGGAACCCTGCCCTGCTGGTTTTGTTCCAACCAAGCACTCAATTACATAATTGAACCTTAACTGAACTAATAATTTGCCTAATCTCAGCTTTTTAAATAGAGTAGCTTATAAAAAGTTTAAGAATTTATGTTCATTATACAATTTTATACCTAAAGTGAAATCTCCATCTGTTTAAAATAATTTAAAAGCTCAGAGTAGGCACATTATTATGTTGTTATTGTTATTAGTTGTAATTGAATGTTTGGTTGGAACAAAAACCAGCAGGGCAGTGTTCCCCCAGGACCAGGGTTGAGAACCACTGTGCTAGTGAATAAACCACTCAATATTTTAATAAAATATAATTCAGACATCTTAAACACATTTCACAAAACACATACTTTGTTAAAATGCTCTAAAAAGTATAGCCACCTGAAAAAAATGACATTTAAAAGGAGAACAGTAGACAAAGGAAAAGCCCCCCCACTACATGATGTACAATAGTTTTTCTGCCTCAGTAACTAGTGGACGATTAAACCTAAAAAGATGAGAAATGCAACAAGCCTGGAAGGAAAATTTAACTATTAAAAATAAAACTCTGAATACTAATTCAAGTATATTAAATATGAATGTTGCACAGATAGAACACATATATCATATCCTACAATTACATAATAAATGGGACCAATTCCAATATGTTAGATCTGTTTATCCAAGACTGACAATAATCCAACTCTGAGGTAATTCAATTGAATAAATTAGATCTTGGAGGTCTAAACAGTCAAGTGCTATAGATATAAAAAAAAAAAAAAAATGTTAGTCATGTAAGTGAGTGAGTGACCACATATCCTGTCTGTCTAATCTGAAAGAACATCTGCAAAATCTCCCAGGACTGGTTTTTCAAAACGTTGGTAAATCGGATTATTGCGTTTGATCTGGATTATATTGTGCAACTGGATTTTACAAAACATCGAAATGCGATCGGGATTACTGTGACCCAGATTTTGTTTTGGTAATCTGATCACACTTTTAATCACGATTAAATGCTGCAATTGGGTTTTTCTGAATTTAAAAGAGATGATCAGGATTACTTTGATCCAAAATAGCAGGATTAATGTTATCCTACTGCAGAGGTGGATTTGGCTTTTAAATGACCATAGAACAGTGACAGTTTGAATTATCACAGTAAACGCACACTATATATGTCCAAACAGAGTGTTAGAATATAATTTTGACATACTTCAGTTTTGTATCCATGCAATCAAAAAATAAAACTTATTTAGCTGGTACAGCTTTAATTAAAAAAAAAAAAAAGCATACAGACACACCATCACATATGCATCCTTAAAGCTCATCCGAGATGCTGGACTCCTGACCGTCGAGGAAGACGATGAAGATGTCTAAAAACACATCCTTTTTCAAATGTTTTATTTTTATTTGATTTAGATTTAGTTATTTAATTTCTGCCAAGCAGGCATAAATAAAATACCCTTTACTTGCATGCGTTATATGTGCACTTGATATGTATTTTTTGCATACAACCGTAAGTCGCCCTGGGTAAGGGTGTCTGCTAAGAAATATATAATAGCAGCTAACATTAAAAGTGATTTAGATTTTGTTAAAATAAATAACATAAAACAATAAAAAAAAAAAAAAGTTGTGTATTAATCATTATTACCACAATCTTATTTATTTTGTTAAAATTAGGTTATATGATAAATCAGGCCTGTTAAAAAATAAATAAATAAATAAATAAATAATAATAAAGAACTAGCCTATCAAACAACTGGATTTTGTAATCGTGATTATTTGTTATCTGGATAAATGAAATCCAGCAGTGACATTTTTTGAAAAACCAGATCTAATTTATGCAGATAAAAAGTAATCTCAATCACAAAATCTAGTATTACAAAATCAGGATCACTTTGATCCAAATTAAAAGTTTTGAAAAACCGGTCCCTGGTGCTTTTCCAGCTAAACCAGGCTTTTGTCCCCAGTGTCTGGTACAGTTCATATTTGGTATATGAAGAATGCGACTACGTTACTTTATCCCCAGACGAAGGCCACGCTTCCATAAATCACAGCACTCGGGTACGCGCTCCAGTTGCCCCTCCCATACCTCCATCTCTAGGTTTTTAAATTACTCCAGTTGGCTACCAATTCGGGAGGGAGTCCAAATTCTCTGGTCTGACTTCACTCCTCAGGCTGGCCTGAATTCTAAAGTCTGAATCCGGACTGGGAAGAATAATTATACATCCGGGTTTGTGAACACCAAAAACAAGTAAGACGAGAGCCATTTTTACTGAATAAAAAGATTTGAAAACATTAGTACAAGTATAAGGCATTTCTTTGTCAGATGCAATAATCTCTATCTATATATAGATTATGTAGCGATGTGGAGAAATGTATGTATATGTACTGCGTGAATCAAATGCGCAAAAATATCTAGATGGATTTATCTTTTAAATCGTTGACAATTTGACTAGAATACCGTCTGCAATGAATTCACGATTTTCTGGGGGAAAATCAGTAGTATTTCCTGCCCAACTCAAGTGATAACTCAGAAAAACATGGAAACAAGGTCAACTAAAAGTTGGCTGTCCATGGAAACAAGGTAATAAAAGTAAAAGTAAGCCCTATCCTGTTTGGCACATCAAGCAAGTCTGTGTGTGTGTGTTCATAACCTCTACCACACAAAGATTTCCATAGACAACAGTGTGAGGTAGCATCTGTTGGAGAGAAAACAGAGAAGCACAGCTGCCTTTCCTTCAAAAACCAGAATACACTTCCAATTGGACTGGTTAGATACTGTATTATATTAAAATGTGCTCATTAAAATGTTACAGCTATCAGAGTGGATGGATTATACAAACCCATGTATTATGACTAGTCACCCAGGACTAGATTATAATTTATTCTACAGACAATGAAACAAAACTGTAGTAAACAAATCAACCTAATAAGAGCAGCATTTTTAGGAGGAACTTATTTATTTATTTATTTTTTATAACCAATCCATCAACCATGCTTGAATCCCTAAGATGCAATGGGAGCTTTAAAATAGTGTTTTGTACACAGACAGATTTCCCTGTAATAGAAAAACTGCTGTCTGTCATAGTGACAGGTCACTAAATGCTTTACCGATCACAACACAAAATGTCAGCGCCATTCATCTGATATATGTCCACTCAAAGCAATACACATATACATAGTTGGCAAAAAAAAGGCCTATGACAAAGTTTATATATAACAAATAAATAATTTTCTCTGTGATTTAAAGAACGTTTTAAGACATCCATCACTACAGATTTCAGTCTCTCCGAGTCCAGTATTGATTGCCTGGGTTGAGACCAGCCCATAAACTAAATGTGTAATTAATACCATGCATCTCCAAATCTCCTGTCTACAGATCTGAATCCAGGGTACTAACTGGATTGCAAGGACTGCTAATAAGTGGTAAACTATTTGAACATGACAAAAAACAGTACCAAGCAAACAAACCCAGTAGTAGCAAACTATATCCAGTGTTAAAAGATGATGCTTCCATGCATCACAGCTTTATATAAACAGTTCAATGTGTTTGCCAGGTTGGTTTTTATATATATATAAGTACTGATTATAAACCCAAACACAAAATTATCTCCTTCCCAAATCGTTTGAGCACCATGCTGCTATTATGAATGCAATTACGACATCTGATACTTGCTTCTAAGTTTTGTGCATGATTTCATTTTAAGATAAAAAAAAAAAAATACCTTACTTTTCTCATAATGTCCATAGACACATCCTTGTGACCATGTACAACCATTTCGTAGCCCGGCGATCTTGGAGAAAAGACTTCGTCCTGCCAGAGTGAAAGTTGTTTTATATATATATATATATATATATATATATATATATATATATATATATATATATATATATATATATATATATATATATATATATATATATATATATATATCTATATCTGTGCAATGTGTACATAAATACTCAGTCATAATTGGAACGACCCAAGAGACAAGATAAATGACAACTCATTTTTCAAAAGGGATTCATAGGCCTCATAACGAGTAGCCACATTCCTTTTTCCAGCAAGCGGTTTTAACGATACAGTCATTATCCTAACGAGATGAGGCCAGAATTTTAAACACTCTATCTCCACTCCGATAGATAATAAATACATTTTTAGATTTTAAAATGTTCTTAATCTGGTAAATGCTGGTTTAGCACAACACTTTTGGAAATGCAAAATTCCACCAAACCAGATCTATACCTAACGGTGATCCTTTTGTGTTCAAAAGAACTTGTACTTTGGAGATTTAAATATATGCAACAGCTTTTGTAAGAATATTAGCTTTGAGATGCATAGTGATGAATTGAGAAAGGGGACATCACCAAGACTGAATTGAATATTTAAATAGCATTTTGTAATTTAATATTTTTGTAAGGAATTTGTGTGTCTACTGCCCGAATGTGTGTCTGTGTTTTTGTTTGTTACTTTTGCTCTCCACTAGGAACTGGAATTAATTCATTTTTAGATGACTTCAAAAATAGCAGAGAAATAGTAATCCTTGCTGCACCACGTGAATCAGTCTACTACATAGAAAGTCTGGATAGATTTCACCAAGCCTTGAATAACTTGGATATGAATCCTTTTGAAATGAGCTGTCTGCCATCATTACCATGAACTGTATTTGATTCATTTATACAGACATTTACATTTGAAATCTATTTAAAGCAAACATATTTAGTAACATGTCTTAATAGTGAAATAGAGAACAGGATAATAGAACACTGTCAAAGATTCAGAATAGTTCAATAAATAAATCAATTTCAGGACACTGACAGAACAGCATAAATAGGAAAAAAAAAAAATAATAAAAAGTGCGATTCTCCTGAAAGCAAAACTACATTAGCCCTATAAGCAAAACTACACTAGACCTATGCACTCTAGGTTTGATTTAGTTTTTAAAGATGTGTTGCAGTAGCAGAAAGACCAAGCAGGGAATGTGTAATTTCCACATGAGCTGATGAAGTGTTTGAAGAAAGGCATTGGTTTACTTTAATTCCGTAAACCCAATTTCAACCACTCCAACTTCAGATTCTCTGCACAAACTGTACTTGCTGGAAACAAACTGTACTTTACTGTAGATGTAAATTAGGACTATCCAAATACACATCCAAAAGAACCAGTATTAAACAAATGAATGTTTCGGCATGAATACAAACTTAAGTGGAATGCCTCTTCAAACAGGTTGAAACAAGAGGATGAGAGAAAGAGTTTTTGACAAGCCTAATGTACTTTGAGTGTACTCACACGGAACATGTGTGCTCCGGAAAGTCTTCCATCTGCAACACTAAAGGCAACACTGCCCTGGCTGCCATGCAGATCCCTAGAGCTGCCATAGTGAAAGCTGCTAACTGCAGCATAATTGGAATTAAAGGACCTAGACAGCACATTCTAAATAAAGAGGAACACAGATTGAACACAAGACAGTTTAGTACAGCATGCGATATCCACAGGACATGTTAATAGAGAACTCGCACAACACAAATACACAAAAAACTCCACACCACAGACTCCAACAGCATGCACTGAAATAAAAATACAAAGAAAATACAAAAATGACACCCCGTTCGTGCTCTTGAGGTCTGAAAGGAACCGGCATGCGTTATTTATACATACAAAGACATGCAAGTATACACATTTTCTAAACATAGCAGCTGTAAGTCATTCAAGTTCACATCTTTAAGGCCCCATTAGAAAATAAATGGTGAGTATATTGTACCAGACGAGAATAAGTTAAAAACTTTGAAGAGGCAAGCTTGATCAACAATCTAATATGACGTTTTTTTTTTAGTTCTTGTTAGATTTAAACAAGCAGCATACTTAAAGAATTGTATTCATATTCTTGTCCCAATCTGTTTAGAAGGTATTAAACATGCACAGCATTTTTATTAGCCAGACAATATTATTTGTTCTAACTGACATGTATTTTGATAATACAATAATACAATATAATATATTAAATTACATTTAAATATCACCCCCTACATGATATTCTGAGATCTTTCGGATGAGACATAAAACAGAGGTCTACTGTAAGTGACTCTGCAGAAGTAGTTGTTTGATGGATAGTTCAACGCCTAGTCTCTAAGTCGCTCTGAATAAAAGCGTCTGCTAAATGACCAATTAATTATGCTTGGCAAAACAAAACAAATAAACTAAACCGGTTAAATTGCTTTTACTGAGCCAAGTAGCAGAATGCAGGTGTCCATCCTTGGTAGTTTTTTGAGAAATTATTAATTCCTAACTTGACCTTGGGCACCTTGTCATGCCTTATTATTTGACCTACGTACATTTACCAGAACCAGGTTTCATCTGTGAACAAATGACAAATCTCACTGGCATTTTGAAATTTGAAACAGATAGATAACAAGAATGACAGCTGACTTTATAAAAACTGTAGCCTGGGTCCTTCACCCCTATCCTTAAAAGGATAGAATAAACTTAAACAGGTGTGACTACCCTGAAGCTGAGATCAGAACATTAATGATTTCAATAACGTAGCCAAAAAGCTAGACAAATGACTGCCTCTTTAGAGTTCACATACCATTAAAAGGCTTTCTGTACTCTGTCTGTCAGGAAAGCCTTTTCCCTCCCGTACCTGTGGAATGAAGTAAGGATTACTCTGGCACGAACAGCACATACCTTTTCTAACTTTTTTGCCTCGATGTGCCGCATCACCTGATCTCTCCAGTCGGCAGGTACCTTGCTGACCTCTTGTGTGTCGAGCAGCGAGTGCTCTGATTTCACCCTCACGTTGGACCGCTTGGTAGGGCTAGTCCTTGAATAATTGAAATCACTAATGGACATCGTTCTCTCAGGCACCTCATGTGCGGATGGCCGTGCGCTTTGCGGTCGGGGGATGTTGGGGCTGTCGATGCTGTAGGTCCTGGCGGAAAGGGGTCTCTGCATCCCCTGGTTCATCAGAGGTCCCTTTCCCATGCTGTGAATGTCCCTGTAAGTTAAGTAATCTCCAGCCGGGGCCGCGATGCGCCTGGGTTGTGTCGGGTCTCCAAGAGACATTGAGGTGGAGGAGGAATTGCTACTCTGCCTCTGCAGGGTGCTCCGGGGACCACCTGGCATAAATTTGTCTTTCTGGGGATTGACTTCCCACATCTCCATTTGTCTGGGCGGACCCCGTTGCTGCATGCTGTAGCCCAAGCTGGCCTGTGCATTGTTGCGGTTCGAGTAGTTTGTGTTGGCTGTGTGTTTCATGTAGCTGTCAGTACTGTCTGACCACTGCAGGCGAGGGGGTGGTAAATATCCTTGCTCTGGTGGGATGGCTGTTCTCTGAGTCCAGGGGCCTTCTTTGGGCATTGTGCTGCTTGAGTACTGGATGTTATATTGAGGCCCCCCTGGCATCTGCATGCCAGCAGGCATGGGCCCCTTCCCTGCTTGGGCGCTTTGTTGTTTGAAGTTGGGATCGTGTTTGGTTAAAGTTTTGGTACAGGACACAAGGTCAGATGAAGAGGCGGAAGAGCCGGGGTAGACCTGCAGGGGTTGGTGATTAAGTAGAGATGCCGACTTGCTGCGGACAATATTCTGCCCCTGAACATTAGCTGCAGGTACTCTTCCAGGAGCATTTGGCTCATGTGGTCCGTTATCGCCAACAATGTGGTATATTTTAAGCGCTCCTGGCTCGATGTTGGTTACACTTTGAGATTTCACCACAGGTCCCAAAGGCCCCCGCTTCTGTGGGGACAGTTCCTCAGTGCTCCTAGAGACAGACATATCTGCACTTGCTGTTACACCGACTGCAGCAGTTCTCACCATCTCAAACTTAGTTGGAGAACTGGGAGTTTCTTCAAATCGACCACTGAGATGATTAGAAAGAGCCTGTGTAGGACATTGGTTACCATTCTCCAAGTAGTATTCTGCAGCTTGTTCAGCATTGTTGTTAAGCAAAGACTTATTTTTTAAGTCTTCCCGGACTGTGTTCTTGGTCTTTTCCAGGGTATTTAACCTTTCCATATTATCTGGAGAGAGCTTAGATATATTCATATTGATTTCATCCCATTTGTTGTAAGAAACTTCCATCCCATTATTTAAATCCATACCCCTGTCTATGAGGGACAGTTTCTCGTCCACTGTGAACTCAAAATCTGACATTTTGATGGCTTCCTTTTGCACCTTCTTTTCCTGTTGATTTTTCAGAATGGCCTGCAGAGAGGTGTCCGAACCATTCCCATTCTGAAGGAGGAGTGCTGTTTCCTTCAACTGATTTGAATTTTCATCATCTTGTCTAGAAAAAAAAAGACATTCTGGAGTCAAATGCTGATTTAATTTAAAATGGCTAGAAGAGTTTACGCATACATTTTGCAACAACAATAAAAACAGCCTGGGAAATACTTATTTTTTCACTATTGTATATTTCAAACATGACAAATCACTTAAAACCCCTTCACACACGCTCTAACATATTTGGTTGCAAAAGATCTGTAACAATTTCTCAGCTGTGTTTTTTTTTTTTTTTTTTTTTTTTTTTAATACTTAGTCGTTGCCAATTATTTTTAATATTTTCTCCCAATTTGAAATGGCCAATTATTCATTTATGCTCGACTCACCGCTACCACTCCTGCACTGACTCGGGAGTGGCGAAGACGAACACACGCTGGCCTCTGAAGCATGTGCAGTCAGCCGACCGCTTCTTTACACACTGCGGATTCACCATGCAGCCGCCCAGGAGCTACAGCGTAGGAGGACAACGCAGCTCCCGGCCAGCTAACAGGCAAGCCCACAGGCGCCCGGCCAGACTACAGGGGTAGCTGGTGAGTGGCGAGCAGAGGACACCCTGGCCGACCATTTTTATTTTTTTAATTAATTTACTTATTATTTTTAAATCGCTGTCTTTATAGGCGAGTATGATTTGTTAGTTATCAAAATCTCAGTCAACAACTGAAGACAAAAAGAGGACAATTTCATACCACTGAATTTGCATCGATGAAACAACCTGGTTAACCATACTAATGGCACAAAAATGCTTAGATGACAGATATGGTTGTATTCTTGTAGAACTTAGAGGATAAAACAAAATACATTGACAAAGAATTGCATTAGTTCCATTACTTAGTTGAGCACAAGGAGGTTTCAATAAATACTTTCTGATTTAAATATAGGCCTACTATGTAATAGTTTGGGATATTCGGTCCATTTAAAACAGTAGGTAGGTGTTTATTTTTTATTTTTTTATTATTTTTATATATTATTAGTTGAATAAACTGCTGCCGAAGACCATTTTGCTACCTATTTTCCAGGCAGGTAGCAAATCCTCACTACTGCTTTAAACGTGAACTTCTAGCCCTGATAGAACATTAGAGTGTTAAAATGATTGGCTATATACAGTAAAGTAGCCAGTATTTAATGTCTTTGTAGCATTCAGTACACTAAAGTTTATGCACAAAATTATAAAACTGTAAACAATTGCATTTAAAAAGGCCTATAATTGAAACATGTCAGAATGGATATGTATGAGCTGTTAGCCACTGGCATTAAGTGGTTGAGAAATAAAACACACAATAGGATGTACCTAACTGTATTTACCTGATCTTGGTTATAATCATAACCTTTGCCTCTTTCTCTGGAGTGCAGAGGGAAGTGTCCTGGCTACTGTCTGTTGTCAGGGACACAGAGTCTGACATGCGAGATGGCGAGGAGCAGTTGCTGTTGTTCTGGTTACTGTTTGCAACAGTCTCATCCAATAAAGAATCAGCATCTTTACTTTCATCTATAAATAGAGATAATAAGCGTTTATGGAAGAGATACCAAAGTGCATCTGGAAAGTTTCTTCACACTGGGGCGAAATATAACCTCACCCAATAAGAGGCCAGAACCAGGCCTTGGTTCCTAACCCTCAGTACTAACAATAAACCACTCGCATCGTGTTTCATCATAAGTGGATGAGCAGTTGTCAAGATATACCAGAGCTAAAATTGTAGTTGTGACACATCGTACAATATCCTAATAACAGGTCTTGAGGGCTACGGCCTGCATGGATCAGCTGCTCCAGTTCGGTTTTAAATTTAAATCTTTGATACATCATGTCCCATATATGACCTACACAATCCCATTTCAGTCTCAAATCAAAACCACTCAGATAGGAAGAAATAAAAAATATCCGCCCTTTTTATCCCCTGCATACAGAGCTTGCACCTAACATGGATTTCAATGTTTATATGCCTTTTCAAACTTTAGTAGAATATTAATGATACTGGCTGTAGAACACTTTTACACAACATGTTATCTTCCTCTACAAATTAAAGTCAAAAGAAAGTCTGCTGTGCATAATCCGTTTACTTACCTTTCTTATCCTTACTTAGTGCCACCACTTTGGGCTGATTAATAGAGATCTCAATAAGCGGAGGTCGCAACTCTGCAATCTTCATCTCCTCTTCATCAGAGGACAGGTCTTCAGAGTCCTGAAAGCAAGGATTTAAATTTATTGATGTAAAGGGTTACAGATTCATGACATACTTCTTATGTTGAAGATCTTTTGATTCTAATCTTGAATTTATGCTTATATGTGGAATATGTTGATATTTAAAGTATTAAAATCACTTCCCATGCTGTGCTTCAGTCTTACACTATTGGTCCAGCTGCAATGAGGCAATGTGACCTACCGCACAGGGAGTAATTACAAACCATGTAAAAACAGTGGATATAAGGAAACAAAAATATCTTCATCAACATGGGGTGAGAGTAGTAATAATGCTGCTGCCAGTGCTAAAACCATGATAAATTCCACTTTGATATCTGTTAGGCTGATTGACTCCAATGGCCTTTCCAGTTAACTTTACATCTTTCACCACAATGCAGAGCCAAAGCACAACACCCGTTTCAGTGCTGAACTCCGACGTAAACAGTCAGTGTAACCCCGTAACCGTAATCCTGGATACACCTCTAGCTGTAGCAGATGATGTTATATCCAGAATGGGACTTCATGTGTTATTAAATGTGAAACAAAGGAAGAGAAAATAAGTCATTAGTTGGGTCATTTCATTTACTTATTTATTTTTCTTTTCATACTATTTTGTATTATGGTTTGCAGCCTATCCTTCTATACAGTCCATATAATTTCCAAGAAATTCTCCTGAAGCACTTTCACATTACCATTTCCCACCACCCTCCCAATTAAATTAAGTGTCACTATGAGTTACTCTCAAACAATATACAAAAACCTTGGTTGCAAAAACAATATTAAAAGAACAACAAGGTGTATAGCAGAACATATGCAATACTGGGAGGGGGGCTCAATTTGTATGGAAGTGTATTTTCTGCTGTTGTCACTGTTAGTTAAAAAAAAAAATATCCCCATGCCGGCTTCAGAGTCTGTCACAATGCCATACCTCAAGTGTGTCTTCATGGTTGATTCTAGCTCGAATGTTCTCAGAGGTCTTAACAAGTGCAGCCGTCTGTGAAGTCTCTTTAGTGTCCTTAGAATCAAGTTCACTGGGTTTTAGCACACAATTCACAGTTGCATTTGGATTGCTTTCCAGGTTTTTTCCACTTGCACAGTTATTCCCTGAAGCCTAAGAATGCAGAATGAAAGTTTCTGATGCAGAGTTGGAAAATGGGATAATGCACTCTCTCAATAAATTGCCAACTGGTGGCTCTATAATCTGAGAAGGCAGGTGCAGTTTCTGCCTTTTAAATTACATTTTAACAAAGTTTTTTTTTTTTTTTTTCACTTTAATGTCTCAAATAAGTTGTTTTTAAATAGCATTTTAAAAGATAGTGGGGTAAACAAAAAAATGTCAAAATTCTTGGCTGTAAGATGACATACGGCACAAACCCTATGCTGTAAACGGTTTAACAGCACATACCAATTTATTGCAGGTAGTTAACACGTTTACAATTTTTTTTTTCGTGGAAGCCTTCCTCATGGATCATCTCAGATGCCCTCAGGCTTAGCAATCCAGTCAAAAATACAACCTTAAAAACACGTCTTCACACACAAAAACATCTGATTGGTTTATAATAGCACCGATAAATTCCACAGTGGTCATTACCTGTGAATAATTCACTTGTCTTTTAAGTTCCTTTGACTCGGGACACCTCACTAACTGTGCGGATCGTTAATAATCTAGTAGGTCCAACCCTAGTCACTCCTGGTGTCCTTACCTTTACACCTACATCGTTCACTGTAACAGCCGTATCTTCGTTCTGTCTTATTTCTTTTTCAGACTCTGACGACTCATCCTCTTTGAGTCGATGGGCTATAGTGTGTGCAGTTTTCACCATATTTTTTAGTTCCTCTGGGTAAGGCGTTGGGTAGCGCTTCAGATTCCCCTCCTGTGTTCCAGACAGAAGACAAATCAACTCTGATTCATGAAAACAACCACACCTCAAAAGGGATGTCTTTGTAGAGGTAACAAATTAAGCTTACTAACATTTATTTTTATTTTTAGAACTACTATATATATATATCTTATATACTATTTTCTACAAAGACTTGCATAAGGTATACAAAATAAATAAATAAATAAATAATAAATCATCTACCACCCACCAAGGATATATAAGCAACACATTATAGGTGTCCCAACGACAGTGAAGAGGGATGGGTCGATATACCGGTTTTTCAGTTTACAGCGGTTTAGGTACATTACGGTATTAATACGGTTTCTTTTATTCTACACCACAATTATCGTAATTCGGTTATACACCTGTTAATGCTTTTTTCAACTGCAAACACATTTCTTCTAAATTAAGCGATGGTACTTGCAGCCTTAGCAAAGTGTCTGAGGAAGATCTTTTTGTGAACTGATACTGTATTTTGATAATGGTTTTGAAGAAAACTGTCAACGACACAGAATACACATTTCAATTGCTGCGTTCGGTTACCCAGAGATGGCTGTGTCGGCTGCTCTTGGCTGCTGTCTGTCTTTCTGACCTCGCAAGCAACTTTTAGTGAAACGCCTTCTCCAAACCTTGCAGCGTAGCACACATTTTCAACGTGCTATATTTGTCTGGATTATCTGGATTGTCAGTTTAGTGTAATAGATAAACATTACCTTTATTGTATAATTATACATCACTTAAAGATTTAGCACATTATTTATTTAAATAAATAATTGATTTATTTATTTAATATAGCGTTGACAAGGCTGTTCATGGCTTCATTGTATAATGATAAAATATTGTTCGCCTCCGCTAACAAGGTGGCAGCAGTAGTTTTAGTAGTTATTTGCATTATGATTAGCAGGTCACTCGTGATCTCTGCATCGTCCCTTTGGTTCACAGCCGCAGCCAGCCTCCCACAGTAACATTTCAAAGCTGTGCTGGGCTACGCAGAATCTGCACAGATTTCTGTGGGTGTTGAGTGACGTCTACAGCGCATCTCCGCGATTCAGTGCAGCACTGTGCAGAACTGCGGAAATCTGAGCTATAAGAACACGACCAATGTCTCAAACAAAACTAGTGCAGACCGGCAACTACAGCAGGATAGCCTACTTATTATCAACATAGTTTTGTTTAAACTAGCTGTAACACTATTCCAATTTTCTTAGGTAAATGAAGAAATCTTTTTTTTTTTTTTTTTTTTTTTTTTTTTTTTTTTTTTTTCTTTTTTTTTTTTTTTTTTTTTTTTTTTTTTTTACAAACTCCATATCTGTAATAATCATTGGAAGCTTACTTGTGCAATGTCGTAAATGTATATCCAATAACATGTTTTAGTATTAAAATACTTTTTTTTTTTTTTTTTTTTTTGCTATACATATTTTATTTATCCGGTTGAAAAAAATAAACGACTCATTTGTGCTCTTAAATAATAACCTGTGTTACATGTTTGTTTTAAGCAAAAGACCGATCATTTCCCAATTCTATTTGCCATCAGCTAAACAAAAGTATTATTTATTTATTTATTTATTTAATTTATTTTATATGTTAAAATGTTTTAACAAACTACACCACCACGTCATTTTGAGCAAATAATAGATCTTAATACTGTTGTAGTATAACATTGAGAGTGTACAAATTTAGGTTTTTTGTTTTGTTTTGGTTTTTTTTTAATTATTATTCTGATTGTCTTTATAAAAAAGAAACATACAAAGTTATTTGACATATTAAAATACTAAATACCAAATGTTTAAATCATTCCATGAAAAGTAATGTGATTTGCTGGTTTTATTTTTGTGAATTACAGTAATTTAAGCGATTTACATTAGTCTTTCTTCTTTTAAGCCTTTATTTGATAAAGCCTTTGTATACTGTGATATTAACGTTACCATGGTATTTTTTTTAACGGTTATCATACCGTACACATTTCATACCGTCCCATCCCTAACAGTGACAGTATTAGCTCAGCGAACCAGCTCTTTCTGGAGTTATGGCCTTCATTAGCACTCAAGAACTTGTCAATGAGTGCCCACACAAGTGTAACCTATTCATAAACAACACTGATTTTCAGGAAACACACTGACCCTGGGTGGTGTCTCCCTCTCATCTTTGTCCTCATCACACTCAAAGGCCACCTGTGCTCTTTGTTTCCTCTGTTCCTCCCACAACAAAGGATTGAAGCTCTCATTATCAGAGTTGGCCAAGACTAGAAATAAACAAGATAGTAAAAAATAGCAAGATTACTATTCCTATGTATTACGGGAGCCGCTCACACTGTAAAAGTGATGCAACATTATCCAATGTCTTTTCTGCCCATATAATAATTGTGGAACTGTTCAGCACTAAAACTAATTTGATCAATTTAAGATAAGAAATCTCACATTATTGACATTCAGCAATATCTCACAAACCAAGCAGGAAATAAAATTGAATAAAAAATAGCAAACATACATCTGATACATTTAGATTTTAGGGCGGCTAATGAGTGAAAAGGAATCAACAAACTAAAAGGACACTATCTGATCTTCATCAAAGGAGAGCAGTCTTGAGTTGGGCAGTAAAAGAAGAAATTAATCTAACTTAATGCTTATTTAGTGCATAACCCTTTATGGATAAGATAATCAGTCAGTGTTTTGAATGCGCTAGTGCGTGTCTGACACTTTACCAGCACAGCACCTAAATTAGTGAATCAGAATAATTTTTTGCAAGACACTGCCTCCCTAGAACAAGTGAGAAAAAACTGTGAATCCTCTACCTCCATTTTCCCCATTATGACACAAGTCAGGATCATCTTTCAGCTTTTTAGTTTGTCAGGAATAATTAAGTGTTTTCCAATTGCATTACGTGCTTAATAGTAGAAACAAGAGATGAATCCCTTAAAATATGACACAACAGAGCACTCTGGGTTTAAAAAAAATAGCATTTGAATGTTGCTACTTAAGATGTTAATTGAATTAAAAGACCAAGTAACATCAGCATTGTAGCCAAGCTGCTTCTGTAGTCGAGCTGTTTAAACTTACAATCTTCTGTCCTTGGCTGTTGAGGGAACATGTAGTTGGTAAGCACGGTTTTGTGTGTATCCTCATCCTCCTCCTTCTGAAGAGGTATAAGGGGCTTAGACTGAAGGAGAAATGTAATTAGCATAAAGGAATCAGAGTATATTTCATATTTACAGTACTGTACTTCAGTAGGTTTGTCAAACTTTTTTTTTTTTTTTTTTTTTTTTTTTTAAGTTAAAAAGCACTACCACATGAGTTCCAGTCACATTCACATAATTTTTGTAGTTGGATGTGAACAGTGCCTCAATTTAAGACTAAATGTTCTCATTAGTAATAAAACAGCCCATTGCAAAGCTCACCCCACAACATCAACTGGCTTGATTGCATATTAACAATAGCAGCTTTCAAAGGAGTAATCTGCACATATAGATAACAATCCATATGGACCAGCTGGCAAGTGGTAATTTTCACTTAAAAACATCTGTGACAACAAATCTAAATGATTTAGAAACTACTAAAGTTCATGTTAATAAGAAAATATTCTGTACCCAGTAACCATTGGTTATTAAAATGGTTAGTAATACAGTACAGTGTCATTCAGTTTATTACTAAAATATAATGAACTGACTGTGCCATGGTTAATCCTTCTGTGACCTCAATTAAAGCCTTGTTTTTCCAGATTGTTTACATCTCTCAATAAGTTTTAGCAGCAGAGATATAAACTTCCACTCCACTTGAAACCTGTTTGCCTTTGTCACTGAGTCAAACAGATGTTATCACCTGTGTCATTCTCATGGTGCTCCATTAAAAACACCATAGTTATGTACTGAGATCTGTTACATCACCAGCATCACAACAAAATCCCCTGTTCGGCAGATACATGCACCAAGCTATAGTATGTACAAATACTCCATGAAAATGTAAGTATCCGACCCATAAGCTATCCACACACAGTCTGATTTGTCTTGTACTACATGCAGTAAACTTCAAGTCAGCAAAACAAAAACAAACAAAAAGGATAACATTAACCACAGCCATGGTAAAGACTGCTGTCCCAATGGAAGACAACATGAGTCGTCAATAGTGTGTAAGGAATAATAAGATGGAGAAGAGGGCGAATGAGGAAAACTATCCAGAAATTCAAGCTTAAATGAATTAAAAAAGAACAACCACATCCACCCACCTGGTTTTCCGACAACCACATTGCTGTCAGCTGGCTCAGTTTGGTAAAGGTAAAGGGTAAATTCTTCAGCCTGTGGAGGAAATTGAATTGCATGGTCCAGTTAATGCAAAAATGAGCAGAAATTAGCATGGGTATTGAAACAAAACACTTTCAGCTGGGCTGATGTGTAGGTATTTTACTCAAGCCATTAGTCAGCTCCGAATCAGATAAGACTAAAATGCCGAGCAGTCACGTACATGAAGCCCAAGTGGAAAAAAGTAATTAAAGATTCTTTAGTGGTACAGGTCTTTTCTCTTTACCAGGGGACCACACATTCAGGGTTTTTTAAAATTTATAAAATACATTAGGGAGCCAACACAACCTTAGTTGTCTCTCCTGCCGATAGACTAAACTTCTAGCCTGATGATTGTATATTTTACAGTATTCAAGTCCCTTCATGCAAGAAATGGAGGTACTAATTATAAAGATTGACCTTAATGCCTCACAAGGGTGCAATAAAAAAAAAAAAAAAAAAAACACTTGTCTAACTGGTCGAGACAGAACAATAAATGTGCTAAAGATCAAAATCTTGGTGCTTAAAATCAGATGTTCAAATGAATTTCAATGGTAAATAATTTTTACTGGTCAGTTCAGTTCCGATAGTCAATTTTAGTGGCAAAATGAAAAAAGAAAATGCAGCAGTTAAAATAAGCTGCATAAAACAAGCTTGACAATTAAATCAGATTAAATACATCTCTACAAGACAAACAAGTAGTTTGTGTTACTTTGGTATTTCTAGTGTTTTGCATGTAGTCCTGTACTTAGGAGCTGCTGTTACCATCACTTCAGCTAGAGAGTGCATAATTATACAAATCTAAAAAAAAAGGCCTGTGTCCCCCACAGCATGCATCTGCCATTAATAAGACCCCAAAGGGGAAGGGTACAGATACTGTTACAAATATTCAGGAAAATACAGACATGACTCATGATCAGTGTATTCTTTATTGCCCTTTCTGAGGAACCAGTGTTTGCTAGCTTTCAAGAACCTGGGAGTCACTGAAGTATGCAGGTTATTTCAGCATCACTTCACTTAAAGCAGTGGCACGTTCTACATTCTACTCTCTTGGTAGATTTCAGTCCACTGTGGGGAAACCATCGGGATCAGCCAGTCCTCCACAAGTATTATTGCATGGTAATTAGCCACAGTTTATCAAGACAAGTTTTCCTAAACCGTGAAAATCTTTTATAATGCAATTTAATTTAAATGTACTACAGTCAAAAACACAAATCAGTAATGTGACTGAGAAACATTAGTTCACTTACTTTGATGCAAGGACAAGCAATCCTGCTGATAAAATAAGGGAATTGCATGTAACTAATGAATTTGATTTGATGCATAACTTAATATAAAACATATATTTTTTAAAAGATTCAACATTTGAATGGGACCAGTTCATACAAACGGATAAGTAATGTATGCACGTATGATTACTGTAAACTCAAGAATAAAAAGAGATAAAATATCTTCACCATGTCAATTTCACCCACCTGTTGTCGCTCAGATTGACAACTTTAAGTTTCTGCATTTCGCCCATTTCCTCTGGCAGAGACTCCAGTTTGTTTGAGTGTAGAAACAGCACGGTTGCATTCTTCCAGTTACCAACCTGAAGTTAATGAAGACACAACATACCCATGAATGTACATGGTGTTTTTGTATACAGTACTCTACCAAAATGTAAAAAATATATACTATTTGTGTTTCTATAGTGCTTTTCTAAAAGATCTAAAAGCAAGATTTTAAAATGAATCTGTTCATGCTCAGGCTGTGAAGTGGATTCAAGTCTTTACAGGTGGTATCAGTTTTGTGGCTGACCAACCACATAAGCCTCTTTACCTCAACAGTTTAATTTTACCCATAGTCGACTTACTCCTGAAGACCACGCAATGCAGTTTGAAAAGGTGTCAACAGCTGAAATTTCTAATTTGTTATAGGGGACACTATTCTTGCAACAGTAGGATATTGAAAATATTAACCCTGAATAATTGTACTGAACCAGTCTTCTTCTTCTTTAATACTCTGAAAAGACCCTCAAGACGAGAGTTATGAATCACACTTCTGAAACTACTGTATAATTGACCACACACTAATACTCCCTCCACTAGTTTTCAAGAGTTCCTGTAAAATCAGTCAGCAAAAATAAAGACTACTGAATTTACATTTGATTCTGTTTATTTCACAATAGCAACAGTATTTTATAAGCAATACAAGTTAGGTGGCAAGTGCCAAGTGTTCTTTGTTTTAAACTGTAAAATGAATACTGCTGGCCAATATGTAAAACCTGAAATGCATTAGCTGCTCAATAAAATGGTTTACAAATTACCTAATTTTCAAATGCTGCCTCAAAAGCTATTTATAGATATATAAAAGTTAATAAAAAAAAAAAAAAATTATATTAAAATCTTTTAATGCCTTTATCTTGGTTAACAACTAAAATAAAATTATACAAGGACTGGATAACTCAATGCAAGGCTTGGCTGGTTTCCACCTGCCACTGGGATTGAGTTTAAACCCATTTGAAATGGATCCCATTAGTTTTCATCAGCAACAGAGTAATATCAAATTGTAGGGCTGCAACGAAGTGTACATTCTGACCTTTGAAGGTTCAGAACACATTACCGAAAGAAGGAACTCTTCGATGGTACTCATTTGCATAATTTACTGGCGACGTCACCATAGCTACTTGTTTATATTTGATTGAAAAACCTATTTTTACAGGTAATCCATATAAAATAGAACATTTTAAAAATATGTTATATAGAACAGTAACTGTTTTTATAATTTAAATAAAAATACATGTTTATTTACACAATTGATGCTGCTTGCAATATATACAGTAAGCTTGCATTGCAGCAGCACCAACTGCAGCGGACTTGGGCAAAACAAAGCTTCTACTACGACTACAACTACTACTACTAATAATAATAATAATAATAATAATAATAACTACAATATGAACTTAGGCTTGTCAAGTGACCCCAGAGATTGGTTATGCCTCCATGATATGAGTCACTTGCACTGTTAACATTCAACTTTTGCCTCTGGATCACACAAGCTGGAAGGGGAATGGGCGGATGGTGATCAGTTTTCGAAATAATAAAAATGATTAGTGTTTGAAACATACAAAATATACGCAAACATATTCTACCATAGCATTTCTCTTACACCTGTCTTGTACACTAGGTATTCAGTACCTATTCTGCTGAAGCAATACAGCCACTAGAGGTACCCACCCACTGCTTTGGATACTATACCCTACTCCATACATGGGAGCAGCACCATGTAGAGCTGCTATATGTATAACGACTTGGTAGCGGATTTTAGTACCAACTTTTGTTTACGTAATATGCATTATACAAATTAAAAGATTGAATGTTGCATGTGAATGACATTTAATGTGTGATTTAGAATATTCACACACTGTCAAAACAGTTTTTGTTAAACAGGGAAAAAAAAAAAACACACAGTGCGTGAATGGCATCTGACGAACCTTCGAAGGTTTAAAACAATCTTCGAATCCCTGGCTAGTGAACAAACTTTCAACTTAATATTTTAAGCACAGCACAGAGACCAAGACCAGAGGACATGCAGTAGTCCGTCGCGTACCTGACTGCGGTGGGACCAGAGTAAAGACCGATAAATGAATCCCATTTTAAAATGCCTTTATACACAGCTGTAACAATTACTGTATTAACACAATTGTTTTGAGATTCACCCAATCAGCTCAGCACAGGGCAAGCCTTCCTGCGGGTCTCCTGTTCCATGTCCCAGCTGCTTTCAGGGAGTACACGTCTGTCACAGTGCTGTATACATTTACATTAGCGTCAGGTAATTTACACAGTAGCAAAATGCATAGATTTACACATTTTTTTTATGTTTTCAATTATAAGCACAACACTCTTTCCTGTAGCCATTTTTCATTGCTGAAGAGCTTGATCATCACGGATAAGCTGTTAGGGCGCATATGTGATGGGCAGATACGACAGATTACTGTAACTGGAAACTGAATGGAGACAGCCTTAGGACAGAGGTTAGGAAGCATTTTGTTGTGGTGAAAGTATGGAATCCCAAGCCACATTACTGGGGCTGAAGCACTGGTATCCTGAACTAGCATTTATGAGTGAAGATTTTTCTTACGTTTTTGTGATTTGAACCGGGACCGTCACAGTATGAATTTAAAAGATATACTGAGATGTACTGAGTTCACTTCAGCCCAGTTGCTTTCACGGACACATGATTTGAAGCCCAGATTTCAGGGGAAAAAAATAAATAAATGAATGCAAAAAGGAGGGCTGTGCATTGATTATAGTATGTGAACAATATTATAGAAAGGTTAATTTAAGAAAATTAGACTACTGTATAGTAAATGTGATACATGGAGGCAAATCACTCTGCAATGTCTGTCTGCTGCCCCAGTTTCATACTGGAACAAATACACTGAAGACCACACTATGTTGATTGTGTGTTCTGAAGATATGGATGAAACAAGATAAGAAAAACTTTTATAGTGCAGATGGAAATATATAAATCATTGGCAATTTAATTAGTTATTCAGACAATGAACGCATGTGAAGTGAACAAAGTCTTCCATTCAAACAAATTGTTTGACATTGCCACGTCTTCCAGAAATGGGCCTGACTTGTATGTTCCAGACTAAAATGTGGTTTACCTCAGGAGGCAGCTGTGTCAGAAAGTTGTGATCTGCAGCAAAGGTCCGGAGGTTGGTGAACTGCCCAATGGATGACGGCAAGGCTTCTATCTCATTAAAACTGCAATCAAGTTCTTCCAGGGATGTGAGTCTACAAAAAGTATAAAGTGTAAAGATCACTCACAAGAGACCCACATACATTAGTGTTTTCCACACGTAATACTTTTTATGAAAAGACTGGACACAGCTCAATTAGCTTTTCAGGAATGCAAACACTGATTAATATAAAACATTGCATTTAAAAAAAAAAAAAAAAAAAAAAAAAAAAACGGAGTAGAGAACAATTCACTCCAGAACTCAGAGTAGAAAACTCCTCATCCACAATCATGAGAGAGAATACCAGGGTTTTAAAATTCCTACAGACAATTCTAAACAGAATTACTGTGTATGTGTCTAACTTCTCAAAAAAATACCATTCTAACTCTGTAACAGAGACTGTTGAGCTTAAATGTACAAATGCCACTCCTGGCAGGTTTATAACATCCACAGACAGGATTAGCGTTTTTCAGAATTTCGGTTACGTTGACACAGCCTATATGGAGGATGACCTCAGATTACTCTTCACAAAAACGCACACATGGATCTGTATCCACTACTACAGTTCACATTTTATACCCTGGGACACGGGAATTACGAAACCACTGCTATCAGAAGTTATTAGGCATTTCATAACCCAGCACAACACTTTGCTGACAACAGGATCTGAATCTTCAACCAAAGGAACACTAGGTTTGAAAAGCCCAAAGTTACTGACAATTGTGCATGTCTTGTTGAATAGCAGAAACACCTACCCGCCTATGGAGTCTGGCAGGTACATCAACTGGTTTTCATCCACTTTGAGTGCTGTTAATTTCTTCAGGGAACCTGAAGACAAAAAAGAGTTAAGTACTGCACCTGCGATATCAGGAACTCATACTCCTGAACCCAGCCCTGGCTTTCAGAATTATCCTCAAATAAGTATATTTAAAATGGTGCCAAGAGTTTGAACAGTCAATCAGTTAAATGAATAGTCCCTCCTCTATTTATCCATCTTTTAATCAACTTTAAACAAGAAGACTGCGTAAGACTCCATCTGTATGCAAATTAATGTTTGTAAATACTGTACAAATATCTTTCCTGAGTCAGTGAATGTGTGTCTGTTAGTAAACAACCCACTATAGAAACTACCCTTTCTCTGGCCCTAGTGGCAGTGTTTCTCACAGGAATGTTTCAAAAAGCCAAAAGGAGGATACTCATTCCTTATTGAGTGGTTTAAACAGAATGTAATCCTTCTGCCTGACACAGTAAGTTATGTAAACAAATCCAAATCTATGAAAAAGGGACATTCATTATCTCTGCAGTTCATGTCAGGAAATTAAGATGAAGCAATAAAGAGGTTTGGCTGGAAGACGAGGGGGGTGTTCACTTGTTAAAAGAAAACAGGAATCGTACATGATCACATTTAGCATGCAAAAAACACCTAAAAACAAAAAATAAATGAATAAATCAAATCATGTGCCCATACCAAAGAAACTCCACATACAGACTACTTCCCAAGGACTAAAAGTTGCCCTTTCCTGTAATTCATATTTTTCTCTGGCTAGTTTACGATAATATAACGTTGCATAGACAAGGCCTTTATATAGCACACAGCTGCTGCTGCTGGAAATGTGCGATACACAGGCTACTATCTATCTGGTCAGAGCAGAAAGAGGAGGCGAGACCATGCCGCATAGGAGGCTTTCAAGGAATTTTTCTTTGTGGTCTCTTGACTCTAGGGTTATCCGACAATCATATTCAACTGAATTAGACATTTCAAATTTAAAACCAGGTATCAAATCTCATCTTTAACTCTGAGCCTGACCATATAACATTCTCCCCACTTATAGTTGCTTTCATGCTCTAATCTCAAACCCTCAGCCTCACACTGTAGCCACAGAACTTGGAAACCTGAAGGGTTAACATTCAAAACTCTGATACAAATGAAAACAGAGAAATAAACCAACCTGTGGATCCTGGAAGTTGCTGCAGTGCATTGTTGGAGAGCAGCAGGTCTTGCAGGCTTTCACAGCCTGACAGCTGATCGTCAACCATTTCAATGTTGTTCTTGGATACATCTAAATAGGTCATTTGCTTTAACGTCCCAATTACCTGCAAAATAATGTTTAAAATGAACCAGGGGGTAGGGATGCAAAGGTGGGGGGTGGGGGAGAAACCTAGCAACAGAAAGGTTAGTCGACTTATTTAAAACAGAAGATACGTTAGGCAGAGTACTTATTTATCTTAAATTCTCTTAGGGGTTACTTGAGAAGTATTTCTCTACTAGGAGATGACCTCATTGCTGCATCTGTTTTAATTACAGCACTAACTGGAACAAGTAAAAAAAAAACAGCACAGGAATAGACTATACACTAGGGAGTCTAACAGCCTGCATAAGGTTCTTTAACAATTCATTTTCTGAAAGCGCCAATTGGATTTTTAATGTATTTTGTGACACAACAATGCCTTTATTGATTAAATAGTATTCCTGAGGCAGCTCTTTGAGTACTAGAATAAGTAGCTTATTCAAAACCACCAAGGAAGGAAAGAAAATTAATTTAAAAACACCAGGACCACACCATGGCGGAAGGAGTTTTAAATAAAGCGGTGCTGAATTTATACACAAGTACACATTATAAATCTTACCTTTTGTAGAAAAATGAATGCAATACATCTTACTTCAGGATTTTTTTTTGTTACATTAATCTTTATCCCTCTTAATTTGGGTTTGTTTTCTGATTTTGCTCAATTATTGCCAACTCTCCCCAGGGTTGGCCATTTTGCTGAACAAATAAATCGCAGTAGAAATGTTCTAGACCAATGTTTCTCTACCAAGAATTTTTTAAACAGAGATTTTAAATACAGGTCGCGCTGTGCATGTGGGAGATTAAAGGACAATACAGTGCTTGCTGTGGCCCCCCAGCCAAGACAGGCAACTGTAGGGCCAGGATTTCAAGAGATCACATAACTCATCTGACACTTCACATGGCAGTGCCTTTTACTAAGTGAGTGAGCAGTGCATCTGAACCTCAAAGATTTACTTTAAATGTACCGCTGACCCCAGTGTCTTAGATCCAGCTTATTTCTGACCTTAGCAAATTAATGCTCTTTTATAATGCACACATACCCCTGGAAGGTATGCCAGTCTGTTCCCATCCATCCAAAGCTCCTTCAGACCAGTGAGTTGTTCAAGAACTTCAGGCTGAAGAATGATAAGAGACAGTTATAACCTACAAATACTGTAAGGCAGCTTTACTTTTAAATAAAAGTCCGATCAAGTGGTGAAAGGCATCTAATAGACATCAGGAAGTCAAAGGACTGCTTAAATTGCACATTCAACTAAATAACACAAACATGGGTTTATCCTTTGTTTACCACCATAGGAATACTTTTGGTTCTACAGTGGATAATAATATAAATTACAACCAAGAGTAATAAAAATACCGTTTTCAAAGGGTTAAAGACATTTTATTTCACAGTCCAATTTATGAATTTTAGCTCACAAAACAACCTGGGACAAGCATTTCAAAGCAAAGAAATTAGTTCAGGCAACTATATTAAACAATTTTATACTTCTGATACCACCAAGAATACAACACTACAGATATGCTTGGTTTTGTAAATTGAAAATAACTCTTATACTGTATTAGAATGAGACAAACAATCAATTCAGACAGTTATGGAAGAGTAAAACCTGTGCAAAAAAGTTCTAGTGCTTAAATGGTAAACTCATCCAATTCTGAGAAGAACACTTTTCTGAAAAGCATGTCTAATTGAGAAATTAAAAATAGCTTAACTTTTTCAAAGAGACAGCCTATCTGAAACCTAAGCTTCCTTGGCAAACATTACAGAACAGGAATAAATAACAGTTGTTGTCTTAAGTGTGAAACACAATGCATCATTTATCCCTCTGAACATCTTTTAAGTTGATTCGAAAGTTTGTTGTTGATTAGAAACAGAATTGGAGACAATGTGGTTTAAGCCATGTTCAAATCCTCTATTCAGCTGATACGCACCACTTCTGTGAACTCATTGCTTCCCAGGTCCAGTCTCTCCAGCTGGGTCAGCTTGCTCATGGTTCTGCAAGGAGGAGGGATTTACAGAGAATTAGGTTCTGGAGAAATCGCAGAGCAGACATCAGCTGAATTACTCTTAAAACTAACATTTTTACTATAAATCGAAAACAGTTCTGAATATTTTATCCAATCCTTTGGATACATATGAGACCTATTTTCTTAAAGTTTTGTATACAATGGAAATAATACTATGTAAATATTCAGACATTAGAATCCAATGTCACCCCTATTCTGTGCATAGGTGCAGGAATAAAACCTGACTAAACCCCTTTTTAAATACAATATTTATCCTGATTTTAACTGTAAAAACAAAACAAACAAAAAAATCAAAACCCCTGCTACAGTTTTATCCAAGTTGTATTTTTTCCTGTACATTTATAAATATTAGCATGTTCCTTCAGTGAATAACTGAATGTAAAACTGTGTGCAAGATTTTTCATCCTACAACATTCTGATCACTGCTTTGTGAAGAAAAATCACAACCACAAACAAACAAATGCATTTAATATATTACGTCAATGTTTTACTATAGGTACATTATGCCAATATTTCTAGGAGTGGGTGTCAGAAGTAGCAAATGATCTTCGAGTCTCTGTAGTGCACTCAGTCCTTTGAAATTTCAATTACCATACTGTTGCCAACTATACACAATAATCATTTTGGCATAGTGTATTTGGATATTCCAAACCACTTCTAGACTTCGGTTTTGCATAAATAAAATAACTTCTGCTATTTGCATCAAACTATACAGTAAGAAACATGCCTTTGGTTCCTGACACATATAATGCACTTCAGGACATAGGTACAATACACAGGTTCACATTGATGAACTTGTTTATGAATATGCATTACACACCTAGCATCATTTGGCTCAAACAAGAAGCCAAACTCAGAATGCCGTGTTCAGATTGCAGGTATGGCCCCTGTACATCTTGCATCTCCCTCTTAACCAGGCAAGTCTGTGTAGTAATGGCACATTACTGGATGTGAACAGTGGATATTGTGAAGGTCGGCACTGATTTACGACCAAGGATATGTGAATATAAATCTATTATAACAGCAGGCAGAAAAACTAAACAACGTGTTCCTTTGTAAACCCTCTCCAGTAGCACGTATGTGTGTATCCTGCAAGTGTGTCACTTCCTTTGATATCTGTACTGATTTTATTATTCTGCCACTTTTTACAGTAATTTCAGGGTTCAATTCATAGTTGCATTAACAAAATACCAAATCATTTCAGGTTTTAAACGTTTCTATATTTTGTGCAAATATTTCAGTGGTGTACCAGAAAGCATAAGTCAGTCATTAAAGCTGCCATTAATATGGATTATCACAACATTATAATAACGTGTACAAGAAAACTAAGCTTACGTACTAATTTTTAGATTGTTTAGGCAGCAACTATAAACCACTCACGGAAAAGAAACCTGTCCGAGCAGGTACTGATTACACAAGGCTTGCAGGTCTTCTACAAAACAGACCATTTTCACTTCTTAGAGATTGGGAAGGAAGTCCATTGCCAGCTCTGACAGAATGGTTAGCACTATTTAAAATACCTTTTTTTTCAAGGGGGGGGGGGGGTGCACGGGCTGTATGGTTGGTACAGGTTACAGGTTTGAAAGGATTAAAAAGGTCATGGCAATCAAGAGGAACTGGTCCCTCCCATCGTCTTTTAATCACTGAACTATTACCAGTATTTTGCCTTCTGCACAATTATGCCCATTAAAAGGAAAACATTCACAACTTTAAAGAGAAGTGGATTTATTTCTGCAAATCAGTTGGTTTCATCTTAGTACATTTAAGTACCACACATTTGATAGGTATAATCATAGTGAATTAGCTATTTAAAAACATACGTAGTAGTACAATGTGGTTCTAACATAAGACCAGATAGTGACTCCACAGTTTATTTCCTCTATATCAAGGTTACACTAGCGAAGACCCATGTGAACCTATTTACTAAAGTAGTGTTCCTTCTTTTTACTAAAAGACTATGGAAACTTCAGCAGTAACCAAAAAGGGAATTCCCATAAATCAATCTTGTTTGGCTTTCAACCTTTACATAAAATAGTTATATAAAACCACTTAAAGTTACCGTCACTGTCTTCAGCTGTAGTGGTTAGATTATACATATTATGATGTACACAAAATATATAACATTCAGAGTGTTTCTCAAGCAAACTCTGAGCTTAAAACATCACCCTTTCTATTAAAAAACACACAAGTAAAAACCTGTATACCTACTTTGGCAACATCTTTAACTGGTTTTCTCTCAGCTCCAGTATCTGCAGTTTGGTTAACCTACCAAAAATAAATCAATAAATAAATAAAAAGATATTAAAATGGCAAAAAACAAATAGGATTGTCAGAAGCAGGTCAACGTAAATGTATGTATGTCTGTATTATAGCTCCCTGGGGTAAGGAAGTGGTCTGGTGACAGTTGCACACAAACAGTTACTGTAATCCTTCAGCATACAAAAGAACAACATGTGCCTAAGTCTGTGACACCTGCATGTTCCCACTGCCTGTGCTATTGTATGAGTGGACCCAAGGTTGATGATCTTTGAATTATGTAATCATTAGTAAAAATTTGATAGAAAGGCTCAAACCACTTTCTTTTAGTGTCTTATTTCGATCATCCCTTCCAGTATGTGACTTTTTTTTCTTCCCCCAATTATTAGTATTTGTTTTGTTTTTTTTCATTGTTAACCAAGTCTAAGAGACAGCTGAACAAAACTTGATCCAGATGCGTCTTGACTCTGCTTCTTTCAGGCAAGACTTTAAAAAAAGCAATATATTTTCAAAATTAAATGCATGTTCTCAGTGGCATTTACAAGTCTGAGATCACTGTTTCTCTGCGCCTTCTATTAGAAAGGGATCGTGCAGCAGGTATGATGTAGTTTATTTATGACAAGGTTATGACCACCATTACATGGCATTACAAAGAGCAATCTTCATTCTTCTAAAACATGCTGCTTTGTTAAATGTTTAATCCCCTGCTGCTTAGGTCTGGAGATCATAAAATAGCACAACATATTTAAGAGAATAGGGTCACATCTTGATATGGTGTTCAGTGTCGCACATTAAGTTGCCACGATACACTGTATTAGTTATCCGTAAATATGTTAGTTACTCAGTCATTGTTAAAAACGTTGGTCGTGACCATTTTTGTTTAAAACAACAAAGTCAAAGTTTTAAATCTGCATAGTTTTATCAGTGAAAATAAAACAGCACTCAGATAACCTGTGAGACTTTAATCAGCTTATATAGCTCCTAGGTAAAAATGAGTGATAAAAGTTGTACAAGTGACCATCTAAAGTCACATTACAACTGTAGTCTTTGTCTGAGGTAGTTTGGTTCTGATTGCCAATAGTTACTTTTCATCAAGGACCTTATAAGTGTTCCAGTGTAATTATATTTTTTTATGGACAGTAAAAAAATTGTTTAAATGCATGGGCCAGATGGTGTCAGATTCTTTCTGAAATTAAATGCGATCTTTTTAAGTGCAAACAAATACAAGAAACACAGTAATAACTCCTGTTATTCACCTCTTAGACTTGGAATTCAGGTCATATTGTGATTCACAAAAACACATTTATATTCTACTTTTAAAAAAAAAAAAAAACAACAGCCCAACACCAAAAGTACATGTTCAGGAAGTTGTTCAGGAAGTTTAATGCAGTGCCTTCACATTGCATAAACTGCATTTTAAATCACTTATGATACAAAACTTTTCAGCAGGAAGTGAATTTTAATTACACCGCCAGATTGGAATTCCTGCCTGTCATTTTTAGTTACTGAAAAGGAGAGGCCTCTGTGACGAACACAGTACAGAACAATATGAAACAGGGGCGGAGGGCACCAGCTGACACAGGAAGCACACTGACACACACACCCATCCACTTGCAATAAATTCTACTTTAACATACAAGCTTGTGTAACCTACTGTACAGTAGTCTGAGGGCACTGAGCCTCCCAGCTAGATGGTACATGGGGTGAGGGTTACACTTTTGCCAGAAGGCACTACTTAGAGTGAGAATGCAAGGGGAGAGTCATGTTTAGAAACAGGAGCCCTGGTGACATCTGACCCTTTAAGACAAATGTTGGAATAGGGAATGTACACTAATAAGTACCAACAGCACATAGGGGCAGTAAAGTGGTCTGTATACAGTTGTCCCAGATTTATTAAATATTAGAGGAGTAAAGACTTAAAGTGCACTAGGGAATGGAGAGAGAATTATATATATATATATATATATATATATATATATATATATATATATATATATATATATATATATATATATATATATATATATTATATCTATATCTAGAAGAGAGAGAGAGAAGAGAAAAATTATTCTAAGATACAGGACTTCATTTTCTAGAACCAACTAGAAAAATCCAATACATTGGAGGGGTTAAATTTTGCTTTTGCTGCACAAAAAAAGGTCAGAACTCAAGGATGCTTTTTGAAGATGTAAGTTATGTATGACCCAGAGGGAAAAAGAACACATCAACTGAGTTTTAAAATACATATCTCAACTTTACTTGGTTAACCACATTCTGCTTAAACGTCTTGTGTATGCTTCAAATTAATTCAAAACCTTGACCACACCCAAGATGATGACAAAGCAGGTCTCAAGTTCACATAATATAATATTACTTAAAGTAAAAAAAAAACAATAATAATAATAAAAAAAGTAATAGCTTAAAATTGAAGCGCATTAGGATGTATCTCGATTTGCAAGACACATTACTTTTGTAAATGATATAGGAAAGTTAGTAACAACTAAACTAACTTCTTAGCATGCATGAGCATTCCTTTTCATGGCACACTGGTCAATTTTCAAATCCATTGTGAGGTCACGTCCCTACATAATACCTGTTAAGGTGGGTAATGCAGCAAAGATAGGAGGGGGACAAACTCAGACTTACCTGCCGAAATTTGCTGGTAAGAATTCCAAAAAGGCATCATTCAGGTACAGCTGGGTTAGGTTGAGAAGCTGAGTGAATCCATCAGGTAGTCTAAACAGCAATATAAAAAACATGATCTATTCAGTGTTTGGCCAAGAAGTTGCAGTTCACCATCACCTGGATCCCAGAAATGGGTATGAACTTGTATGTCATTTTGCAGTTCATTTTGCAAACATTTCTGCTAATGCCTTCATCAGTCATTACATAACACTTGTATAATGCTTATGCCGCTTTCAAACAGTTTCATGATGCGAACTGCATGCTCAGGAGTTGCTCCAGCCCTTTGGCTCATTATCAAAACAATTCTGTTATTGTAAACTTATGATCATCACCAGTGTCTTAAGATTAGAGGTGCTAAAAACCCAAGCTTTGTTAAGCTAGTGCCTTTAGTCCCTTAATTGTTGCCCATGGGGTTGAAATCCTGCAAACGTATTTCAATAAAATCAGAACTTCACCAAACCATCCTCCTAGATCACATCTGCTTTTCATGGTTTGCAAAATTAACTGGTTCCTGATTAATGTTTTCAGCAAATACACCCTAGAAAAGTACATGTTTGCTAAACCAAAGTAATGTCTTGCTTGATAAAACTTGAATGTCTGTAACTACACTGTTCAATTAGAGCTTGCTTTTCTTCTCTGTATGATTTTTTTATTCATTTAAATGCTTTGGCCAGATGGGTGTAATTTTAATCATTCGGAATGCTTACTTCGAAATGGGATTTACGCTGGCTTCGACTATTGTTAAAACCTTGCAGTTCTTGATGTTTTCTGGAAATTCCTGGATGCCTGTAGAGAAAAAAAAAATGTAAATAGATAATTGTACTTATCCCATTAGGCTACATCAGTAAGCACACACACACAGGGGCAAGTTGTTTATTTTAATTTTTTTCAGGTGTGTACAGCACATCTATGTTTCAAATGTATTTTAGATGATGTGCTTAAATCATTTAACAGGAATTAACAACAAGAACTGTAAGCGTGAGAAGGTACGGTAGAAGGTCTGAGTAGCCAGAGTTAAGGAACAGGAGATCCTGGGGAGAAAAGTCACTTAACGTTCTTACACCGAGTCACACCCAGCTGTCAAACATACTGGACTGCACTGCAAACTTGTGAATGTCTAAATGTGTGACATTGTTTGTTTACCAGGTTAAAGAGTTGTGTAAAGAAACACAAATGACACACGTAACCTGGAATTTAGCTGTATACACAGAAATGTTGTATTGTTTTGTAATCTGTTAAAAAAGGCACCAGTACTGTATAAACATAACACCTTTTCTGAGGTGCACCTACCAAATTCCCAGAATAACGTTTAAAAAAAAAAAAAAAAAAAAAGAAAAAAGTTAAAGAATTTGACCTCTGACACTTTAATACCAAACGTGGTGCGCATACTTTTGGCAACAAATTCCAGGGACCTTCAACAACATTTAGATTCACTTTGAAAATAAAATAAAATTCATACTGATTGCACAATGTTAATATTAAATATTCAAATGTATAACTTGATAAAAGATGTACAAGTACTTTACCGGCAATAAGAAATGTTGTTGTACCACACAGTATTTATTTAGTGGCTATATTATTTTATTCCTCAGAAATATGAAGCCTACATAATTCCTTCCTTTCTAAACCATTGGGCTTAATTAAGCATTAGATAGACCTAGATCTTATGAAGGGCTTGTACACATCTGTATTACCTCCTGAAACATTTCAGATGTGGCAGTCCTTGAAAGACCCAACATTGAAGGACTAAAATTACAGGGCATTTAAATATTTAGACATTTATTTTAAAAAATGGATGGTTTTATTTGATGATAAGAGGTAAAACATTGAACTGTCATGTACCCTCAGTTTAACATCCTACAACATGTATTAAACTCAGAATACATAAACAAGAATATACAATAAAACTAGAAATGGCATAATGTAAAGGAGAAATGGCATATCAGGTTGAACGGTTTGTAAACATGTCAAACATATGTGTGAAAAAGTTCTGTAGCATTAACATATCTAGTGGTTAAAACAAAGTGGCTCAGTAACAGAACGTAAATCACAACTGTGTGTCATTTAGGTAACTGATACGGCCAGAGATTAAAACAGCGTAACACTGATTTATTTTATTGCGCAACACCAGTACTAAAACTAAGAAAACTACGGGAATACAGTGGAGTACGAGATACTGTATTAGGACAATAATTCAAAGTGTACTGCCTCTAGACAGCAAAAACTGGCCTCTACAGTATATGGGAACCATATTCGTTTAGGAGGTCAATTTCATGGTCACCAACACAATTAGCTACAGTAGCAGGGCTTATAACCTGAAAATATCTCAAACAGTATCCAAAGCCCCCACCCCCCAAATTGCTAAAAGCAAAAACGGATAAGCCCTTAAGCGAGAAACTGGTGCACAGACGCTCTACCCAAGTCCACTGAAAAACAACCTAGAAAACATTAGATCATGTAAAAAGCCGTATGAATTTAAAGCTTAGTTTGCATTCAAAAAAGATAAGTAGATAAGTGTACTTTGCTATAAGACTGATTACACTAACAGGAAAAAAAAGTTGGTTTTGCATTTTATAAATCAATTTTAAAACTGATTATTAAAACACATGACAATTAATAAACTACATTTCAAACCAGATCAATTAAACATGATTCCCAGTGGATTTAAATTATTAAACTACATACAAGCAGAATTGGCAAATAGTGTCTGTTATGATGATAATGCAAGAACAGTAGAGGAATTTACATTCTCAATATTGTGACATAGGGGATCACTACTGATGAATAGATTGGAGTAATTGCACCGGGAACACGCAGCACAATAGACGTGTCAATTCTGCATTTACATATTTAATAAAGGAAGTGCTCATTTGCTTACCATTCTTGCTGACGTCCAGATCCCTGAGATTAATGAGGTTTGCGATAGAGGGTGGCAATACAGCTAGGTCGTTATCTGGCAAACTCAGTTTATGAAGAGACTGGCAGTTGAACAATTGCTGTAAAACAAGACAGACACTTCTTAAATGCATTAGACATCAATTAAAAACCAAGTCTAATAAATGCTTAACTTTTTCATCAGTGTGGTCTTAACATAGATACCAGTAACCATCATTTTAAAAGCATGCTGAGGGGTCATCTGTAACTCAAGAGCAGCATTAGCTATTCTTCAAATAAGGAAAGATTAAAAGACAATTGTTGCTTTTTTAGACACAAGGATTATGGATCAAGGTTACGGAATACCAATTAAATTCCTGTTCACAACATTCTAACTATAGAAGACAGTCTGTACCTAACGCTTAACTGTCCAAAACTTAAATCAAACTTGGTTCCTATTGAGTCTCAAGAACATCCATGAAGTGACAATTATGACGGGTCATATAAATGTTCCATCCTACCTACACTAGACACTTGTATTTCTTGTGCTCTTGTATATATAATACAAACAAACCTAATGGTCTTCTTGTTCCAATATCTACCACAAAAGTAGGCAACCCTCACCTCTTTTGAATGTTTATACTCAAATACAATGTTAATGTTCTAAAAATTTGAATGTCAAAAGCCTTCTCCAAGATTGACTGTTAAAATAAATGAAAAAAGGCAGCCAGCAATGCTATTCAAAACAACTCATATAACCCCTTATCTTACTATTCATGTTCTACATATGCAGTGTTTCCTTTTGCAGTACAAAAAAAGCCTAGCAGTATTCATTATTCTGAAAGCACTATTAGTTTAGTTTTGGTATCTGTACGTGGTAACATTTGCTGCTTATTCCAACAGCACTCAGCCAGTAGCTCTAAGAAAGACATTACCTTGGGAAGCTCCTCAATCTGGTTAGCATCTAAATAGAGCTCCTCTAAGGTCTTCTCGAATGCGAATATCTCCTTGGGCACCTGCTCCAGGCTGCAGTGAGAGTAATCCAGCGCGGTGACTGCCTCCTCCTCTCCTCGCAGACAGCGACATGGCACCAGCCGAAAGAAATTCCGCTTCATTGTCATCAGGCACTGTGAAGAAAACAAATGCAAAAAGGTCAGCAAATGAGAAATCCCTTCAAGTCAGATTGGGAAGTTTTACAACAGGCTTCAGGATACTGTATTTATAGAGTAGGCATGCATGTTGCACAGATTCGCTTTAATAAGCCATATATCAATATTGCTTACACCTTCTACTGTACAACAAGGTAAAGGTTGGTCAAGTATTTGGCCACCGGCAAGTTTGTCATTATTGTTAAATGTGTGGTTTCCCAATATGGGATAGCTTTCTGTGATGGCATTTTTAGGTGCACTTGGGAAGAAACTAACTAAGAGCTATTTTTCTGATCTTTGGTTTAACTGTAAACTACAGGTTCCCTAGTTTGGGAATTTGTTGCCGTCCCAGTCTTACCATAAATACTATATATATATTGGCATAGGCGCTACCATGTGTGTTCCTGTACCCTGTATCTGTGTAATGCTACTATAGAATTAGAAATGTGTGATGGTTGTTCATGACTACGTATGCATTGTTATTACCAGTTAGTTAGAAATCTAACAGCTTTCACAAAACCCTGTTAAAACACATACAGCAATAGGTTGTAGTACAGTATGGAATAAAGATGACTTCTGACATTTGTAGTCTCACAGCTACAGTAGAACCTGTTTTTGTGTTTCCTACTGGATGAAGGCAAATCCTGATTAAACAAGGACTCTGCTAAACCTCATTTGTGTCACTCGATTCTGTTAGAGAGAAACAACAACCTGAAGCAATATAGGATAAAGCTGCATGAAGGTGTCATGACTTGTAATGGTTGTTCGGGGTTAGGGTAAAAAAAGGAGGTGGCTCTGGTTTAATAAAGCAGCAGGAATTGTATTGTGTTGATTACCCAAATAGTAAAGACATAAGTGCTTTATTCAGTAATTACATGAAGCTGAAACTGTTGCTGTCCACCAGATTCAACATTGCACAAGTGTAGATGTTTATCAGTCTCCAAAGAAATTATATCAACAAACTGCATCTTCCCGCAGAAAACTTTCTGATCCAAGAAAGTCTGCAGCCTTCTTTTAATCACAAGCTTTAGCAATACATGCTGCTCGAACCATTATGCATATTACAATGCTTTGTGTTGGGTGGGGGATTGTACCTCAAGCACATCAAATAAGTGAAAGTTTCGATGCTGGTTTTCAATTCCCTCGAGTTGTTGTACTATATAGTACGGTACAGTACCATACCCATTTACTGAGTCTTGACTAAAAGATTTGCATATACTGTATTTTAGATATGTGAAACTATGTACAGACAATGTGGTAACATTTAAATAATTTTGTGAAGGCCTTACTGAAGATAGCAAATGATATTCCTCCTCGGTCGTCCAGGTAGCATGCAAGAACGGTGGAATTACTAGAGTATCTTAAATGGTTGGGAAAGGTTACATGTAACAAAACATGTGATTGACAGAAACCATTTAAAGTTTAACCCTTCGCCAGCTGAAAATAAACTTTTTACTCTGAAGGCAGAAAGGTGTGGAGGCCACGTAACAAATGCAGAATATGAATACTGAAAATATTGTTTATTGATGAAACAGAGCTTCCAAACTCTACCGCCGCAGAATATAAATCATACAATTTGAATTGCATATCTAGCCTAACAAATACTAAATAAATGAAGCAAACTGCACTCAAACGCGTTTTGTGATAAATACAGAACTGAGAAATATACATTTTTCAATCATTGTTACACATTAGTTGTCTAATGTAATGCAGTGATTTTTTTACCGTTACTTGGTTAAACATTTGCATTGTCTGCTGCTGATGTTAGGTTGCTACGAAGTTTTGACGTGAGAGGAGGGAAGAAGAGACACAGATACGGGCGCTTGTAATAAAGTCCACAGTTGTGATCAATCTTAGGTGTCCAATAAATGTCCATCTTCTCCTTCATGACACCCAAGCCAGAAGACATTCATGTTTCAAAAGTATAACTACAAACTGAGAAACTTGCTATTTTGACTGAGAAAGGGTCAATTATCAGCGAGAAACCTTTGGCCGTGCATTAACCCTTTTAATATATTTTTGTTGCTTTATACAGTTTTGGATCAATATTCCAAACACAAGCATCGCAACAATTTTACAATTTAAACAAGACATTTATTGTGGCTCTGCCTCTGATATTTTAATCATCCTCTGATCCTATGCAGCCCTGTTGGTTGTTATCATAGATATAGACTACACGCTTAACTGGTAGCCTACATAAAATTGCTTTATACTACTGCACAAAAAACAATTGTAACCATCTTTAGGGCTACTAATTGTTCCATTCTTGGGAATACCAAATTTAGTTTTTCAACAATGGCCAATTCCATTTGTTCCCACTTTTATCAACATATTAATAATTTAATATGGCATTTGCAGAAATGTACCAAGTATTGAAAGAAATTTATCACTATTATAATACATTTAAAAAAAAAAAGGTATATCAAATGATTAACATTGATGAAATCTTTTTGGTTTCTTTTTTAAATCACTCGATCATTCATCCTTGGCCATGACACGCTTGAGTGACTATGACTGAAGCATATGCACTTCATCACCTAATTAGTGAGACAGTTTATTGGACACTGGATATGGAGTGATTTTAACTGTTGTGCAAGCTTGAATAAAAGCAATAAAGAAAATCACGCTCGCATGTGAATTATATAGCATATAATATATATATATATATATATGTATCTATATATATATATTATACACAAACATATATATATCTATACACCACACACACATATATATATATAATATACATATACACACACACATATATATATATATATATATATATATATATATATACATATACACACACACATATATATATATATATATATATATATATATATAGTTTACTATATATATATATATATATATATATATATATATATATATATATTATATATATATATATAAGATATATATATATATATATTATCACATACACACACCACACCACATCTGTCAAGAGAGCAGCGCCTTTGTACAATCAGCATGTTGGAGGCTGGACTAGGGCAGTGTACTGTGGCTCACAGTCTTGGGTACTCACAGCCACCAATTTCAAACCTGGCAGTACAGTATAACCAGACATACTCTGTCAATAACAGGCCACGAACTGGGAGACCAAGAGTACCCGAGGTTCTAAATTAGCAGAACGTGTGCGGTTTTGTACATAAGCAGCTTTCTTTGCAACATTCTAATTCAATATAAAAGAAAATTTGAAATGTAGCAATGTTAGAATATTTGTTGTAGACACTATACTTTTCAAAAAACCATAAACTAGATATATTTTAAATACCGATATTAAATTGAAATAGACAGTAGCCTACTACACACAATTACTCAACATAAGTTAATACAATAAAGATGTTGAAAAGCACAGCGGCTAGATTTCAGCGGGACTTGGGAATTCACGTATGCACACATGGGATGAAATGCATTTTATATTGCGGCAAAGCAATGTATAAGAGCAGAAAAAAACAATTACTATAATGATTTTTACCGAGACCCATGCCTCTGGTGCCTCATAGCTAGCTACGGCCTCCAACACGCATGTTACAGTTTACATAAATATTACTTTACACTTAAAGGGGGTGAATTACTATTTTATATGTTAGAGATATTTTGATTTTAAAACACAAGTAGTTTCGTTTCAACCTTTCTGTTGATAAAGGAAGGGAATGCATATCATAATTACAATATTTTTTTTATAAATAAATAAATAAATAAATAAATAGTAGCTGCGTGTTTTACATGTCTCCCAATAAATATTAGCCGGCATTTAATCAAAGGAACAGTGTGATGGAACCGGACGCCATACTGGGAAGTTTTGGAAGTTATTATATCCGACACTGGCCCCCTTTGCTACTCTTCAGTCCTAATTTTAATTTCATTTTTTTGGTAAGGTTGGGTCACTTTCCTGCATTTTTTTAACGCAACTCTGAACATGAGTATATGTGTACATTTGTAAAGTACTCGCCCAGGGGACTATGGAGACACAGAGATCAACTAGTCCTCATCAGATTTAAAATTTACCAGAGGCGAGCATGAGTTTCTAACCCTGCTTATCATTTTTAAAGTCTCAAGATTCTAAGGAATCTGGACATTGTCCAAAGAACTTGTGTCAGTGTAAGACTATGGTACTGCAGCAACAGAGCTACTAAATCACAGAGAGATTGCTTTTGTCAGCAGAATGGTTCTGCTATGGCTAAAAGGTCTGCATCACTTAGAATGCAAAGAATTAGTATTGAGACAATTTTTTCCATAAATCGAAAAAAAAAATCTATTTTATATAATTATGTTTTCTTTAACATCATGTAACTATGCAATAATGTTACAAGTGTCTACTGGAAGACATAGTAGTATAGTATTAATGGTTAGATTTTGCAATGCCAAATATTTAAATTTGTCAGTTTTATCATTAAATATATTGTACTGTACATAATTTGGTCAAATTTGGGGTTTGTCAGAAACTACAGTAAATAGAGACATGTACCAGTTCCAGTAATCTCCCACAGCAAAACTACCACACACAGCAGGGACTTAATGAAATCAGCAAAGGGGAAATGGAAATGGGTAGTGAAGTTAATAGCTCACAGAGAACAAAATCCAATTCTTTGTACCAGTATTAAAACAAACCTTTCGTCAAAATGCGATTAAATATAAGCAATACTGTACACATCATTGGATTGTACAAAGTCTTCTCTCTGTACTGCAATTGCCACTTGAGGCAGTGAGAAGCAGTCCAATAAACTCCACTGGTAAGGCTTAATTTAAGAATTAATACACAGTTCACAATTCACTGCTGTGCCTAAAAATGTGTGGACTGCACTGCAGAATGGCAGAAATGCTATGAATCTGCATCTACCGTCAGGTGGTGATCTTGACATATACTGGGGTGTACAGTAGTATCCTTGAAGCAGAATTAAATTACATTTTTTTAAAATGGTTTTCAATCAAAGGGTTACACTTTGACCTGAATATAACAAAATACAAGGGTTATTTGGAATGAAAGCTAAAATACTGTCAAAACAGTTCCCCTTGTACAGTACTGCCAAGTATGATTAAAAAATTAAATGACTGTTAATGTACTGAGTAGTGCTGCTCACCCATCCTTCTGTATTGCATTAGAACCAATCAGGCACCACTACTCACTTTAGTGTACCTTTGAAGGTTATTCCACTACTATAAAAATCACATGGTAATGGAGCTGGTCAGCTGCCGCTGCTGATGCAGCAGCTCTGCCACAGACACCCAGAGTCTTTGTACTGTCGGCTCTTGATATTCACTGTCCTACTTTCTAGTTTATTGGAAGCTGTCAAGAATTGATGTCTTTACAGCTTTATGTACAGTAGGTCTGTATACAGCAAACTTAGCTTGATAATTCAAATAAACTAAATAACACTATGTAACACAATTTTTATTCCTGGGTAGTAAGTGGTATTTCCTAATTGCTTATGCCTCAAAAGTATAGAAAATGGTTATTATTTCCCACAAACTTTGCTTTTGTGACCAGGACAGTGATATTTCAAAATATCACTATTTCCAATGGGAAAACGGGCAAATGTATGTCTTTTCGTTCACATAAAGTCAGAAAAAAACAACATATGAATCCAAATTAACATGTATTTGTACTAAAGTAATACAAAAATGACTACAAAAGATTTAGAAGCGAGTAGTTTTTCGAGATTTACGATTATACTGTAAATACAGTTAAACTGTTAATTTGGATTCATATGTTGTCTTTTCGTTCACATAAAGTCAGAAAAAAACACACATTTTCCCATTGGAAATAGTGATATTTTGAAATATCACTGTCCTGGTCACAAAAGCAAAGTTTGTGTGGAATAATAGCCATTTTCTATACTTTTGAGGCATAAGCAATTAGGAAATAACACTTACTACCCAGGAACAAAAAATAAATAATTTTGTTACACGGTGAAATTCATTTTAATACCAAGAAACACACCCCTCCCCCGTTTACCAATATATAAAAAAGCGTGGATAGGGAGTATTTGGCAGTGATGGTAGGACTTTTTCCAGGGATAAAAGAAACGAGACATAATCCCAAAAGTGCAGCATGTGAGACACACAGTTTCTCTCTCCTTCTCTCTCTAGAAGGGCACTTACGACTCTGTACATGACCCTGCCGCTGCTATCACAGGACACATTATACTCTCTCTAAAAATTATTTTAGGTTTTACAATGTTTTATTTATACCACTATGAGAAAGTGGGAATTTCAAACATGACTTAGCAGTGACAGGCAGCAGGGCTCTGCAACATAGGCACATCACTAAAAAACTCACTTAGAGTATAAAGTCTTTTTGGACAGTAAGTGTCTAGGCATCGATTGAAGCTCACATATTGGCCCGAAGTCAAAGTCCGGGTTACAAATGTTATTATTTTAAATGCCTGCCACAACACTGTCAATATGGTGTAGGGACACTGACAGCCAAGAGGGCACCAATTCAAAAACATGTACACATACATGTGTATAGGGATTGACTATTTACTGCACATTCACTTAGTAACTGGTTGGAGTCTTTAATAATGCATTTATTAAAAAGAGCAGTTCCACACTGTTTCATTGCTTTTCATTCCACACTGATCCCCAAGCAGCCCTTCCTGTTGGAAGACTAAGCTATCGGGTCACTGCCTTTTCCATGGCTACTGATGCCAGAGCTTTACAGAGGCTCACTACAAAATTCAATTGAAAGAGACTGAATTACTGTACACTTCAAATCATTTTTAAAGCAGAGCACATGATTGCCAAATTATCATTATTTGTGCACATACAAATGCAATTTTGTAAGAATAACTACCACTCATTCAGTAACTAAAAGTATGTTAATTCTGTAATGGTCTGTTTTGTCAATGAAAAATAATACTGTTATTAAATGTACTGGATTTTTGCTTTTTAAAGCACTTGCAAATATTTCCTCACATTTCATGCTATATGTACTTTATTCAGAATACAAAACTTGAAACCACTGATCTCTCACAAACCACTTCAGCTTGCCATTTCAAATTTTCAAAATTTCCTCGGGCAAAACTCTAACAGCACCCTTGACTTTGACCTGCAACCTAATATGCAAGCCATCTTGGTGCTTTGTGACTTGGTTTGCTTTCCATATTACCTACAGTATTGCTTCGAGATACTGGCTTCATACTCTGTACACAGTTGTACTGTATTCTGCAATTCTCTGTCACGTTCAACTGCAGGTGTCTTACAAGAAATAAACCCTTTCTGACAGCTATTTTATAAATCTACCGCCACCAGAAGACTCATCTCAGAAACCATTTGAGATAGCAACTTCATATAATAGACAACTTGCTTTCAGACTGTGTCATTACAGTACAGCCAGTACACACTGTTGTATTCCCCGAGTTCTGCACTATATTTAGTACAGAAGTTATTTATAATATTTCTAAACCTGCCTACAAGAGTTGTGAATCTGGTAAAATCCCCACATTCCCAGTCAATGGCACTCTCAATACAGATGAAGGGAGCTTTGACAGAATACTGTTACAGTCTATCCTGAATTGTGTGGAGCAGAAAACCATCTACAAACACAAAGGATTAATTAAATAAAGTAATAAAATGAGAGCTCAGTGAAAAACAAGGAAATAACATACTTTAAACCCCTTGTATTGACCATTGAGCATGGATTTACAGAAAGTGTTTGAAAAATGCAAAGCTGTTAAATAAGTTTGGTATGCAGAATTACTCAGCAATTTATACTGTACTATACAGTACAGGTGAAAGAACACTAGTTGTGGATCAAAAAGTACGTGATACTGCAAGTTAGCTTTTACTAGTACACTTCATTTATGAATATTAAAAGACTTTTTTGTTCTTTTAAATGTAATCCATTGGATCATTTCACAGGTTACAGTAGATCAAAGAAACGTAAAAAAGCCAAAGGTAAACCTACCTCGATTTAAACTTAATTCAGGAAAAAAAAAAAAAAAAGTACTGCATAAAACCCTGTATTCGGTTACCGCACAAAATGTAATCTCCTTAAAAACTGTACTGCATTTCTCCCATTAAGTTGAGGCATGCCTTCAAATTCTATACTCATGCCGGGTTTGGCATGGGGTTTTATAAATTCCAGGGAAGGAGGGAGGCAAATAAAAAATAAAAAAAGCACCCACATGAGATTCTGCTGAGATCTTGGGCCAGGAGACAAAGCAGATACGGATAGAAGGCAGAAATTGTTCATGGACTTTGCTCCAACCTGACACTTAAGATTCTTACAGTAGTAAGGCTGCCAAAATCTAAGCTTTGCTGTTTGCCCACTATCATTCGGCAAGGTACAGTAAGGTTAGAAGGATAACTAAGATTCACATGTAAAGAAACTAGACTTTGCACATAGAATGGTCAAATTACTTTAACAAAAGTTCGGTGAACATCTTGCACACAAGGAAAAATAAATCTAATTCTGAAATTACAGTCATCACTCACATATCCAACCCTATAAAATTTTGACTTCAGTGATGGTTAAACGCATGTGACACATCTGATTATTTCATATTGGCCTGTTCCAACTCTTGTCCGTTTTACAGGGAACACAAAAAAGCCATGCTATCAAAAATACACATCTGAAATGGCTTTTAAAATTCCATTTAGATGTACTGTATTGGTTTTGTTTGTACAGTACTATATTTAACATAAGTAATATTTGAATTGAGTGATACGATTCTGAAAATATCACTTGCCAAAAAGAGACGACATGCAGACTAATACAGTACTACATTTAAATCCAGTAGGTATTGTAGCAGTACGTAAACTTCACCATTAACGACCCAACAGCAAAATTAAATCAAAATGTTACCCATGCACAGAACTGCATACAACGTAAAACACAATTTGACAAAAGATAAAAAAATAAATAAAAAAAAACACAAGTTTCCATAATTAAAACAGTATCCAAAATTGCAGAATATAGTGCTCCAAGTCCCTAATGTCACAGTTCACTTGCAAATGAAAATGCACAAAAACAACTAAAGATCACAGATTTAAAAAAATACACAATATCAAAAACTGTTTAGTGATTAACTGTTACATTACCGTAGCTTGACTCTTCGCTTTGGCTAAATTTTCATCAAGTGAAACTGAAGGAAGCGCTGTGTAAAGCAGCCTGTGACAGACATTCAAATAAACTGCAACATTGAAGAGATGTGCTTTGTAACAGAAAAATGGTGACGAGTCGGAAAATCGCAATGAAGGGTAAGTGCATTTATTTGTTACATACATACACACTGTATAAAACAAGACACTACTTTATACTGCAAGAGTCCTTTTCTGGTTACAAAAGATCACATATTAGAAAATGTAGTCGTGACAGTAGCAAAATATGTATGAATCCCTTTTACTTAATTTACCTTGAATTAGATCTTGTATTTTGTAATGAATGTATTTGAATAGTACATCTCCTTGGGACAAAGCATACTGTAACTGTGGCATAATATGCCTGTAACTGACATGATACAACCAGCTACTGTATAAGTTCAGCAAAGGAATCACTTTTAAAAAGGGATATTAACATCTATGTATGTATGTATGTATCGAAAGATTTGTTGCATAGAGAAGTCATAACTGCCACCTATCATTTAACCTGCTGCCATAGGGCACTACTCCAAACAAGGGGTTTCACTGCAGCTACCTAAATCCTGGTTAAATTATTCAGTGTCTTTAATAAAGAAGCATGCATACAAGTGCATGGTGACTTGTGGTCTCATCAGGTTAATGTTTCACCTGAAGCTTCATTTGATATACTTGACAGTACTAATGCACAGTTAACTTGACAATCTCTTTACTGCCAAACATCTTACTTTAATTACCTACACTTTTAAAATCATAGGGCTACTGCAGACAAATCTGACAACAGAAATTTGGCAACAGAAATCTGACATGGCACTTGTGGAATGTAATACTTTTGCATCAACAAAATAACTTTTTTATTCCAACTAAATGATAGTTTTCAGTTTCTGTTTAACAAAATTGTTTTGATTAGTTGGTAGGGTCAAGTTTTGCATCCCTAGGTGCTGAGCTTGATGTTTTTTTCTAAGGTAAAATCGAGCTGCACACTAGCAAACAGCAAGGCGTCCTCAACATCAGTCATTGAGCAAATCGGAAATGCTGGTCACTTGTGGGAATGTTGAAATCTGTAGCACCATCTTTTTCTTGTATGATGGTGCATTAGCCACCTCTTTCAACACCTCCACTTCTGTCTGCAAGGATGGTGTGTTTTTGTACAACTTCATGCAAATGGCACGGATGTGTGAGCACTATGGCAACTGGAAATGCATCATAGGATCAGTACTCCCAGAGGCACTAATCTGGATGCAAGTCAAAACATTTCCCAATATCAGAGTAGAAACTGTAAAATAGTACAAAGCCTATAGCTATTAAGTCATTAGTTGTTGAGGTCCCTTTTGTCCTAATATTCCATGAGTAACACATTAACAGCTCTGCACAGCAGATCAAACTGTGCTTTGTTTGATGCAATACTGGGCTTTCACAAACTGACCTCATTCAGTCAGTCATTGGCAGCCTCCATAACCGAGACGGTTTAAAGGCAAATTGCTGCGCAAGCAACAAGGTACATGACCTGTGGCCACTTACTGGCCTAGACTGTAAACTTGAAACTTTGTATACGACTGTCAGCCAAAAAGTAGGAGTTTGGATCAAAATGTAAAAGGGTAATTTCACAGCATGCATTTGTCTAATATGTATGCAACTATTTAAAAACAAAACAAAAAAAAAGTAAATATGTTTTTGGTTTAACACTTGAAGGCTATATATCATTTCAGATTAATTTGCATAGAGTCGAGCAATTGTTATTGTTGAGTGTTTAGAATCGAAGGGAGAATACAGTGCATGGGTGACAAGGTTTGCATACTGTAGCAAAGTCCTCTACATTCATGATGACCTGTCAGGGTACATCTTGCCCTCCTATCATGTGTCAGTGGAACAATTGATTTCAGTGTGACCAGCCGCAGCAGAAACGGTACATCATTTTTCAGTTGTTTTGTGTCCACGCTTTTGGCTGCAGATTCAGTCTCAAACTGGGATGTAAAAGCCAGAGATCAAGCATTGAGAAACTGCTGTATCACTACACAAGAAAAGGAATGGTACGCTACACAGCAGAAAGAGCTACGCTAGTAAATTCACTATCAACTGCATCACCAACTTCTGAAGGGGAACAAAATTAATGAAAAATGTGGATACCAAGAGCCACAAGCAGGCATGTCAGAATCTACAGAAACGCAGACATTTTTTTTCAATTTGGACTTCCACAGTACTGTAGACCACATGACATAAGATGGGGAAAAATAAAGCAGCCACTACAATGTATGTAGTCAGGGCCACAGCCAATTCCATTAGTAAATGCTTCAAGCTACTGTAGTTTACATTTTGTATGCATTGAAGAGATACAGTAAGTACATTTACAGCTTCATTTTTCTGCTTACCCTGACCTTTCAATCAGTATGAAAACATGTAAAAAGGGGTGGGGTGTTCCCATGATTTCTTCATTTAAACAGTATTCTTATTCTTCATACAGTGCTTCCTGGAAAGAGTCAAATTACACTGTCTCCTTTTTAGTCAGTGCTTGGGATAACCTGGGAACCTGCGACAGAAAAGCATAATTGCTGATTCTCAACAAAGGAATCTACTGTATGCAAGAATTAGAGGCAGTTGCCAGCCCAGAGATATTTACAGAAACCCGTCATGTCCAATTCTGAAAAAAAAACAAAAAAGCCATACGAGATGTGTTTACAGTAGCATTTAAGACATCTATTTGTGAATACTGTAGTTTACTGTAAACTACTTTATTCCCAGCACAAACCAAGTTGCATGTTAAATGTGCGATTGGTAATGTATCTCTATTTTAACTATGTATTCATGTTTTCACCAATTAAACTATGTAAATAAGGTAAGCACAATAAAGAATTGGGTGTGTAAGATAACTTCTTTGCTGAAACTAATCTTATTTCAAACATATGCTGTATGAAACAGGATTAAATTAAATATAAATCTGGATTAAATCTACCTTACCTTAATGAATTAATTAAAATTGGTCTTCATGCTGCAATTTTTATTTGGTGAAGAAAATATTTGACACAGTATGCTATTGGGTGCCTTTTCCTGACAAAACTGCAATTGACTGGAGAAGATCTCACAAAAACAAAAGCATTTTAAAATGAAATTGCTTTTGTGAAGTCAGGCCATTCAGGAGATCTACTGCATAAATGTCCCTGTGGAGATGGAGAACAGCTGTATACTAATTTAAGGCAATGTAGCAGGAAATATGAAGGGAATTAATCTTTCTGCAAAAGAAGTGACTAGCTAGAATCTGCTTATTTGTAATATGAACACAAACAATGCACAAAATGATCAACTTTAGCAGCTCATTCTACATCCCTCCTCAAGATCATAAACAATACTGCAAACTAGTATTCGCTTTTTAAGCAGCGGCATACCGAGAACTTTACTGGAACACAGCTAAACATTTTACACTGAATCAGAGACTAATCAATGTAACACACTTAGATAGTTGTAATAAGCTTTAATATATAGCTCAATTATTTTCTAATTGGACAACTGTCCCAAAATGTGTGTGCACAAATTAGAAAACAAGTACAAGGTGCGAGTGCTACTGCTGTAACTGAATGCAGCAATACAAGCCATTAGCACTCACTTGTACTGGGTTTTATTCTAGTGCTAATGGCTTGTATTGCTGCACCCAATAAACATTTACAGTAAAACTTTTACATTTTAAAATGTTTTTCACCAGGAAGGCCCAAGTGAGAGATTCAAGGAGAACCCACAGTATGGACTATTGTACAGTACGGACTAGCAGTTCAGTTCCAGAGCCAACAAGAAGAGTAATGGAATTCCCCATCATATCTGAGGATAATCACCCAGATACACAATAAAATACTTTCCTTTTAAATCCATTTAAAGTTTTTTTTTTTTTTTTTTTTTTTAATGTATGGCTGGTTTTACCGATCCTGATTATCACTAATCTTGTAACTCATGTTATTTTAGGTAAAGTAGTCCAAGTGTGAAAAAAAGAAAACCGTTAAAGTTTGAAACATTTGTTGTAACTTACTATACTGGTTACAGGTAAGAAATACAGAAGTAGAAATAGTAATATTTTATATAAAAAGTGATTGAAATTGATCATCGTCGACCAGGAGGCTTATTGGGTTTTTTATGTCAGTAGTTCAAGAAGGACTACAGTATTTGGAAACTGTTTTTCAGTCCCTAAAAATATCACTTGGTTCACCTTTTAAAACCTATTTAAAACTTAAGTCACCGATTTGATTAATACCATACCGGTATTAAATGGTTTACCGGCAGCAGATCTGTGGCACGATGCCATATAAAAACTTCTGCAATAGTGAGAAAAGAAAAGGACATTTGCATAATCAGTTAAATCTGGTACAGACCCAGTACAGTACCTACCCAGTACTGCAAAGCACTATGGTCACATGACTGTTTACATTTGGAGCACCAGGCACACTATACTGTCTAAAGCGCAAGCTCCTTTGACTTGCCATTTCCTGAGATGTACATAAACATGGGTTTTACAAATAGAGAATACCTCAAAAGTTTTTACCAAGCCCAGCACTAGTGGGATTACTACTGTCTATCAGTGGCTGTGCATAGAATTATAAAATGGTGGCCTATACTAAGGATAGGATGAATACCGCGGTTCAGAATAATTTTCCTTTAAAAAGGTCTCAGTGAACCAACACATTTCATTTGAAAGCTGGTTAAACTTTTAAATACAATTAGGTTGTTCTGTGTATATAATCTACAAAGTGCTTTCAATTAAAAACAAATTGTCACCCTTTAATCTGTAGACAAGTGAGTTTCACGTGGCCGATGCAGATCCACATTAAACACATAAGCATAACAATAGTGTATAATGTCTTCATGTAGGGTTTTTAAAAAAAATTAAAAAAAACCCAACAGAAATGACACTTAATTTGAACACAGTGATGCTCTTAAATGTCATTAGGTTCGATTCAAAGGGAATTGTCAGCTTTTAACTGGCCAATCATCACCATGTATGTTTTGCCTCCTCTCGATTGAAAACTTTTAAACCACAACATCAATAGATCAAAGAATTGTAACAAGAGGGATTTTTTTAAACCCTACCTGAAGACACACTATTGTTATTATTGTGTTTATAATGTGGATCTGCATCGGCCATGTCAAAATCACCTGTCTAAAGATTAAAAGATGACAATTTGTTTTTAATTGAAAGCACTTTGGAGATTATATACACAGCACAACCCAATTGTGTGAATTAAAAGTTTAACCGCTGTATTCGTCCCCTCCCTAGCCTATAAATTTCCAACATTTTTCTCCATTATACTGTAGAATTTAGGCCTACAGTTCTGTTCACTGCTTCCCAACAGGTTTAAACAGGTTTTTCAATGTCATGTATAACAAATCAAATAAAATGCGACAGGACAATGGCCCCAACATTACAAAACATCCTCTAAAGTCACATAAAAAGCACAAACAATCTCAGCATTGCTTGTTCTTGTACCTAAATGAAAACTGTCACAACATGTAAAAGCACACAATGTTTTGTTTTTTTAAGGATTACCAGGCAATAGACTAACACACACACTTCAAGGCACTATCGCTTCTGCACTGAATTAAGAGTGACAAGTATCTTCCCCCATCACAAATTCTTTGTTTGTCCTAGCTTTGTGTGAGGAAAGGCTGCTGCAGTTCCCCCATTCTCTAGGTTTGGTTAGCTTGGATTACTGTAGATGTCAACACTGAGCAGCGATACCGTGCAAAAAATGACCTCCTTCAGAGCACAATTTTAAGGAGATTCTATTTCAAAGTGTCCGAAAAACAATTGTTTAATTCTGTTTTAATCCCAGTTCTCCACAGAAACACAGTACACAATTTCAGATTGCAGTTTACTGTAGCCATCTGCAATAGCAAGTCCTCGCTGAAGCCCTCTGCCTCCCATACCCCGGGGCTTTTGCAGCTTGCCAGCAATATAATGTGCTTCATATAAAGTTCTGCATATGTAAAAGAATAAGGAAAAAAAAAAAATACATTTCATAAGTACAATATGTCACCTTTACAAAATTAGTACAAAAATAAAATGTAAAACAAGACTTTTCATGATCACATTGAAAAAACCAACAGAATAAACAAGTACGCCTACAATAATACATTCTTTATGTATGACTGGAACCATGCTCTTTTTTTCATGAATATGCAAGCTGCTCACAGTACTTTGCATTCTGGGTCTGTTTTCTTTAGTGTTTTCAATAGAATGAAGTGTTGCTGCCAATTCTGTGCCCCCTTCAAATAAGATGTCACATGTTAGGGGAGCTGACATAATATTTGAAAGAAACATTACAAAAAGAATAGCGCAGGGGTTCATTTAAGCAGCGGAGCCATTTTTTTTGTATGACATGGAACATTACTGTATTACTTACAGTTCTACAGTTTAGGGGGTTGTGGGGGGCAGTTTAGTGCTGGAAATGTTAGTTTCACAAAATTATAAAAAAAAAAAAAGGGGGGCAGTTTTTTTTTTTTTTTTTTTTTTTTTTTAAACACTTAATAGGACGTAACTTAGACCAGTGCTATATTACTTTGGCAATCAGTGTGCCTGGTGGGAGTTTGTTATTATGAAACAAAAGACTGCATAATACAGGGTGTGGAGGTGTTTACATAGTATTACTGTCCATGAGTGCCGGCAGCACAGCGAGCTCTGCATCTTCAATCCTGAACAAAATAAATAAAAATGAATAGAAATATAGAAAAGAGTATGTCCCAGAGGGCATTTGGGTCCTTTCCTAGAACATCCTGTACAGTACTGACTGAAGAGTTGGTTAGGGTTATTGATCCATGACTGGGTTTTACTGCCTGGCAGAAAAGAAATATACTTTCAAGGGGAAAGGGGCAGAAGTAGCTGAAGGATCCATGTAACTTGATACAAGCTTGTTCCATAGCTTGGCTTGAGTTGCACCAACTGATACAGGATGTTTGTCTTCAGGTTTACAGGGTCTTCTACTGCAGGTTCACAAAAGATCAGATTCATTCAGGATGCTTATCATCTATAAAGGTTCTGTCTGCTACAAGCTGAAAGGAAGCCCATGAAAACAAATTGGCAATTCAAGTGTTTTTCATCAGCAGAGAAAAAGTACCGTACAGAATTCTGTATTCACAGAACTGACATTTCACACAGCTTTTTTACTGTAAACCACAAAAAATGAAAAGCAGTCAACCGATTTCAGACAACAAATTAATTCCACTGCATATTCCACCATTAAATAAAACAAGCCTCCAGTAGTAAAATAAGCCTCTTGTACAGTAATATTTTTGTAGTGGCATGGCTTTTATCTGCTGTCAGTTACTCTGATGTTAAATGTACTGTAGCCTACACTCCCCTTCCTAACCCTTGAAATCCACTTGGTTCAACACAGGGTTTTAAGAAATGTAGAAACTAACAAAGCAAGTGACAATTTCCAATTTTCTAAATGGAAGACAACAGCTCAAAGTATTCTTGTGTGTACATGATAAACAATTTAACGAGCCATCCCCCTGTACTGCAAACCAATAGACAGAGCTTCTAGACAGATGATATGGTTTCACTCAAAGCCACTTTGTCCTGTCCTGTTTATACAATGCACTATGACAACTCAAATCGCATTTTCATAATATTTGCATCTGGTTGACAAGAGACATTTATTACTGAAATGCAAAAAAACAAAAAAGGTAAAAAGGTCTTTAAAATACAGATCAAAATAATGGAGGCAATACTTTATGTTTCTATTAAATATTTTGACTTGCTTCAAAGGACATTGTACATGACTATCGGAGCACACAGCACAGTAAAGGTATTTCAGAGCAGATAGAAGATTGTGTATATTTCACATGTTACTAAATCTGGACATGCTAAAATTTCTCAGCAAAAACAATACCTAGTTGGCCACAAACAATACAAAGATCTGAAACCCCCCCTCTCCCCCCACAGACTTAGTGTCGTTACAAAAATAAATAAATAAAAATAACACTGCCTCCATCGCTGCAAGATGCAATAACCTCTTAAACATGCTACTGTACATCAGACTTCAACCTACAAAATGAGTGCTGAAAAATAAGGCACAATATACCGGTAATGATAACCTGTATTAGCTTGACCACAAACAGGAAATCCTTTGTTAGATTAGAAGGCTGGTGTTGACTTTTTAGCTTACAGGGTCTTGCAACCATAACTCAGTTTCAATATTAAGTCTGCCATTAAAGGAAAATGCATCATTACAAATGAATTACTTTTGTGCCATAGGGGAAAGGCAATGTAGTTGTGGAGACATTTTTTCTTTGATATGTGATATAGTAATTAAGTCCAAGACTATAAGACAGTCGACACATTGCAGGAAATATTTAAAAAAAAAAAAAAAAGGACTAATTTCAGGAGAATAACCTAAAAATACAAGGTGTCGGTTTAATACATTATTCCATATTCGCCAAGGCAGTTTTAAGTGCAAGGATCCTGGCTCCCACGATATCTGCTAACCACTTTGAAAGACAGATAAGCATGCTTAGTGCAGCATGTAGCAGTTACGAACAACATATCCAAGCTCAGCTTTGTCGTTTTAAAAAGGAAGGAGTGGAAGTCAGAGATTAAATATGTTGTCAATCTTCAAGTGCAGCAAGCTACCTTAAGAAAAAAAAACTCAGTAGTCAACAAGGTATGTTGTTTTCTAATGATGTAATTTAGAGAGAGACCAGAAGAATAAAGAGTAAATGAACCTTGCAATGATTTTGGTGTAGAATTACACTTGATTGGGCAACACTACAACTTTAAAAATACCCCATTTATGAATCTTAACTTTGCACCACAGATCAATATACTAGTGATGACTGTTTCTTCTCTGTGTGCAAAGTGACATCCCCACGACGAAATGCTGGCTCATGCTTTAAGAGCCTGTTGGAAGACTGATTAAATATTTTAATCAACCGAGAAACATATCACTGCACAAACATGAAATCAAGTCTCAGATTAATTTGCAAGCCATACTTCAGTCAAGGTGGTTGGCATGTTTGCTTCACACAGTAGATTTCCTACTGTATGTTGTCAAGAAAGAAAAACAGTAGTGTGTGATTCAGACAGGCGTGTAAAATTACACTTCAACAGGAGACTGTTAATGGTATTGAAACATTCCCATTGGATCCTCTGATAATCTAAAAGCACCTGCACAATGTAGAGCAAACCTAGTAAGGCTTCCCAATACAAAAATAATCATATTCATTAATCTACTGCATATACATTACTGGTCAAATGTTCCAGTTTTTATTGAAATTTAAGCAGTTCAAGTCCAGTGAATAACCTGAAATGGTACAAAGGTAAGCGGTAAACTGCCAGAGGTTAAAAAAAAAAAAAGTTTAGGTTACCACAAACTGAAAAATAATGTACATTTCAGAGTTATACAAAAAGGCCTTTCAGGGAACAAGTAATGGGTTAACAACTTACAGCTGTTCTGCAGCTATGGAAGTAAATTAAGCCTTGAAAGTTGATGCTAACAATTCCTACAGGTGTCCCAACTTTTGTTGATTACTTTCAAACCCTCTGTCTGTATAAAAGCAGTGTTGGAACAGACCGTGTTACTACACCCTCTTAAGCATTACTTGGACAGTACTGTACTGCAGGAAGTAGTATATTGCTATCATAATGACGAGAAAAAGGCAATTAACAAAAAGGAAGACAGACAGACCATTATAACCCTTAGAAGTGTAGGTCTTTCCTTTAGAGAAATTGCAAAGAAAGCCAAGGTGTCAGTGAGTACAGTTTCCTACACCATCAAAAGGCACTTGGTAACTGGAGGAAACTCCGACAGGAAGAGGTCTGGCAGACCCAAAGCCACAACAGAGTTTGAGAGTCAACAGCTTGCGTGATAGGCGGCTCACAAGACAACAGCTTCAAGCACAGCTTAACACTGATCGAAGTAAGCAAGTCTCGGTTTCAACTGTGAGGAGAAACTTCGAGCTGCAGGTTTGACAGGTCGAGTGGCAGTAAGAAAGCATTGCTAAGATGGCAAAATAAGAAAAAGAGGCTTGCTTGGGCCATGAAGCACCGCCAGTGGACTAGTGAAGACTGGAAGGTGGTCTTATGGACCAATGAATCAAAATTTGAAATCTTCGGTTCACCACAGGGTTTTTGTACGCCGTCAAATAGGCGAAAGGATGGTTCCTCGGTGTGTGACACCAACTGTCAAATATGGAGGAGGAAGCGTGATGGTCTGGGGCTCTTTTGCTGGATTGCACAGAGTGAGTGGCACCCTGAACCAAAACGGCTACCACAGCATTTTGCAGCGCCATGCAATACCCTCTGGTATACGTCTAGTTGGTCAGGGGTTCATCCTACAGAAAGAATGACCCAAAACATACCTCCAGGCTATGTCAGAACTACCTTAGAAGAAAAGAACAAGACGGTAGGCTTCAAATCATGGAATGGCCAGCACAGTCTCCAGACTTAAACCCCATCAAGCTGGTCTGGGATGAACTGGACAGAAGGGTGAAAGCAAAGCAACCTACAAGTGCAACACATTTGTGGGAACTTCTGCAATAGTGTTGGGAAGAACTTTCCGAACAATATTGGATTTCCATTGTAGAAAGAATGCCACAAGTGTGTTCGGCTGTTATATCTGCAAAAGTGTACTTTTGCAGATATAACAGCTACTTACTACTTACTACTTTGAGTAAAAAATTTAGATTAAATTTTGTTAAACAAAATGATTCCATGATTTCTTTTTTATCTCCAATTGTTTATTTGTTCTATGTTTTAATTTCAGAGTACATTCTGACATTAAACTGCGTAAATTTCAATAAAAACTGGAAAAATGGAGGTGTTCTAAAACTTGACCGGTAGCGTACTAGAACTTGACAAAAGAAAATATTCATTGGTAAGAGTTCTCTTGGCCATATTGGACGAATTAATTCTGTGAATGAATTCAGTGACAGATATAGTTGATTGGGTGTCAATTTAAATATTGCAACATCTGTATATAAAAATGACGGCCTGGTATATTTTCAAAGCAATTTTAGAAATAGAATACACCATAATCCATGGTACATGTAGCATTTATATCCACTAGGCCATAAATCAGTGCACAATGAAATGAATATTTAATTCGGCCAATACTTTATCCCACAGCCATGTAGGGATTAAGTATTTAAAACATCTGATAAAATCTGAGGGTTAACAATGTTAAAGGTACAGTAATAAACATCTCTCAGTGAAGTGCCAAAATGTTTAATATAATTAGACGCAGATACTTTTTAGGAGCTCTTTATCAAGCTCTCCCTGCAGTATCACACTTTCATCTGCAAAGTCACAGCAAGCATACTGGCAACACAACCAATGTTCCCTCTAAGCTGCACGCATGCACAGCCGCGCACCAAAAAACATCAGGCCATGCAGCACTGCAAGTGCTCACAAAATAAAATCACATACAGCACTCCTACAGCTTTAGGACTTAAAATACATCCAGTATATTTTGTTCTGAATATACTGCACCACCGCAGGAAGTGTCAATCACCTGCTTTGTATATATAAGTTTGGACATTGAGGACACCTAACTTTACCTTAGATAATACTGTGCGAGTACAATATGTTATTTCAATGGTTTGGTAATTAGGAAGATGCTGAAAGGACGATGTTAAAACCTTCAGTCTATTTAAAATCTTGAACATTTGTAGTGCCTTGTTCTTGCTGATATTTTCAAGTTTATTTGTTGTGTGTGTTGCAATTTACTGACAATCACATTTGCTGGTGATCGTTGTTTAGCAGTTTATATTAAACTATGACATCACTTTTTAGTATTCAATCAAGCTGCTCACTGACAGAAAGGTAAAGTAAAGTAATGCTCAGAGAAGTTTGTAGTCCGCTCAGTACAAAAAAAAATCAGAGGGAACAATGGACGCAACTGCCATTGTCTCCAGTTCTCACCGTGTCCATATTGCTTTAAATGAAGCTTGAAGAATAGTATACCAATAATAAAATGGCAAGAATAAAGAAGCAATCTCAGGGAGGGTGCTGGGTGACATTGTATAAACGCAGTAACACATAAAAGGGTGTTAAAATATAGTCCGAAATCTACAGACCGAGGCAGTTTAAGGGCACTTGGCTTCCCCTAATGCCTACTGTAACAGCCCCTAGGCCTGCAGATACTGGACCATACTGTATTTGAACACCCACCAGGTGTCAATGCACTCACTCCATGCAAAACTAATTTCTGATGTTGACACAAGACAATGATTTACAGTTTTTTTTAAATCAACCAATATTGGTCAACACTTATACAGTGGCTCTCAAAACTGTTCAACCCCCTTGGACTTTTCCACATTTTATTGTGCTACAACATGGAATCAAAATGGATTTAATTAGGAGTTTTTGCCACTGATCAACACAAAAGTCCATAATGTCAAAGTGCAAAATACAATATACAAATTGTTCTAAATTAATTATAAATACAAAACAGAAAATAATTGAATGCATAAGTATTCGCCCACTTGAGTCAATATTTGGTAAAGGCAACTTTGGCAGCAATTACTGCCATGAGCCTATTTGGATAAATCTCTACCAGCTTTGCACATCTGGACACTGCAATTTTTGCCTATTCTTTGCAAAATGCTCCGTCAAGTTGGATGGGGACCTTTGATGAACAGCAATTTTCAACTCTTTCTACATATTCTCAATTGGATTGAGGCCCAGGCTTTAACTGGACCACTCCAAGACATTGACTTTTTTGACTCCAGTGTGGCTTTGGCTGTATGTTTGGGGTCATTGTCCTGCAGGAAGATGAATCTTCTCCCAAGTCACAGGTCTCTTGCAGACTTCAGCAGGTTTTCCTCCAGGATTTCTCTGTACTATGCTGCATACATTTTGCTCTCTATCTTCACGAGCTTACCAAGCGCTGACGCAGAGAAGCATCCCCATAGCATGATGCTGCCACCACCATGCTTCACGGTAGGGATGGTGTTCTCAGGATGATGTGCGGTGTTAGTCTTGCGCCAAATATAGCGCTTAGTGTTGAGGCCAAAGCGCTCTATTTCGGTCTCATCAGACCATAGAATCTTCTTCCACTTGGTCTCAGAGTCTCCCACATGTCTTCTGGCATACTCAGGTCGAGATTTGATGCAAGTTTTTTTTTTTTTTTTTTTTTAATAATGGCTTTCTTTTTGCCCCTCTCCCATTAAGGCCAATTTTGTGAAGCACCCGGGCTATTGTTGAAGTATGCACAGTGTCTCCCAGCTCAGCTGTGGAAGACTATAACTCCTTTAGAGTTGCCATAGGCCTCTTGGTGGCCTCCCTGACTACTGCCCTTCTCGCCCAGATACTCAATTTTGGAGGACAGCCTGTTCTAGACAGATACACAGTTGTGCCATATTCTCCCCATTTCTTAATAATGGACATTACTGTGCTCCGGGGATATTCAGTGCCTTGGAAATGTTCTTATATTCTACCCTGCTTTTGAAGAACCTTATTCCAGATTTGCTTTGAATGTTCCTTCGCCTTCATGATGTAGTTTTTGTTAGGAAATTTATTAAATCAACTGTGGGACCTCCCAGAGACAGGCGTATTTAACCTGAAATCATGTGAAACACCTTAATTGCACACAGGTGGACTCCATTCTACTAATTATGGGACTTGGAATGACAATTGGTTGCACCAGAGCTTATTTAGGTGTGTCATAGCAAAGGGGATGAATACTTATGCAATCAATTATTTTCTGTTTTATATTTATAATTTAGAACAATCTGTAGATTTTATTTTTTACATTGTGGACTTGCGTTGATCAGTGGCAAAAACTACTAATTAAATCCATTCTGACTCCATGTTGTAACACAATAAAATGTGGAAAAGTCCAAGGGGGGCGAATACTTTTGAGAGCCACTGTATCCTAGCAAAACATCTGGATCAGTGACTATGGCCATTTTTAAAAGCCTACTGCAACAATGTGGTCAGCAAATTTTTTATATAAATAAATAAACAAAAGAACCCTAAAAAAAAAAGGTTAAACAGGGTTTTGCTGCCAAATTTGTACTTTTTTTGGCAGCTTTTAAATATGGCACACTACAGTAATTCAGTTTCTTCCTGGTAATATACTGTACAAGGCCTCATTAACCTAATTTAACCTGACACTGTCTACTGTAACCCAGAACCTCCTTACCCCAGACAAACCTGTCCTATTGTCTGCATTGAAAAAGGCTATTGCTCCACTACTGTAGCAGCCGTTCCTTTAAGTATTTCTTAGGCTCCAAGTTAATGTACTAGACACAGGAGACAAGCTGCATCTTAATCTAAGTGTCATGTTTTGAAGGAGAAGCAAAGAAAATATTTTCTGATAGAAATAAAACAAATCATGTAACCCAAGTGCTTTCCTTAAATAAATAAATAGATAAATAAATAAAGACAGGAATGAGAATTGAATAAACCAGGGAAAGGCAACTTTGGCCTAACCTGGAAATCAAAACAGTTCTGAAGGCAGACAGTTGCAACTGGCAGTAACCCCCAAGAGTCTAATCTTTACATACATTAATACATTATATAAGCAAACAAGACAACAAATCAACCAATTTGCTAATCCAGGGTTATTAAAGAGTTCACCATACAGATAACTTCAATTAGCTTTGCAATTCATTTAATGTTATACTTAAGTCTGCTGTGTCCAGTTAGAGAAGTCACCAGCTCAGCAATACAGTACCAAATCAACTGTTTGTGGAAACTCTTAGGACTGAAAAATGGCTCTTTTGAGGAAAATGAAACAAAAAAATGCAAGTTATTTATGGGAAGAGGAGGTTGAAGAATGCATCGCTGGCCTCTTATAGTCTGTGCCTGGCTGTGTCAGAATGCCGCTTGATCTTACCCCAGTGAATTTACAACATGAGCAAACTAAAGAGTTAATGGGCTATTTTGTGCAAACAGCTCCCACTGCGCTCAAAATGAAGAGCAAGGAACACGTTTCTCCAGCAGACTAAAGTATTAAAACGATGGGGCTTTGTTTTTAAAGAAATGCAAGGCAAGTCCACAAGATGGCCTTCTCTTCCCTCCCTTCCACCCACCCACCCAACGACACACACAAACTAAGCAGGACTTCTGAAAACAAACTTAAATGGGAAACCAATATATTTCAAACAGGTTTGAAATAAAAGAAAGGTACAATTCCTATCTATTTATTTAGGTCACATGGCAGCAGTGACTGATCTCTTAAGAAGAACTTTTCCAGTAAAATGCCTTGCATAAGCTCTGTGCTCCTCGTACTAATAAAAAAGCCCAAGAATCAGTACGGTTATACGAGTGCATTCACTTGTCCCTTTACATTTTAAAACAGCTTCTCAGTTTGTTCTGAATTAACCAAGGCACACCATAATGACATTTTAGTATTATTTATTTTGAAATCATCGCTACCCAAGCAGAGCGTATACTGTTTTCCCTGAAGTTTTAAAATCCAGTTCCAAACTCCTTTTATTGTGAAATTAAGCTTTAAAGTAAATTGCATTTGTAATCGTTGATGGTACAAAAACAGAGCAGCCCTCTACTGTATGCTGGTCCACATCTATTCAAGTCCATTTACAATTACAACTTCACTACTGTATTGATATTCTGCTTCACTAAAGTGAGAAAGCTAAACACCACAGTAAGGGGCCCTTTGGAGTGATCCCAAAATCTGATGATAGAAAAAGTAATGGGCAGTGAACAGGGGTACTGAAGGGCGTTTTAAAATCATTATTATAGACCACTTACCAAGCGAAGTAAATGCAATATTTGAAGGTACTGGATGCTTGTTAATCACAAAATGTACATTTGCAGTTGAGATGAAAAATGTTCTTCCTCTTCTGTGAATAATTAGCTGGATGAGATCCAGAAATATCAAATCCATCTCACCTCTGACATAAAATATTTCCGCCAACACGGTAACTACAGCATCCCAGTTACTGTAGTTTTAAAAACACAGTAATAAATCACTCTGACTACCCACTTTTTTTTTTTTTTTTTTTTTTTTTTTTTTACATAATGCAATAAACCAATAACAACAACTGTAAGCCCATCTACACTTAACTAAGAACATCTGCATGGAATACAACTTTCATAAAAACTTAAAGAAAAAGCACTGTAAACTTGTCATTAAAATCAAAGCATTTTGTTTTTATTCCATTTCCAAATGCATTATTGCATACCGATACTTTTATAAATGATATTCTGTGGAATAAAAGTATTGGTATGCAAATAAAATATTGCAGTCTATGATGTGAAAACATGATTTCAGCAAGATCTTTTCCCCTGCTGAAAACAAACCTTAACCTATTCAGATAACTGGGTAGCTCTTTAAATTACAAGGCAGGGATACCATGCAATTACATTAATAAACACTGTGAAAATACATGGAGTGGCCTTACAAACATGTTACTGGATGCACATGGCACAGCACATTTGTGTGATTTCAAGCTTATCCATTGGTTCTTACCACGTTATTACAATGTACAACCATGTAATATTATGTGCCAACATCTACTGTACAGGAAGAACTGCAAGCCAACTATGTTTAAATGCTACCAGGCAAATGCACAGAAAGCGGTTAACAGAAACAACTGTACCAATTTAACACGTACTGCAGCATACCACAGTAAAAGTACAGCCATTGGATTTGTTCAGTACATGGCCTCATGCTGAAATCTTCAAGCTCAGCCAGCAATACCTGCAGCTGACTTGAGGAATTGCATTACCCCCTTAAATATAATTAAATATAAAATAAAGATGCGCTTGAAATTTGATTTACTTTTCCATTTCAGCTTTACAGTGTAGGTTCTCCTCTTAGACACTAAAGTGACCCAACATGTCAATGTGGTGGCTCATTATACTGCTAACATCACCCCCCAATTCAACAATGTGTCCACTTCTCACATTCAGCATGTCCGTTAACGCTTGCAACCAGAAGCATTTATAGCCTGGAGAATGTCTAAATCTCTGACACCAACACAGCCAGACATAAACGGGAAAATATTTTTAATGCATCACTGCATCACTTATTTATCTTGCCATCAGTTGTGAGAGCCATTACTCACTGCTGACCACATTTGTTTTGAGAAAACGTGTGTTCAGCAGTGTGTGCTTTATTCAGAATTATTGAAGAGTAATTAATGAGGCACATGGCTCTCCCACACTGACCGACTACCACATCCTTCTTCCTCTAAGCTTTTCTCTTCTCCTGTTAATCAAGCGTATCAATAAACATCAGAGGGGTAGGGAGAGGCATTTGCGCAGTGCTTTGGCTTGGGGATATAAAGCATTTCACCTTGATGTAACTGGCTTCAATCCAAGGCTGAAATTTATCTTTAAAAATCAGACAGTTGTTGACGGGCTGTTAACCTAGTTTCTACTAGACTGCAAATCACGGAACTGCTGACTTGCACCATCTTTGAGAAACTGAAATGGGCACTGAAAACGAAAACTACCTTTTTTCCTATTTGAGTACTAGACAGAAAGATAAGCTTTCTTACATTGAATTTAGGTCACCATTAGTATTCTTAGCAGTCATCCTTTTAGCATGCTTAGAACCTGTCAAGGAATAAAATAAAAGTCAAGATCTTATCTTTACTTTAGCTTTTCTTTTAAATGAAGACCATTAAAAACAGCAATGCGGCAAGAGGAAGATTTTTTTTTTTTTTTTTTTTTTTTGAGATTGATAACATTTTCTTTTGGAGAAACTAGCATCAAGTTCATTAATTTAAAAGGAAGCGTGACATTAACAGGTTGACCCATTTTACAAAAGTTACCAGGTATGTGTGTTTTTTTTGTTTTTTTTAACATTGGAATTAGGTGTGGTGCTATATGCACGTGATGACATCTGTACACAGTATAAGATGTACTGAAATTTTGGCTTCACTGTGATTGGTTGATTTCTGCCATGTGATTTACAATATTAGATGCTAACTGAAGACATCTTTAAAATAATGCATTTCTTTTACTGTGACCACCAAGCAGCTCTAATCAACTTCATTAAAGTTCAGGGACACAGGACTCAAATGAATTTGCAGCACACTCTAGAGAAAGTATTCAATCATCAAGTTTGAAAAACGAAAACATTATTGTTATCTTTACATTGTTGATTTTTTAATTTATTTTCTGCTCTTCTGGTAGCACACTTACTCCAGCCACTCCACGTTTCATATATAAAATGCTTGCAAATGAACAGCTAGATGTAAAATACTCCGCTCTCGTTACTATGGCATCAACAATAAAACATGATGTTTGTACACTGTGCCAGAACCACATTTCACTCTTAAGCTTGTGGCTTTAAGCTTCTTGCTAATCTCTGAAAAGAAACCCACCCCCTAGGTATCTTACTGGGAACAGTGAGCAAGGCAACAGGCACAATATCCTACATTGCCTTATAAAAATGTATTGGAACCTTAAAATCTTTACAGCTACCTGTTTAAAAAGTATCTGACACTGACAGTAAAAGTACTTTACTCTTGGGAGACCTATTGCAAGTGTTCACTTAGATATTGGCCACTGACTGGCACTTTATTAAAGCTATGCTTGACACTTGTAACGTTTTTTTAATAGTTTATGCAGGTGCCAAAAGATTCAAATGCACCATAGTACCACATGGAGTATTACAATCAGTAATACAGTATATATAAAATACAGTATATTTGCTAGCATTGAAAAACAGTTACAGTATAGACTGGACATATTTGGCTATATCTGACCTAGGAGTATGGATGTTTATTCAGCACAGTAATAATGAATATAATTGAGTACAATATGCCTTTAGAAATCTTGCAAGCCTATTTTATAGCTTTTTTTTTTTGGTTGGTTTTTTGTTTTGTTTTTTTAAATTTTAAGTGCAAGTAAATAAAATCCACTAAGTTTGGTTTCATCAACACTCAGTTTGATAGTATCTTTTTAAAAGGTCGGGCTAAAAACGGCAAGCTGTAAAACTCAGCATGCAGGCAAAAACATTGAAGTGTGAAATTCTGGAAGACTGACAGTGGAAAAGCTTCCTCCATGAGACTATTTATTAGCAGGATTACAAGCTTCACTCTGGTAAAATGACAGCCTATTCAATTAGGGGGCTTAGACGGTTTGCTGAATTGAACACTATGGTTAGGAAACTGGCAATTGAGGTTGTTACATCTAGAACAAAAGCACTGTGTCACCATTGCTTGCACCACATTTGTAAACATTTAAAAAAGGATTAACTTAACTAGTTAAGTAATTGTTTCCCAAAAAAAACATTTGAAATTACAAATGCATACTATAAAATATAAAATGACCTTGCAGATGACATTTAAAATCAGTCATGTCTGACTATAGACATTAAATGAGAACAAATGAAAAATGTACTATGCAGTACTATGGTACAGTGGCTTGCGAAAGTATCAACCCCCCTTGGCATATTTGCTATTTTGTTGCTTTACAACCTGGAATTAAAATTGATTTTTATTTGGATTTCATGTAATGGACATACACAAAATAGTCCAAATTGGTGAAGTGAAATGAAGAAAATAACTTGTTTAAAAAAATTCTAAAAAATAAATAACGGAAAAGTGGTGCGTGCATATGTATTCACCCCCTTTGCTATTAAGCCTCTAAATAAGATCTGGTGCAACCAATTACCTTCAGAAGTCACATAATTAGTTAAATAAAGTCCACCTGTGTGCAATCTAAGTGTGACATGATCTGTCACATGATCTCAGTATCTATACACCTGTTCTGAAAGGCCCCAGAGTCTGCAACACCACTAAGCAAGGGGCACCACGAAGACGAAGGAGCTCTCCAAACAGGTCAGGGACAAAGTTGTGGAGAAGTACAGATCAGGGTTGGGTTATAAAAAAATATCCGAAACTTTGAACATCCCACGGAGCACCACTAAAGTCATTATTAAAAAATGGAAAGAATATGGCACCACAACAAGCCTGGCAAGGGAGGGCCACCCACCAAAACTCACGGACCAGGCAAGGAGGGCATTAAATCAGAGAGGCAACAAAGAGACCAAAGATAACCCTGAAGGAGCTGCAAAGCTCCACAGCGGAGATTGGAGTATCTGTCCATAGGACCACTTTAAGCTGTACACTCCACAGAGCTGGGCTTTACAGAAGAGTGGCCAGAAAAAAGCCATTGCTTAAAGAAAAAATAAGCAAACACGTTTGGTGTTCGCCAAAGGGCATGTGGGAGACTCCCCAAACATATGGAAGAAGGTACTCTGGTCAGATGAGATTAAAATTGAGCTTTTTGGCCATCAAGGAAAACGCTAGGTCTGGCGCAAACCCAACACCTCTCATCACCCCGAGAACACCATCCCCACAGTGAAGCACGGTGGTGGCAGCATCATGCTGTGGGGGATGTTTTTCATTGGCAGGGACTGGGAAACTGGTCAGAATTGAAGGAATGATGGATGGCGCTAAATACAGGGAAATTCTTGAGGGAAACCTGTTTCAGTCTTCCAGAGATTTGAGATTGGGATGGAGGTTCACCTTCCAGCAGGACAATGACCCTAAGCATACTGCTAAAGCAACATTCGAGTGGTTTTAGGGGAAACATTTAAATGTCTTGGAATGGCCTAGTCAAAGCCCAGACCTCAATCCAATTGAGAATCTGTGGTATGACAAAGATTGCTGTACACCAGCGGAACCCATCCAACTTGAAGGAGCTGGAGCAGTTTTGCCATGAAGAATGGGAAAAATCCCAGTGGCTAGATGTGCCAAGTTTATAGATACATACCCCAAGAGACTTGCAGCTGTAATTGCTGCAAAAGGTGGCTCTACAAAGTATTGACTTTGGGGGGGGTGAATAGTTATGCACGCTCAAGTTTTTTGTTTTTTTGTCTTATTTCTTGTTTGTTTCACAATAAAAAATATTTTGCATCTTCAAAGTGGTAGGCATGTTGTGTAAATCAAATGACACAAACCCCCAAAAAATCAATTTTAATTCCAGGTTGTAAGGCAACAAAATAGGAAAAATGCCAAAGGGGGTCAATACTTTCGCAAGCCACTGTAATTGTCATACATTACCACAGTCAATCATGTATTAAACCACCACATAAATTATGCTTCCTGCACTATTTTTATTGTACATATTTGTATTCTAATTTACTTTTCCTTTGTCATCAAGTATACAGAAAACAATCTTTCAACTTCATAAATATGCCTGACAGAAACCTCTAAGAAACATCAGTGACTGACTGATTGAGTCAAAATTACAACAGTCAAAAGTCTGAGAAGTTACTGTACCTTGTCATTTATGATGTGTCTTTCCTGGAGTCCAGCTTGAGGCAGAAAAAGATCCAAGACCGGCACAAAGTAATCTGGGGAAAAAAATTAGGAGAAAAAAAAACAAAACACAGAATTAAAATCAGTTCGAGGAAGGAACCATATATCTTTATTCCTTTCATGTTTTTCCAATTTTCACTCAAATAAGGAAAAAGTGAATGAGAATTTAAACAAATAGTAGGTTTTTTTTTCCATTTTTAAATTTTTATATATATTTCATGTTGACTCCTGAGAGCCAGACTGTTGTACTGTATATACATTGCACAGGGACGTTAGTTAGTTAAACTGAAAACAGCAACATGAACCAAATGAATCAAAAAAGCATCGCTCCAGCCTGTACGTGAAGTATAGAGTGTCATTACATAGAGGCATTGAGAATTAGTGCCAATTATCATGCTGTGATTTTTATACTGGATAAATGCGCCAGTCCAGTTGAAATGGGCCTGAACACAAAAACAAAACAAAAAAAAACAAAAGTCATTAAATCTACAGTACTACAGACTGAAAATTCAAACACGTCACAGCATTATCATCTATTGTACAGGGCCACCATGCCTTGAGTACAGAAGTGTTTGAAATATGAACATGAAGAAGAGTGATTTGAAGAGTGGATACAATTTATTAGACTATCTGTGTCCAACCACTAGCTTGCAAGTCTCAAAAATATTTTTCAGGTGTAGGTTATTGTTTGTAGGACCTGTGTGCCTAAACTGAGTGACAGATATCAGAGATAAAGACCATGATGGAGATAAAGACCATGATAAAAAAAAATCTATTTGTACAAAGAACCAGACCAAGCCTATCAATAACATACCTCAATTACAATTCCTAAGCTGTCCCAGAAATACCAAAGCCAAAGAGATTAAGTGTACCATTCTGACTTACTTTATGTATTCATTCTAGTTTACAAGCATCTAAAAGGATTTCCCTGTCCACTTTAACAGTGGAAAGAATGGGACGTTAATTTTAAGTGAGATGTTCTAGGACACTATATTCTTTCCAAACGTACTACAGGGAGTGTGCTCTGAAGATAGTCTTTCAAGCCTGAGACCAGGTGAAATGAAAAGCCCTGTAAAAGCAGGGAAGTAACATTTCCATCGTATTGCAGAAACACTTAAAAGTAAACTACACAGCGCTTAAGAGAAGTACTGTAGAAAGCAGCTTCTAAGTTTAGCCTGAGACTTTATTAAAAAAAAAAAAAAAAAAAAGTACAAGCTAAAACAAAAAGCAACAGTGATAAAAGATAACAAAGTTGTGCGGTAATCAGTTTATATGGTATTTTCCAAAAAGCTGCGAAAATTTAGAAGACCCTAGAATGTTTTTAATTTAAACACACCAAGACGTTTTCAATCAATCTTTATTTTATATAGCTAAAGTAGTTTTTTTTTTTTTTTTTTTTTTTTTTTTTTTTTAAGTAGCGAGCAGTTGCACAGTCCTTTTCTTCAGATATAAAAAAGTTTGGTTTATTCAATATATACAGGTTTAATTCTGGAGACAAAAAGAACGCTCAAAGCAAAACAGTACAAATCATTTTCATATGAAAACTGCACTGTGCAAAACTTAAGTTAAAAACAAAACAGAACAAAATAGAATGCAATAGTGTAGATTTGCTCCTCCAGGACTTTCACGATTGACAAGTCTCCAGTACTAGTCTTGAAAAAGAGAAGTGAGCTGAGCTGAGTACACCTTGATTAAGTATCCACTGACTTCAGCCTCCTTCTCCTTTGTAGGTTCAATCCCCCTGGGCAACCCCCTGTGGAGAGTCTCATGTGCGTGTCGTAAAGAAAACTGATTCTGGATCACACTGCCTAAGATGGTGTTATCTTGGTGTGGCCCTTTGTTCCTTTATGCTTAAACTATGTTATCTCTTGAGCGCATTGGTTCCTCCAGTAATGTGCGATTGTTTAATTTCCAGCAATCAGACGGTCATCGTCAGTGCAAAGAAATGCAATCTCGCATTTACCAGTTACTACACCCCGTCTGAATCTCCTTTTAAAACTAACAGAGTGAATAAACCTGCAAACACCTGCATCTTATATTGCATTCAAACTTTGTTCCATGTTATCCAACAATAACACCTTTCATAATGGACCACCAGCACAAAGCATTTTAGTTTAATACAGGCCTTCTGTTGCCTTATTGCCTGGAATTAAAATGCATTAAAATACTTTTTTTTTCTTCATTTATCTACACATCCTACTCCACAACTTCCAAGTGAAAAAAATATTCTAGAAATTTGTAGAAAATAAATAAAAACTGAAATAGCTTGGTTGGATAAGTATCCACCACCCCCCTTGTAATAGCAATCCTAAATTAGCTCAGATGTAACCAATCGGTTCACTCTGCTGGGTAGTGCATATCAATGCAAAGACTCAACCATGAGCACAAAGGCGCTTTCAAAAGACTTCTGGGACAAAGTTGTTGAAAGACACAGAATATCCCTTGGAGCACGGTCAAGACGATTATTAAGAAGAGGAAGGTGTATGACACCACCGAGACCCTGCCTAGATCAGGCCATCCCTCCAAACTGGATGACCGAGCAAGGAGGAGACTGATCAGAGAGGCTACCAAGCCAAGACTGGTCAGAGTGTGCATGTGACAACAATATCCCAAGCACTCCACAAATCCAGCCTGTATGGTAGGGTGGCAAGAAGAAAGCCATCACTCAAGAAAGCCCACCTTGAATCCTGTTTGATGTATGCAAAAGCACTCAGGAGATTCTGTAGCCCTGTGGCAAAAAGTTTTGTGGTCTGACGAAACTTTTTGGCCTAAATGCAAAGCATTATGTTCGGTGCAAACCCAACACAGCGCATCACCCAAAGAACACTATCCCTATTGTGACGCATGGTGGTGGCAGCATCATGTTATGGGGATGTTTCTCATCGGCAGGGACTGGGGCACTTGTCAGGATAGAAGGGAAAATGAATGGATCAAAGTACAGAGAAGTCCTTGAGGGAAACCTGCTGCCCTCTGCAAGAAAGCTGAAACTGGGACAGAAGTTCACCTTTCAGCATGACAATGACCTAAACCACACAGCCAAAGCTACGCTGGAGTGGCAAAGGAACAAAAAGTTAAATGTCCTTGGAGTGGCCCAGTCAGAGCCCCAACCTAAACCCAATCAAATTTGTGGCATAACTTGAAGATTGCTGTCCATCAACGCTCCCCAAAGAACTTGGCAGAGCTTGAACAGTTTTGTAAAGAAGAATGGTCAAATACTGCCAAATCTAGGTGTGTAAAGTTGGTACAGAACTATCCCAACAGACTCACAAATGTAATTGCTGCTAAAGGTGCTTCTACCAAGTATTAACTCAGGGGGGTGGAGACTTATCCAATTATGATCTTTCAGTTTTGTATTTAATAATATATATATATATATATATATATATATATATATATATATATATATATATATATATATATATATATATATTTCTCAATAAAATATATATATATATAAGAGTTATTTACATATATAAGAGTAGAAAAAGGGTTCATCATACTCAATGCACCAAACATCTAACCCTTTTTACGAACAACAAAACGTCGAAAAAAGGTGTGTAAGGGGTGTAGAACTTTCTTACAGGCTCACAACTGTACCAAAGGTTTCAAGGGGGTGTAGACTTTCTATAGGCACTGTACATCAGTGCGTGTTATAAAAAATATATATATATATATATATATATATATATTTTTTATAACACGTGCATGTCACGGATATCTTGGTGCGTGATGTACAGTGCCTATAGAAAGTCTACACCCCCTTGAACTTTTTTCACGTTTTGTTTTGTCATATATATATATATATATATATATATATATATATATATATATATATATATATATATATATATATTGTAAGTAGAATTCATATACAGTACTTTCAGATAAAGTAAACAGTTACATTTTAAACCCCAATAAAGTAATAAAAAAAAATCCTGTACTGTATTGGTGATGTGCAAGTTAAAGAGGGGGGCAGTTCTCAGTTTACAACACTGAGAAAGTAAGGTTACTTCAGATCAATGAATTATGGCTGACTTCAAAGATTTGATTCTCATGTGGGACAATATTTATTTATACTGTAGACAAGTTTAATTGAGGTCAATGAAGAAAAATATGGATCAGATATTAATGCCCTATTCAAAAATCAACTAACAGCACCTATAGTAGTGACAAAAAGATCCTAGTCATCATAAGGTATGGTGTATATTTTTTGTTTTTAAAATGGGTAATCTAAAACGTTGAAACCATTACTTTAGCTGAAATGTTTGTCAACTTATTACTGTACATCTCAGAATTTATGATTGCGTGTGTGAAGTTATGAGTAAATGGACAGATTTCACATCTGCAGAATTGTATCCATTCAGCTAATAAATAGCACTGTATTGCAAACACCTGGCATAAAATATTTTGGGGAACAAACTGGAATGTAAACGGCTGCCGGCTCCTTAAAAACTAATTTGCTCCTAAATGGTAAAAGTATAGAATTAGACGAAAGTAAATTAAAACGAAGGGAGCACTGTATTTTGTACAAACAAAAAGGATTGTACGACAAAGCAGCTTTCATCTCATTCCGAGTTCATTCTAAATGTTCAAGGACTCATGGTAAAACAGTCCTTTAAGGGTTAATTTATTACCTCATGATAAAAAAATGCAGAAGTCAATTATTCTGTCTAGGTGAACAAGGAGTAGCCTGCTGCACAAGTAAAACTAGCCAAGATTTAACAATGAGCAGATTACTTTTTGCAATCTTGTAGGTTGGGCTCTGGTACAAACAAAAATCCCTGTAATTTATATTAGAAACTTTTAGCCTGTTAAGAACTCATTTTGTGCTACTGTAAATATGATGAATAACTGAGATGATGGGGGGGGGGGGGGGGGGCAAAGGGAACAAACCTACAGCTTTTGTAGTAAACTTCTCGTACTAAAATAAAACCAAAAAAAAAAATAATAATAATGCAACCCCCGGGGAAATGGCATCTTGGATTGAACAGTCTGAAATCCAGTAAAATTGGATTTGGGGCGGGGGATCCAGTACAATATGTATTGTTAATGGTGTCTTAGATATGGTTGGAGTTTAAATTACAACAAAAGTCTGAACTTGCCCAAAACTTGAGGATTTAGCGCAATACAATCCTTGAACATTCACTATGCTTAATGTCGGTTCCCAGGCTACAAGGCATTCACTTTATTAAAATCTGAAACCAGAAAGCAATAGGGTGCCAAGTTGAGGCGGCAAAAAGTGGACATCAAAATGTCTTTCACTGCCTCTGTAGTCATTGCCCCCTTTATATTAAAAGCATATCTATCTGCAAATGAACATTTGGTGTTTAGTGAGAAGGCATATACATGGGGGTATTATAAATCTAGCCTAATCTTTGCTAAAATCTCCTGCATGGTTTCTTACTTTAAAAACCCTCCTGATGCACTTGTAATTAACCATGCACTCTGTGATTGGTATGAAGGGGAAAAAAAGAAAACCTAAAAAACCGCTCTGTTAACAGGATGGAAGTGGCTTCATCACTACACATTCAAATAAACATGTAATCATTTAATTACTCTGGGATTTTTTTTCATGTATGATCCAGTTGCTTCACAATTTCTTGTTTTACTTATTAAAAGATGTACTGGCAGTCTTTAGACAGCAGGTGAAAGTGTCAATATAATGGCTTGATTTGTTTTGTTGAGGTGTCTGAATTTAACCAAGTCACCTGATCATGATTAAACTTGACCCAAACAAATCACAGGGAAAGATACGCCCAAACTTACAGAACTACATTTGAAGCATCCTGCAAAACCAAACAAGCTCAACCCATCCATATTGAGAAAACCATTGAACATGAAAGTCCCTGACAACTTCTCAGAAGTGAACAAACAGGCTGACTTCTTTAAAATAAAACAAAAGTGTTAATGGTAGAACTACAATATCATTAGCATAAAATGAACACTATTCTTGACAAATACAGTTCAATTCCTTTGTGAGAAAAATAAATAAATAAAATGCAACAAAGCTACCAGATAGTTATCAGTTTCCAAATAGGACATCCATTTTTTATCAGTGTACCTACACTTACTGTACCTTCAGTAAACCAAACTGTACTAGCACAATTTAGGGATCAACTCATTCAATGAAAAATGAACATCCACTATGTTGCAATTACTAAAACAGCAAGATATTCCTCATGTTAGTAGTGGTAGGTAGGAGGCAAAACTAAACAACTTGATGCAGACTTCAATACTAAAATACAGAAGCAGTTTGAACTAAAAACACAACTAACCTAAATGGTGTGATATCATTACCTAAGAATCTCAACACGTGACTACTGTAGTGACAAAAGGGGGTGCAGTACATTCCACTATTAAAAATGGAAGTGACATTCAGTATGGAGAAATAGAGGTATTTCAATCCCCAAATTCTGATATAATCAATAATACTCAACAACCCATGCTCTGGGTAAAACTCTGAAGTGTGAAATTACATACATGAAAACAGTATGCATCCTTAACAGGGAAGTAATACATGGGCCAAAACACACACCAACACCACACAGTACAGTATACAGCTAGTTCCAAAGAGCAAAGGGTGCCACTCCCCAATTATAATAAACTTTTGTATTGATTGTTCTTAAATGTAGCTCTTCACAACTGTATACAAATTAAATTAGTGTCCTGCTGTATCACATAACATCTTCAATTGAATATATACTGGTAAGACAACAATCTTTGACTATCTGATACCAAAGCATTTATAACTTAACCACAGTTTAAAACATTTCTACATAATTTCCTTCCTGTTCAGCACCTTGTATTTCCCAAGTTCAATGTCAGCAAGCACCACTACTGAAAAACATCTAAATAGCAGTTAACTTAATTATTTACTTACTATACTGAAGACCATGAAGTCCTGACTTTGCTTTGTTCCAAACATGCAGGTTTGACAATTTAAATTATATAATACTGCTGGGGGTACAGTACATGGTAGTAGCACACACACAACTCATTTTACTGTACAAGTAATGGACTTCTATACATATAAACCATAGGTCCTCTGTACATTATGTCCACATATATTATATTGCCCCCAAATTAAACTGCTCCTTTGGATAAGCACTAGAATTTAAATATCCTTCTTAAAAAGAAAAACAGAGATACAAGGTCAGTCATTACAAACAGCCTCTCCAGGGTGTCTTAACAAAAGCATTAAACGAATAGCAAAGAAATGGCAATGTATCCACTGGTATTCTACTGTAACCCTAGATTTGAGTTTTAAATATTTTTGGAATGACACATTACTGCAATACAGATATTGGGATGGGTTTCTGTTAAGTTCAAAGGAACATGCTGCCAAATGGGATACATAAATTGAGCAGGATCTAATTTATGAATGCATCTGTTTAAATAATTCATTGACTCACTTTAAATCATGTTTTGATTAAAACATCAGGCTAATTCGATTATGGCAAACAGGTTGCCTTTAAATGAAACTGTAATGAAATGTATTTTGTGTTGCTATTACCTGATCCATTGTGAGAAATTTATTAGAGTAGGAAGGGAGCATATTGTACAGTACTGCAGGATGAAAATGAAAGACAAACTTGTTGTAAAAGGAAAAGAGGCTAAGATCTTGCATCCCCCTCACACACATTCCTATAATTGCTTAGCCTGCTCATGGCCAGGCCACATCCTGAAGACCACCTGCTTTGCAATGTCACGTAAGGTTAGTTTGTAATAACTGATTATAGAGCAGTGTGCAGTGCTTTAATAGATGACAGGCTTTGCCTTCACCACTGCAATTCTAGGCCGTAAGTGCTTATGGAAAGAAGCACACATTGTCATCCCACATATTAAATCAAGGCCACAGTGACATTAGAGCAAATCAGCATAATAAAAAATGACCCCTTTGTTTGCACTTACAGTAGTTAACATTAACCTAGTGTTGGATCAGGTTGGGTGTATAACACAAATAAAGGGAAGCGACCCCAAATTAGTGGAACGTACATCTTACGCTACGGTGCAAGCATTTCAATACAGCAAAAGAAAATCCAAAAAGTTAAGGCACTTGCCAAGTAGACCAAACAGTGATAAACAGACAGAGGTCAAGACGACCAGCTACAGCTCCTCCACTGACCCACAACACCAAGACACCACCAATTACTGACGTGACCTAATCACCACAACTGGCAGGTCCATTATTGGGCATCCATTTTGTTCACTGATGAATTAGGATTTCACCGGTGTGAAATGATTTGCTCAATTCAACATCATTAAATTGAGCAATTTTGGAGAACATCTGCATTGGATCTTATCGTGCTTTCAAATGCCAAATTTACAGCAAATGTCTGTGGTCATACTGCCAAGACTGTCATGGATTATCTTGACCAGGAGACTATAGAGGTTATGGACTGCCCAGCAATCTAAAACCTTCTAAGAAATCTTGTTTATCAGCGTTAACACCTTCCACAAGACAGCTTGGTGTTGCACATATGGGACATCAGCCGTCACGTAATTAAAATCACGCCCTGTCGATGCAGACTGCATCAATGCCAGATGAGCCCACACTCCACTGTATGAAAAATTGAACTCCAGAGCCCAAGCATATAGGCATTTTGATTTCTATAGATCTTGTGTACAGATGTGCATCACTGATCTTACACATGATTTCAGCGAGTAAAAAGTGCTCCCTTGAAATAATATATATAAATAATATAAAATTAAGTTTTTGAAAAAAATAAATAAATAAATGGCTTGTCAGCAGTATAGGGCAAAAAGCTGGAGAACACCAGGGTAACAGTACAGCTTTGACAAAGAAAACCTGAAGTTGTAAATATCCTGTACATTAAACACAAATTTAAATAATCTATCCTTTGTGAGAAGTTTGTTTTTTGCATGCCTTTCGAGTTTGTCCTGAACTACACATTGTCCTCTTGTGGCAACCCATTAATAAAATGTAGCACCCAAAGAGGCGATTGAATCAGTTTAGCATGTACTGTATCAATGCAAAAAAATATTTTAGATAGGCGCCTGGCAACAACAATCACAAGCTTATGCTGGGATACTGTTACTGTGATAATGTAAACAGATCTCCAGCATCATTTACACAGAGCAATTTAATCCACATTTGTTCTCAGTTTGAGGCTGCCGTAGAGAAAATGCTGTCTGAGAAAACAAAGGAATTCTCAGTGGTAACTTCATTAACCCCCTGGTGTTGATGGACTGAAAAAACAAAAAACTAGTCTAAAAAACACAGCACTGATGCTGAATCTGTAGAAACAGAAAAAGGGTGAATTAAATCTGATGAGGACTAGTTGTCTCTGTCTCAGTAGTCCTCATTTCTAACAGGACCTAGCAGTGGTGAATAAGCATTCACAATGCTTACAAATGGTCACTCAAAATAGTCACCCAGAAAAACCTCCCCTCAAAGCCCACTTAATGATGCTTTACGTTTGTGTTCTACCTCTGCGCGGGATGCAAAAAACTACAAAAAAAAAAAAGACTGAAGATGTGACTGTACCAACGCGAGATCAAAAAATGGGTCATGTTTTACTAAACATTTTAAAACTAATAAAAAAATTGCCACAATGAACATAACACAATATTCAGCCAACTGTTTAATTTGTTGGAAAAGAAGATTCAAGCTTACTATTTTTAGGGACCTCAACTGTTGTTGTTGATTCCAATTTAAGCACTTCACATCACAACCAGCAAGTTTCACAAGTTTGTTAGTTTCTAACCCTGCTGAAGTATCAAGACTTAGTCACATTTTCTGCATCCGAAGACACATTAACACTATTGAGCAACAACAATAAATTACATTAGCATTTATTGCCTTAAGGTTTGTCCATGCTGCACTTTCGACTTTCCTATCAGATTAAAGAGCATTGAGGCGAAGCACAGTATCGAGTCTTTCTCATGTCTTTCTTATGAGTCAATTCATTTTAAAATTACACTTTTTCCTACCAAAAGTTTGAGTGTGGAATTTGGCCCTAAACAATTCCTCAACAAGGGCGTACCATCATTTCTTTCCACGCTTTTGCCACTCCTCAACAAATCAATCATTATTCAGGGCATGTCTGTGCACTACGACTGTGATAAACAGAAAATGTACAAAGAATTTTGGTACTGTCCACCTGACAGAGAAATTCACTCAGCAATGCCTCCATTTTAAATCTGCATGCATACATAATGTATTTCATAATCACTATCACCTCCCTCATTTATCAAACCCACTGAACACAAAGCTTCAAGATACACAACACAGTTGATTAAATGAATACAGAATTGTTAAATTCAACCCACTCTGAACTTGCACAGTAAATCCATTGATTAGATTTAAAAGACAAGCCCATGAGTGTCATCGGGTTTGGATGACAAGGGTATTACATTTCTATAAAACAAAGCAAGCAAGCCATAATAATAGAAGAGTTACACCAGCTTGCTCTGTGTGTTTTTTTTGTTTTTGTTTTTTTTTTTTTGGAGGGGAGGGGAGGGGGAGCAAATACTGTATTTATTCCTCTTTTAACGTGAATGGAAATATTCCACACAGCCACTATAAAACAGTGACTGCGTGGGATAAAATTGCTTCATATTACTCACTGCTATAATGAAATGTACAGTATCTCAAAGATCAATCTAAATATTTCCTTTCCCGTGACACAGACTTCTGCAAAATAGAGGGGCAGCTTGCAAAATACAATTCATCCCCGAGGCGTTGTCCAAAAGAGCAGCTAACTGTCGTCTGAACTTAAGAAAAGCTGTGCTTGCACATTATAACACAGGCATTTTATTCTGCATTAGTTTTATAACTAAATAAATCAGGCATAATATGTGGTTATCTTTCCCAATGTATTATATGTTTTACTTTTCTGTTGCAAGGAGCTGCAGCTTTCTCTAGGAGACGAGACACTTCAGTCCCGCTCCGGCAGCTGAACCTGGGGAGAGCCCATTACCTCTTCTCCTCGCCCGATCCGCTGTCCTTCTCGCACTTGGTTTACTTGTCTGCCACTTAGAACTGAACTCCCGACCACCATTTAGCCAGGCAATTTATAGTTTTAAAACTGCCAATTAAAATTATCCACGAGTGAGAATGTTACCTTTTTTTCTCCCCATTGGAACATATTGTAGCGATCTTGGTTAACGCAGGAAGACGCATCACACAAGGCGAAGCAATCCACACACAGACGGAAGATGAGCGCAAACCCGAGACCTCTCGCACTAAATCATAGCGTCGATACCGCTGTACAAGAGAGCCGGCTCCCTTGCAAGGAGCATATAGCATATATCGGGCTTATGTCTTCATGCATGATGCGCCTGTCTGCGTTGGCCGGGTTGCTACATTGGTGTCAGAAGTGGACGCAGGTACCCCAGCACACACTTGTCGGACTGTAGCCTGGTGAGCAAGTCCGGGGCGGACTCGAGGCTAGCAGGGGAGTACGTAGCGTGCACGGGGGAAGGCAGCAGCAGGGCTGGTAGGTGATGTGGAATCACACATGAAGACATAAGCCTTGCAAAGCAGCCGGCTCATTTGTACAGCAGTAATCGGCGATATGCTTTAGTGCGAGAGGTCCCAAGTTCGCGCACACCTTCCATTTGTGTGTGGATTGCCTTGCACTGTGTGATGTGCCTGCCTGCGTTAACCAAGATTGCTACAGTATTTTAATAGCAATATATTTTTGTTGAGTGTAAATCTCACACTTAAAATGTAAATAAAGAATTTGAAACAGCACTGTTACTAGAAAACAAAATAAACAAACATTGCAACAAAGCTTAACATCAACTGTAGCTGATGTCTGTTACTATATATCTTTATAATTGTAGAATGATTCACAATACTGCAAGTTTTTACAGTAAAACGAATCTTCTGAATAACCACATGTATCTGGAAAGATCACATTTTACATGGACTACTGGCTGGATTTTTACATCATGAACGTGGGACTTTCAAAATATTTCATGGTAAGTTTGTGTATATTTCTACTACCATTATTTATACTGTGTACTGTTTTGCACGTTAACTTCATTAATCTGACAACGTTACACTGGAAAATATAATATGTTTATGTAAAAATGTAAGTGTTATGGTTGAAAATGCAGATTTTGAGATGGTTTTCTTTTTACAAATGCACATTTTTAAAAGGCCAGCGCGACCTCTACATCTCATTAAACGCAAATTAGTTGTGTTACCGGAGTATCCCAAACATTACTTTCTTGCCGTCTTACTTTACAAAATAACAATGAATGGCAGAACAGCTCGGTCGATTCAGTATTTGTAATTCTAGCACAACCCTCTTAACTTGCTTCTGCACAGATCCAATCCCATCAGTTAATACTCACAGGGGACGGGGTAGGGCAGAGGGGAGAAGGTGTGCTCAATCATATGCAGATTCAGTGAGAAAGACCTAAGGGGAGCAGAGAAGCTCTGCGCTTAATATAAAAAATAATTGCCGATTCCAAATGTAATTAAAAGCAAAAGCTTTCCTTTCCTTAAACACTTTACACAAAAGCAATGCAGAGGCTTGACTATCGATAGCTGTCAAACGATACAATGCATCGCCTCAGCCTTAACGAATTCCACTGTGATAAGCTCACACATGTAAACAACGTACACTGATTCTTTAGCTTGGACTGCCCCCCAAAGTCCCACTAAGTTACCTTAAAACACTAACTGTGCTAAAGTGATCCCCCCCCCCCCAAAACAGCTGTCAATAACAGTCATCCAGTTAGAAAAGGCACAGAGACTAACAACTACAGTAGAGTCCTGTATTATGAAACGAAACCTGCTGTGCCTGGACTGATGTGTTAGGTCCTATATAAATTCAGGTCTGAATACGATCAGTAGCTGCCACCTCTTATATTAATATTCCACTATACTAGGACATGATTTCTACAACCACCTACGGCTTTCTTGTAAGTTTTTCCTCAGATGATTAACTGTATATAAATATTCTTGTTTTTGTTTTCATTTTACACACAAGTAACTATTTCAAGTTTGCTGTGTATACAGTACATACAATTATCATTTTACCCCACCCATTAAAAAAAAAACACAAAAAAAAAAACACAACAACAGGGAGGTGAAAATGTTTGAAGCCAAGCCCACGAAGAGCACACAAAGAATATACCAGGTTAGAAATGTAGCTTCAAGAGTACAGAAACTGGAATTACCACCTACACACCCAGCATGTTGACAGATTGGCGTTGTGGTACAAGCATGAAACTGAAACAGCTTAACAGGAGAAGTTCATACAGTACTTCAGTATTGTGAACAAATCAATCCTCTTCTTGAAAACCACAATTCAATACTACAGTACTAATTATGAACAGGGATGTGATTGTCATTTTTACATTTGTTTCCATTCAGTGTGAAAATAGAAAAGGAGCAGTTCACATCTTTTGAATTGGTTTCAGTGCAAAGCTAAAGCAGTCAGCAAACAAATAAATGTGAATACTTACACAGAACTGTAAAAAAGTGGCGACATTAAGTTCTAAGCAACTAGCAGAGCAATATCCCAAACAGTTCCATGAAAGCAGAGGGAGCAGCTGTAATGAGAAACAAACTTGAAATGAACCAAAGCCTTTTGTGCATAAAATATACTTCTGTACAAAAGGCTAAGGGGAGGACGGTTTAAAAGTTCAGGAGAAACACTAAACGCGATTTGCAGCTCTTGCAGTCGTTCCCCTGTAGTGCTTCACAGTACCTGTCAACAGTGTAAACGCAGAACAATCCTCCTAAATCTTTTAATGTACTGCTTGTAATACCAACACCACAGCTGTGTTTAAATAGACATTAACAAAAAAGGATACTGTAAAATTCAATTTACAAGCAAAACATGTATTTTAAACTACATTTCACTGTTCAGATTATCATTATTATTTTTTTTTTTTACATAGGGCAAGATATGTGGAAATTAAAAGGTAAGCATATTCCTGTTATGGTTGTTTTTTTTAAAAGTTACTCCTTAAAAAAATTTAAAATTAAAAAATCTGTGGGGGTCATGTATCAAGTGTTTGTGACGGCATTAAGGCCATAGCGCCCAGTTCATGCCGGCCTTAAAATTGCCCTGTATGTTAGCAACGCCAAAATGCGCTCCGCCATTCATTAGACATGCACTTTACGACGTGTCAAGCCTTAATTATATGGGGCTCATATGTAAATTAAGTCTGTGATATTAAATGAGACTTATGAAGTGGCAGAACAGCAGCGCCAGCTTTAAAAGGTTCCACAAATAAGTCTGTTTCAAACTGGCATTATTTGGGTGCATAGAAAGTCAGAAAGCAGATTATAGGAAAGAGCACTATGGCAGCAGTCTGAACGAATTTCTTAGATGGAGAGTGCAGGCTCCTAACTTTCCTTAACAACCCAGGAACAGAGGAAGAGTACTGAGAAGGGGGGAGAGAATATTTTGGGTCCGCATTACCCTTTTTGATCTCCTTGAGGATTAAATTATAGCTTAATAACAGCTATTTCATTATGTACAATTGTTTGTATTAGTCATATCATAAACTTGGTTAAAACCTGTACATTTTATTTAAAACACAGGTAAGCCCATTCTGAGCTGTCTTCTGCCTCTCCAAATGACCTACCTATTGTTCAACTGAGGTAGCTCATTTGGAGGGTAGGCGCTATTTTTCAGATTAGTCTATTAATCTGTGCTACCGGTAGCCCATTTTGCGCACCAGAGCAGCGCATTTAGCATTTAAGTGTGCCAGTTAATAAATTTGTGCCGCGGCAGAGCACTACTTTACACTCCACCAATTTAGCGCTGTGTCGTTGGATCTTGACACATATCCCCCTAGGTTTACTTTTGACTAGAAGCGTGTTAAAAGCAAACATACATGTAAAAAATACGTCAAATTCGTTACATACTGTTGTGATCTCGGTTACCGCAGGCAGGCGCATCACACACAGGCGAGGGTGGGCGCGAATCCAGACCTCTCGCATTAAAGCATAGCGCAGATATCGATGTACAAAACAGTCAGCTCCTTTGGAAGGAGCTTATATCAGGCTTGTCTTCGTATGTGATTACGTCACCTACCAGCCCTGTTGCTGCCTTCCCCGTGCATGCTACATTGTTTACTTTGGCAAATACTGAAGTATTACAGTATATTACATGAAATACACTTAAGTTCAAATCTTTGTTGCCAATTCTGATCATGTCTAGCAGGAAGCCACTTCACTTGTGGCTTATGTCCCATGATTAGCATTTTACAGTACACTCTTGGATTCTGTTAATCCAGTTTTTTAAAACTGGTGGTAAAAAAAAAAAAAAAAAAAAAGATACACTATACAATCATAGCACTGCTGGCAAGCTGTGAAATTCCTATTTTGACATGGTATTATTGTGCATCATGTAATACGGTCTACACCTGTGTAACTTGTACAAGTAGTAACAGAGGCCTGAATGCAGTGATCCAATACCAAAATAACATGAAAATCAAATATGGCATAAAAACTCTCCACTACAGCCACTAAATTCATTCCCAGATGCAATACAAAACTTTAATTTTCCCCGACAGGTTAAGATGTGTTGGCAATTAATTCAACCTTGTGCCAATTTATTGTACAAGCCGTTGAATCTCAGAGTAAATCACATTTAATAACTGTAAAAAGAGCTCAGTAGCATTAACCTTCTGAAGATGCTTTGCGGAAAAACCACAGGATCCTGTACAGACAGACAGACAGACAGACAGAGAGAGAGAGAGAGAGAGAGAGAGAGAGAGAGAGATAAAAAAAAAAAAAAAAAAAAAAAAGAAAAAAAAAAAAAAAAAAAAAAAAAAAAAAAAAAAAAGAAAAAAAAAAAAAAAAAAAAAAAAAAAAAAAAAAAAAAAGGAAAAAAGAAGAAAAAAAAAAAAAAAAAAAAAAAAAAAAAGAAAAAAAAAAAAAAAGAAACGGGTGTGACGTTTATCCTATGAGCTGTTTTTGTTATTAAAGATTACTAAACGCAATTAATTGCTGCTGGGCTCACACTGTACTGTGCAGTGGATGACGTAACCTAGACCACAAAATGGGGAAACACTTTAGATATTCATGGGGTAATTTGTTAAATCATGGCGCGAATAACAACGCTCCCCTGGATTTACAATCGTAACTCAACCGGTATTACTACTAATCACGTCATCTGAACGCGATACTTGTTAGACCACCGTTTATAAAAGTCAATAACAAAAAAGTTATTGAGAATTAGGTTACTTTGGGAACATTACAGATCATGGTATGCCATAGGTTGGATGTTTAACAGGCGGCATGATGACAAACTGGTGACAAGAAAAAAATGTCAGTGTTTAGAGTGCTTATACCTTTAACAAATGTGGATCTCACAAAGACGATCACTTTTTTCTAAAGATGGTTTACATGTACTGCATAAATGCCTTAATTATATCATACAAAAACATGCCGATCTCACTGTTGAAGAAGAGATAAGTTTTGTGTCTCAGGGATTACTATAATCCGCAAGTATCACTAAAACAAAGCGCTGCGACACTTTGCTACATTTTTTTGTTGTTGTTTTGGTTGATTTACTTTCCAGAAGCTTTTACAATACCAGGTAATTAGATAGAAGCACAGGAAGATTAATCGATTGTTACAATCAAACAGAGTATTACACTAGCCAGCTGTCATGTTTTGATCTGCACTGCATTGTTCAACCAGGAAATAAACAATACTGCTGTAGCCTCTATTGTTTATTAAATAAAAACAAACAAAACGAGTATTTAAAAAAAAAAAAAAGGTTTAGTAAAGCCCATTTCTTATAATTGCGAATGTACAACCCTCAGATTACCAAATTTTGGTAAACTGCTAACAACTGTTGGGCTAATGGGGTATGCAAAATGAACATTACATATTAGAAAAATGATGCATTGCATTAAATACATTTTTAATTAACTGTAATTGTTAATACGGTATTCTTTTTCATGACTGTCTGAATAACGAGTTCTCTAAGCAGACTTCTATTTCCCGACCAGTGACATTGTGAATGAGTTGGTACAGGAACTGAAGCAATTCAAAATGGTGCGTTTTACATAAACATCAGTTTATAAGCTTTGTATACAACATAGTGCAGTGATTGTGTATGCAACAGGAACAGAATGCACCCAACATCAACACCATTTATGAAAAGAAAAGCCTACTTACTAAACAGCCGTTTACATTAAGTGCCAAAACCAAACTAATAAAATGATTAAGAATTTCACAAATTACTGGAAACAAGTGTTTACATAATTGAAATGTTATTTTCAAGGCAAGGCGAGTTTAGCTGCCTTGTATTAAACAAAAACATTAGATCCGATGCTAACTGCTCTACCGGAACTAACTATTCACGTGCACAGCAGCTATGTTTGTGTGTACAGTCTGGGTGTGAACTCAAAAGTAATTTCTTGGTACCGCCGGTAATTAAAGGGTAATGATAAACTGTCCTGACAACGGTCAGATTAGCTTCAGGTTGGGATCTCCGCAGTTAACAAAAGGACCTCTGTTAGTGTCTCAGTAAACCCTTTCAATAGCTCCAAATTCCAGCTTAGTTTAACACCAGTCACTATTTGACTAGAAAACTACGACATTCATTGTAACAAAAACCGATACAAATGTTCAACTTCAAATCAATCTGAAATTATTGAAAATAATCCATTAAAGAAAGAAAAAAATATCAAAATTGTTCACTTCACATAATTAGGTAAACATAATTCGCTTTGGAAAGAAAGAACACACATATTACCTTAATATTTAGATTCCTCAGACGATTAGTTTACGATGTATCATTGGAATTTAAATCCGAAAAGTACTTAAATCCCCCAAAAGTTTGCCTTCTCGACTTTAGTTGAACGCCTTACAAGCGCTTTAAGCAACGTCTCCTGACTAGTGTCCAACTCGACCCAATGTGATTTATTTTAAGAACAGTTAAGTTCTATTCATTCGTGAAAGTCAAACGTCCTTTCTTGAGTTGCGTTCTGTCTGGCCAAAAGTTTTCTTATCGTCTGTAATACACTTCCCGTTTGCAGCATAAAATAATAAAACAAACAAAAAAAAAAAAGTCGTTCTCTGAAGACAGAAAACCAAAACCTCCGTAGATAAAACTCGCAAATCAGAGTACGAAAAAAATCCAAAATGTCCCCAGCGACTCGCAAGGAAATACAAAGGCGGAAAAAAATGTCCACCACAAAGCGCAATTCTCGGTGTCGAGTTTTTCTTTCTTCTTTTTTTCACCCAGCCACAGCAGAAATGCCGTTATATTGTGTTAAAATATTGGGCCACTGCACTCAAACGTTTCCAAATCTGACACCCCTGCACTCCTCTTTTAGGAAGAAATTGTTACATGTAAAAACGTACAGACCACATCATCCAATGTAAATTCATGCCTCGGCGGCAGCCAAGCACAATCCACTCAACACAACAGTAGCAGCGGCTCAGGCTGAGGTTGAGGTTGAAGAACTGGGAGGAAAGGTATGCCGCTCTGATTGGAGGTGATTGACTTCAATCTAACTTTCAGATCAGGTAGCACGGAGATGGGTGTGGCAACAGAACCAATACCAGCGAGCTGTTTTTCTTTTTTTGTTCGTGAAGTGAGAAAGCCAATGTCTGAGTTGGAGAGGTGGGACTTATTTCAAGACAGCATGTTCGGTTGGTTTAAAAACAGATGTTATTGAAATGTATTGGTTCGTTATACTAGATTGATGTGCTTGTATTTGGTTTGGGGGTACTGATTAGCTCAGAAAGCCCGCTCATAACGTCCTTTTTGTATAAAGTTGCGAAAAGTAAAAACAAATGTACACTATATTACTGCAAAACCGGGATAAAAGATGATTGTATTTAATGTGTAATGTCAAATACAGTTTTTACCTAGCAAAAGTGTTAGAAAACTAGAAAGTGGAGGCTCTGTGTACAAAAACAAAGGATCCCGGGAACATACTAAGGGCCAGTAACTCAAAATGTAATGCCTCTATACAACAGAAACTTTTTAAAAAATCACATGACTAATTTATAGACATTACATCAGGTCAGAAATTACTTTCATGGTCAACAACACATTAAACATGCAGGATTTATATAACCCTGTAAATATGATGTCAAAAGACAGAATTGTAAAAATAATAATAAAAAACAACTGCCAGAAAATGGTCGATCTAGATAGGGGAAAGCATAGAACACAGCTGTGCACCAAATATGAATATGTCTAAGCATTTGGTCTTTATTATTCATCATCGAGAAAAGCATGTCAAAGTGAGGGATGGTGTTAGATAAAATTGCCAGCTGAAAGTGGTTTATTAGTAGATGTAGTGGTGATGGCTGCAGCAGATTTGCAAACTCATTTAAACTCCCCTCGCAAGGATTCTTAAATATTAGCTTTTTAGGTTTTCCTGTGAAATATTTTTACAGTACTGTAAAAAAAAAAAAAAAAAAAAAAGTAAACAAATGTTCTTTTGTTCATTAGTTATTTGCTTCCCATGCGTAAAACAGAGCCTAAATAAAGCATGTGACGATAGCCCCTGCTGCAGCAGGTAGTCAAGCTAAACTATGGAAGAATTTAACACACATTAAACATAACAGTGAGACACAGTAGACCTAAAATTAAAAGTAATTAGCAATACCATGTTACCGTGTATCTAAATTCCGTGACAGATAGACAGAAAAAATAACCAACAGCTCTATATCCAAAGAGTACCAGGATCCAACAGGATACTGATCAACCACTAGACATTTTAATAAGTAACTTACCAATTACCTTTCTTCATTATATATATATATTGACCCATCATGTCTGATCAATGCATTGTATTTTAAGGTGAGTGTGGAAGGGTGGTGGGTAATTCACTGATACAGGAGACAGACAGGTGGATTTGGCAACACCGCACAGGTGCCCAGTTTTATTTCGGGGTGCTTTTTTTCTTTTCGCCCGAAGATGGCGCTGTGGGTCCGTGGTCCGCTTACCAACGATGGTAAACAGAGCCACGGGAATACCAAGCAATGGTACACAATACCGGCGCCCTTGCAGGTGCTTCGAAACAATAATTCAAAACAGAAGGCACAAAGAAACAGGGAAAATAAAACAGTAACAAAACTACAAATAAAAAAGGTGCTGCACTTGACAGCTATATCCCAGTTGCCGCTACCCGTGCGACCCGGATCACCGTCCTACACTGCCGGCTAACTAGCCTGCTCTTTTACAATACGCCGGGGTCTGCCCAAGGGTTCCCCGCTCTCACTGTCTCACTGTGAGACTCTTTCTTTTTCTCCCGGCTGATTCCCGGTCCTGAATCAGAGCTTCCGCACTCTCGGCCCGTCTAAGCAGGCAGACCCGAGGAAACAGCGGAGCATTATTTTATAGGGCTAACAATCTCCCATGACTCGCCTCTCAGCCATTCAGAGAGGGGGAAAGTCCACACACCTACCTTCCCACCTCCCCGTGTCACTGCCATGACTCACAGGCGGTTGTTGGAAGACTGCCGCCCTCTTCCTGCAGCCCTGTGAACACGCCAGCAGAGTCAACACAGATCTCCCCCTGCTACAGTGAGTAACACTTTGAATTGGAAACATTGACTAGATAGCACTATTTAAAAAGGTAGATATTAAATCTTCAATAAAATAAAAAGTGGCTTCACAGAATCGTTTTAAATGAATGTAAACTAGGGTAGTATGCACGGTATATTTCCCCCCATGCTCACCTTTACCTTGCACACACATCTTATCACACTTTTGGTACATCCATTTCCTATTTATTTATATTGTTTCCATACCGCGTTTCTTTAAACCAGGATAAATCAACTTAAAAGAAGGGGCATATTCCATCAATAATAAATACCCAGCAAAATACATCCTGAAAATGTATATTCCTTTTAAAGTTTGTTTTTACAGTTGTTTTTCTGAAGTGTCACAAGTCGTTTATGAAATAACGTACACAGATACAAGAGACAGAAGGCTTATGTCAGTTCTTTAAACAGCAGCAAATCTAAAACCCTGCTATCAGAACTGTTTACACTACTTCTACTGTCTTCAGTAACGGGGTCAATAAATACATTTACAGACAGGCATAAAGAGTGGCAGTGTTTAGATCCAATCTTTACATTTTTAAAACAGACCCCCCCCCCCCCCCCCCCCCCACCGAATTGTTATTTTAATTAACAACCCCCACTCTTACATGCATAGTTTTATTTTTTATTATTTTTCATTTCCATTTAATTTGTGCACAAAAATGTCACATTATTACTGAATTAAGAGGAAACATAAGAAATACAATCTGTTGCTGTACCAAAACTTTTCAAGTTTTCTTGTCATTGGATGTGAATGCAGCTGATGATGTTTACAGGTGGTTCTTGTCCAGTGCTGTGCCACAGGTTGGATAAGATTAAAACCCAGATTTTTTTTTTTGCACACCAGCATTCCAGGACCTCAACCTAAAAACCCACATGATTTAGGCAACATCAGGAAATGTGGCAACCCTGCATGCAACCTAAAAAAAAATAAAACAGCTAACAGATGCAATTCACTATATGGACCACACTGATCATTGTAAAGTACTTCAACATACATGACTGCTGAAATAATGCAAGGGTGTAAAGCTGGTTAAATATTCTGAGTCAAAAAATAATGTACATGCTGTCTGAGCATGTATACAAAGATTTGTCTTTGTATATTTCTAACAACGCTACATGCGGTTCAACAACACTGTAGTGTTTCTTAACCCCCTTCTCACGAGGCATCTTTTCTTTTAGATAACACTCTCTCTTTACACAATTCAGAGTTTTGCAGCTCAGACTTCCAGAGAGTCTGCTTTCAGTGAGAGTTATCCTGTTGTTGTTCATTGCAGGTCAGACCTTTGCAGAGAAAGAAAGCTGTTTGGTTTGGTTTGCGCCCCAGGAACGTTTTAAGCATATCCATTCCATCCACTGATCCACCTCTCTTCAGGATTACATTCCTGTATTCCATGCCAACCTGTTGAAACAAACAAAGAATACCATGTATCTTTTGTAAACCAGCAACATTTATGTTAAACCAGAGCCTCAGAATCCCCTAATCAGTGCTCTGCTATCGAGAGGGTTTGTTCCTCTCTCTTGCTGTAGACAACTAATTTGTCCACTAAGAGATGCCGGAGGGGGGGTATGTCCTACACATTGTGGGAGATTCATTCTGTGTATCCCCTATAGCAGTGGTTCTCAAACTTTTTTGTTTGTGGATCCCCTTCATTTTTTTTTTTTTTTTTAATCTCAGCGGACCACACATAAACAGTATAGCTGACTAAAATATAAGAACATAAAAAAAAAAAATCACTATAATACTTAGAATTAATATATTATCATTTCCAATCTGATGCAACTGGTGTCTTTTTCGTTGAAGACATTTTAAAGAAATCGTGCAGCTCTATGCAGTATGTTAAATCTTTTACCAGATGCAAACTATACCAGCTGCCAGGTTCCAAAACGCAGTGTAACAGGTAGTGAGTTAATAAGGCAAATGTTTGCTGTAGTTATTTTTAGGTGGTATACAGTGCTGAGAAAAGGTTTGTGAACCCCAATGATAATTATGGAAATTCCATAGTTTTACCCTGATAGCCTTCTTGAATCAAAACCAGTCTTTTCTTAAATATCCAATAGGGTTTATATCAGCCAATTCCATGTCTTTTGAAACAAAATGATGTATGAATTAGACAACCAATGAGTAATTAAGATTCAGGGTATGTGAAAAAGTAAGTGAACCCCTGGTTTTATCAGCTCAATTAAGGGGATAATTAGAATCAGGTGTTAAATAATTAGGTAGATCTTCAGGGGTGAGTTTGGGAGGCCCCACCCTATATAAAGATCAGAAACTTTGTGAGCTTGGTCTTCACCATACAGGTGTGTGGAAACACATCATGCCATGATCAAAAGAAACCTGAGGACCACAGAAAAACAGTTATTGATGCTCATCAGTCTAGAAAGGGTTACAAAACCAATTCTAAGGATTTGGGGCTCCACCAATCCACTGTCAGACAGATCTACAAATGGAGAAAGTTCAAGACCACAGTCACTCTACCCAGGAGCGGTCGTCCTACCAAAATTTCTCCAAGAACAAACCAAAAAAACATCAAGGAAGTCACAAAGAACTCCAGAGTAACATCGAAGGATCTGCAGGCCACTCTCACCATGGCTAATGTGAGTGTTCATGACTCAACTATCAGAAAAAGACAGCCAGGAGAAAACCACTGCTCTCCAAAAAGAACATTGCTGCCTGTCTGAAGTTTGCCAAAGAGCACATAGATGATCCACAAGACTTCTGGAACAATGTTCCCTGGACAGACGAGTCAAAGGTAGAACTGTTTGCCCTCAATGAGAAACGTTATGTTTGGCAAAAACCAGACACTGTGGTCGAACAGAAGAACCTCATCCCAACTGTCAAGCTTGGTAGTGGGAGTGTGATGGTTTGGGGCTGCTTTGCTGCCTCTGGATGGCTTGCCATGATTGATACAACCATGAATTCTGCATTGTATCAGAAGATTCTAGAGGAAAATGTCAGGTCATCCGTCTGTGAGCTGAAGCTGAACCGAAAGTGGGTCATGCAGCAAGACAATGATCCTAAACATACAAGCAGATCTACAAAAGAATGGCTGCAGAAGAAGAAATGCCGCGTTTTATGTTGTGGCAGGACCTGAAGTGAGCTGTCCATGTAAGGAAGCCCTCAAATATCACAGAGTTGAAGCAGTTCTGTAAGGAGGAATGGGCCAAAATTCCTCAAAACCAAATGTGAGAGACTGACCAACAGTTACACAAAATGCTTAGTTGAAGTCATTGCTGCTCAAGCGGGTGCCACCAGTTACTGAATTTAAAGGTTCACATACTTTTTCAGACAGGGATATTGAATGTTGAAGCATTTGTGGAAAAATAAATGTTGAAAAAGTATCATGTTTGTGTCATTGGTTTAATCAGGTTATCTTTACCTATTATTAGGACTTAGATTAAAAATCTAAAAGGGGTTCACAAACTTTTTCTCGGCACTGTATTTGCACTATTTCTTTCAGAAATATACATTTTCACAGGGAACTACATATTACACGGCAATGGGCACATTTCACAGAAATCGTGAAATCTGTGATAATGGTGAAAAAAGTACAGCCTTAAAAATAAGATTGTGAGATTAAGGAGTCCAAATGTGAACAGGAGCCAAACAAATATTAAGAAGTCCAAAATGGTATTATTGTAAAATAAATCTATTTAGCACACTTCAAGAAACATGGCGTAACTGGTTTTAACACCCATCAGAGACAGTGTAATTAAAAACAGAATTATTATAAAAAGCAAAAAAAAAAAGGTTATTTGTTTTTACCTTAGGATTCATTATTCCCTCTTTCTTAAAGCGGCTGAAGAAAATATCCATAGAAAAGACTTCACTCCACAAGTATCCATAATACTGGCCATCATAGCCACCTGTTAGGTGACTGAAGCTTGCAGTCATGTTCGTACCTGGAAACAAGAGTCAAGTCCCTGGGGTGAACAATAGTCCTAAAATATTTCAAGTATAAATGCAGTTTCAGATTATTTAGTATAAATCCTGCATATCTAATCCTCTCTCCGGTCACTTTAAAATAATACCCCTTGACTGAAAAACTACATTTTAAAGAAAAACAAACATCCTACCATTAAGCAAAAATATATTATTTGTACAAAAAAAAAGTGAAAATTAATCAGATAGTGTAATCATTGCCTTCTGTAAACTGTCGTACAGTGCTGTGTGGCCCACTGTTTTATATATTATTATTTAGAATCTCCGTGGTGACATAGTGGAGGTTGACGCATGGATAATCTGAATCCAGTGTGAAGAAGCTACTACCTGGTGTTGCAGGAATCTCCAGAATTTCTTCACAGTATTTTGCATATTCTTGTGCTGTATCCGCGCATGACTTGGTATGTACAGACTGGTCAACCTTGCTCAAAACAATCTGACGAAGGTTCAAAAGGCCTGGTGAAAAAAAAAACAAACACATTCATAGCCCTTGGCGTTGTTAAAAGAAAAAATGGGAGTTTTATTGGGTGCTACATTCTCATTGACCCAGTTCTGCTCAACAAGTAACAATAACTTATTATTAACTGTGGCAGGGTGAAATTCTTTAATATAAATAGTGTGTGTGTGTGAATGGAAGGTTGGCAGGGATGGGATTAAATCTGTCCCTGCCAGCAGTCACGGGTGTGGCCATTTCCCAGTGGCCACATGGATAAAAGGAAGGAGAAATCCTTTGTCTGGTGAAAGGGAGCAGGTGAGTGTTTTGATGTGTGTTTGTGTACTTACAGTGAAGTCTAATGCCCAACCTACAGAACATATTGTTTTGTTTAATGTTTTATTTTAGCTCTTGTGCCTGTTTATTTGTTCCTGTGTTTTGTTTGTTTTTTGTTTAATGAACGTGTGCAACATTGCTTTAAACTGCAGCTTCTAGCCTCTGAGTCTCATTTCTTATATCCTTCCACAGTAACCAATTAATGAAACTAATAAAAGAGCGCTATTGTCTTTATATTTGGTAGGCACCTGTATTCTTTGGTGTATGCATTAAGAAAACAAAAAGCAGTCTAGCAAATGCATCCTACTCTAAACTGGGGTTTTGGCTATATGTAGATGATCCTGTTACTGTACAGCCTTCACAGTCTACATATATAAGGCCCCTTTGAAACAATCTTCTTTTTTTAAAACACTAAGTTTATTCACTTGGTGAGGACTGTAAGTTATATACAGTAGCTCATATTTCAATTCTAAGTTAATTCAGTTTGATGTATTTACAAGAAGATGCATTTGCTGATGTGTTTATTGAATCCATTATTCTCTCCATTACTTTTATGAACGTGAAAGGCTTTATATTCATGTCAAGATGTATTGCCGTACTTTATGAAGCATTTTGAGCAGTAAAGTGTCACGGTGTGATGTCACTGTCCCTGTTTTATAAATATACATATTTACATAAAAAAGATTTTGCTCAAGAGAGTCAACTTCCCTACATATATAGTAGTAATGCAAGGCCAAATTGGAATTCAGAAACATTTATATATACCCTACTGTATTTTAATATTAATTAGGTAATTTGCATTTGGAAGGAGAATTTCTCTGGCTACATTGAAACACACATTACCCGAAAGGTACTGCCAAAATTGAGCGAGTTTCCAAGGAAACTGCCCTACTGACAACCACAGATGCTACATTCAGTCCAGTTAATAGGACTTACCAGTGTTGGCTACTCTGGAAGCAATCAAGTTTTCGAGCAAGTCATCTGGAATGGGGCTCCCGTCTTTGTAATGCCTCGACATTCTTCTGAGGGGCTCCTTCTCCCACACCCAATTTTCTAGTATTTGAGAAGGCACTTCCACAAAATCTGTTTCGACACGGGTTCCACTAAACTTAGCAAAATCTGTCTGAAAATAATAAAGACTAATCACATCCTTGGATTTTTTTTCTCTCCTCATTTCTGATTGGTATACACCAGCAAAAAAAAAAAAAAAAAGATAGCATCTCCCCAACTCCAGCCATGCTCATAGTACCTATCTGATTAGGTTTTGACAGTTTTTGCAATAAATAATAATAATAAAAAAAAAACTTTCACTACCTCTATGAACATGCATTCTCTTATCCTTTCACTTTCCATTGCTGTTATCATGCTCTTGGTAATTGAATTCCCCCATGGTCAACGTTCTGGCCTTTTAAAGACTTTTCTTATCAACAAAAAGCATTGCCTGGCTTACTTTTTCATGCTTTCTAGGATCCAGTAATCACCATACAAAACAATCTAAAATCCTGATTAGGGATGTAGAAAGGACAGTAACACTACTGGTGCTGACTTTCACCCAGGCTTAGCAAGTTATATTGGGAATAAACACTATTAAAGTAGACAAAGCCAGACTAGACAATACAGATAAGCATAAATTGTGGGCAAATATTTAAAACAATACAGAAGAATTGCCTGATAAAGAACAGCCAGCATGGATTATGGAAAACAAAGTTGACAGTAGACCAGCACACAATGATATGTGCTGCTGTAAAACAAAAGAACAATTGCAATTACAGTACATAAATGTATCCTCATATTCATATATACTAAATCTAAACTGAGGGAAGACACAATAGATGAAGCTGATTCACCGAACTGTACGTGAAAAAGATCTGTGTCATTGATATGTTAAAACAATGTGGCACTGCAACAGAACACTATTACGACCATCATTTAATATAGAGATTACTGTCTCTGCACCCTGTAAACGTTAGCTCAATATGACAGCTATCTAAAGTGAAGGATGCTCAATTTTGCCGAAAAAATAACATTTTGAAGTCGAATCTGAAATGTTTTAGGTTGTTTGAAGTTGAAATAGCAGTGGCAGCGGCTTTACTAGAACATCAAAGATGCTTCACACATCTATAAAAACACGCCACTTACTTTAAGCACAACATTTCAGATGAATGCAAAAGTAGTAACAGCAGACTAAAACCAATCAGTCCTGTAGCTTATTCATCAAAACCCCCTTCTCACAGGGAAAAGCAGCAATCAAAACAGTAACTTTGGCCATTAGAGAAAGATTCAAACCAGACTCAGAATAACATAAATATGACTAAACTGATCGTTACAGCACTCCCCCTTTTTAATGCACCAGGAGCCACAGTTAATAGACCATGCTATCTATCTTGTGCCTTAAAACATGACGCAAGTCCTAGTGGAATAGTATTATGGGGCAAATGGGTACCATGACCACAACTGCATAATAACCAGTTACTCTCTATAAAAGGCTGGCGTCAATTAATTTAAATTGACTTGCATCAGACAGCATTTCAATAATGTCTAAAGCCAAGCTTGCATGTACATACAAAATTGTGCAGAATGTATTTAAAAACATGACATGAATTGTGATCTCTAGGTTTCTCAAGATACAATGCAGACATAGTGACATGACGGATAGCATTCCAAAAATTCAAGGCATCCATAACATTCAAGGAACTGAAAGCAACAGCTGAGGGACAGGTGCTTCGGCAGATATGTGAATTCCTGTTCCTTGTCAGACCCCTGAGCTCTATAACCGTACATTGCTCAAATTCCACCTCAGTGATTACCTTGAGATGCTGCAGGACATTCTGACAGTCTAGGTATTCATTCTATTACTGTTTAGAAGAGGAAAGTAAACCATAGCAAAAATGCAGCAACATACCTTTGAACAGATCTCGTGCATCACATGGCCAAACTCATGGAAGTACGTCTCCACCTCATCGTGCTGGAGTAAGGCAGGCCGGTCAGCTGTGGGCTTGGAAAAATTCGCCACCATAGCTGCAACTGACAACATGCGGTCTCCTTCAGGCGTGAGGCAGCCTGGCTGAAGACCAAAGCAAGCTGCATGCCCGTACTTTCCTTCTCTGAAGAAAACAGAAACAGTTTATATATTGATATGTTCAGTATGCTTATATACATTTTGATTATTAACATTTTTCTAGATCCCACTTCATCTATGAGAACTGTCATTTTTCTTTACTGTATTCTTTCGAATTTAAGATGCACTTTGGTAAAAAAAAATGTTCTTCTGAATAATGGCCCGCGTCTTAAATTTGAGTATAAATCATGCCTGCATAACAAATCGCCAACAAAAGACTTGACTAACCGAGTACACAAACAGCAACGTGACTGGCTTCCGAGAAAAGGCAAAGACGTTACTGCCCGAGTGTACAAGCAGCAACTTGACTTACTGCGATAAAACACTAACAAAACCATGTACGGCCCGTCATGCTGTGTTATGCTACTGTTTTACTTCAATGGTTGTAACAGAAAAATTAAGATTGTGAGTTAAACTTCACAATCATAAAAACCATTTAAACATACATACCTTGGATGAAGGTCCAGGTAGAACTGCCCTATCTCCTCCCCAGTCACTGTGTCCTTCACAGAGTAGAGACTCACGCCCTCGTGCCACACATGAGGATTAGCTACCTGCTGGAAACCGAGTCCCAGAAGGTCCTGGTAAATGCTGAGCAATCCTTCTGTTACCACCTCTATTGGGAAATGCTCAATCAGCTTATCTTTATCCACCGAATACTTAAGCTCCTCTACTTTGTTCATGTAGTAAGCCATATCCCAGCCGTTGATTTTCCCATCAAACTCAAATCCTCTTTCTTCACATTCTTTCATCTTCAGCTCCAAAATATAGGTTCTCTCCTGCTCACCTAGAAGCCGAAGCTTCTCATAAAACTCATCTACAAAATGTAAATAGAAGTTTTGTTATATATTTTTGTTATGTAACAAAAAAAATTAACACTTTTTTGTTACTGTAATCTATACTTTTATATTAAGTATACGTCTATACGTCTATCTATCTTATTACCAACCCAAACCGCTAACTTAGGTATGTTAAGAGGAATCTTAACAAAACACCAAAAAGCATTACAAGTCATAACATCTAAAACGTTAACGCTGTGCTGTGATTCTCTGACAGCTATGTTCACTTTTATACTAAACCTGTTTACTGCTTTTTTCTGTAGTGTACCATTTTGTGCACTGTACTTTATTAGAAACCAGGCATGGTTGGCCTTCCAGTTTGTTTACATTCTGTAATATAAAAGCCGTTTCAGATCTATGTTTACATGTTCCTTCCTTCCCAGAAGTCTTCTTTTCATTCCCTCACCCTGTAATTTAAAGGCCTTGCTCCTACTGCTACCTACATCAGCAGGGGGTTATCAATTTCTTCAAGCAGTATATAGTATAACACAGTGCTAAGCTATAGTATAATACAGTGCTAAACTTTCTGCTACATCCATAAGGCTTATACATGGGCTTTTTTTTGAGTGTCCCAAATTAATAACTCATCTTTTAAAGGAATATCATTGTTTTTAGCTGACTTGGGTTCGTCGTTGAAGCATCATGAAACCTGTTAATTGTGCAACAATTTTCAGAGGCTTTGCCACTTCCACTTTCAATGTACTACTGATCAGCTGCATCAAACACTGACTGAGTGGATGAACATAAGCAATGCTGTATGCACACAAGTTTGATGTCAATCTTATCTGCACAATTATAAAAGAAGGCCTTTACAGGCTCATGACTAACCTGCTTATACAGAATAAGGAATACCGGTAGTGATCTAGTCCTAGACAGAAGTAATGTTTTGTTCCGTTAAAACAGCATGTTACATTCTTTAGTAAACACACAAATGAAGTAGCCTACCTAGAAAGGCGGCCACATTCTTGGTGTTCTTTGCTATGTTCATTTCAAGGACATAATCAGCATGTGTGCTGAAACCCAGCAGCTTCGCAACCTTTGCCCTGAGTGGGATCAACTGTTCAAGAATTTTCGTGTTCTCCTGCAATCACAAAACAAAGGCAGTGTCTCTAATTACCCTCTGAAAACGACCCACATTAAACCGGTTATGCTGTGACCCTAATACTTAGTTAAAGAAACAATTAGTTTTATCCTAGTAAAGCCAACATCATTTGCATCACTAACCATGCAGCCAAACTAGAGCAACTCTGAACTGTGGCTTTCTTTACATATTCATTATGCTAGACGGAATTGTGTATTATAGCTGTTGTGGGGCTTTAGTATTACTTTTTAAATTGGAATACAGATTGTTGTCACATATGTTGGGTTTGCCAATAAGTTATCAATAATCTTTGCCTCCTGATATACAGTACAACTGAACAATATTGAGACCATGAAACATTTTTTAAACACAGCATATATACTGAGCATCAAAAGAAATGTATCACTTATATTTGAGCATCAAAAGAAAGGCATCACTTATATCTGAGCATCAAAAGAAACATATCACTCGATGTGATCGAAAAATGACAAATGTGCTGATTACCAATTGACATCACAAAGATGCTGCAAAATGATCTGTCGATCTTGGGCAGATGTTGTGACTCTTGGTCTCCCAGTTCATGGTCTGTCATTGACAGATTGTGTCTGGTTATACCGTCTCGCCAGGTTTGAAATTGCTGGCTGTGAGCACCCAAGATGGAGAGTCACAGTACGCTGCCGTAGTCCAGCCTCCAACATGTTGATTGCACAAAGGTGCTGCTTTCTTGACAGACGTGGCATATTGTTTTTTTTTCTGTGATTTTCTTTATTGCTTTTATTCAAGCTTGCAATTCAACAGCTGAAGTCACTCCATATCCAGTGTCCAATCAACTGTCTCACTAATTAGGTGATTAAGTGCATATGCTTCAGTCGTAGTCACTCAAGCGTGTCATGGTCATGGATGAATGATCAAGTGATTAAGAAGAAACCAAAAACATTTTGCCAATGTCCATCATTTACATATATTTAAAAAAAAAAAGTATTATAATAGTGATAAGTTTCTTTTGATGCTCAGTATATTAGCAACACCAGCCGTACCTCTTTACACCGAGACTGGAAAGCTGCTTCCATTTTCCTTCTGGTTTCTGGAACGTAACATCTCTTCATTAGTGGGTAGTAGTGGGGGTATTGAAGGGTCACCCTGTATTTGTCATCCTCTGTCTTCTCTAAACTACCAACAAAGCTCTCCGCAAGGCCCCCTCAAAGTGACAGTGAAATCACAGAAATAAATAAATAAGCGTTTAGCCAAAATCCCACTTTCGTGCTTTAGCCAATCTCAACAGTGATATTTTTTAATGATATAGTCACGTAGATACTCCCAGTTCCAGTTTCCATTCACAATACCCTATCCAAAGCTGTCTGGTACTTAAGAACACATTCTTACCGAGTTCTTGTTTGGTGAATATCAGAGAAGTGTTTTCCTCATTGAGGTTTTTGTTGAAGTCGATGGAAAGCTCACATATTTGTTTCTTGATGGACTTGATCTCCTTAATAAACCAAATACAAACGTGTTCAACATTCAAACAGCCTGGCAGTAAATAGATTTGTTAAAATTTCTTTTTCTAATATTTACACATGATCAAGGAAGGTATATTCAAAATGAAATATTCTTCTTACTATGGTTTAGTGTTCTAAATATCCTTGTAAAACGTTTATTTTGCATGATAAAATATCTGTCATTCCAATAAACTGTACTGTAAACTTGAACTTGAATAAACAGTCTGGCTAACAGCACACTTTATTCATACTAATATTATGTATATAATTAACACACTAAATAAATATTTTTACATTACCCTCATTAAAACAATAAGTCAATTTTCATGATAAATGCCTTATTTTGCTTGTCCTGATCCCATTCTTGCATATCGATGTATTTGCGGTCAGCAGGTGCTACAGCTTGTCATTGGCAAAAACTGACTCTAACAGCATGTCTTAGTAATGTGCTGGCTGTACAAAGTGATTTCTCCTGACCGTGAAAGTGTACAAGCTGCAGATCGCTTCTCTTCTACCTACCTGCTGTATTTCTTTAGACAGGTGCAATCCGTTTCTTTTTCCAAGTTGAACAAGCCTTTCCATGAATCGCTTAGCTTCTGGTCTAAGGTCACCTATGTTACATTTTTCCTGAAATTACACAACATTTACCTTTACCTTAAAAGCACCAGACGTAAAACTACTTTTGGACACCTAGAAGTAAAAAGGCAGTGAGAATGTCAGAAAGAGCTTGTTACTGCAACAGGCATATCTGACATCTTATTTATTTTCTGCAAGTCTGTTACAGGTAAGGCAGCAGACTTGAAAGACTGAACAGGCATTTACGCTCTATTAAAATTGGTTACCTTTTTTAGTTTGGCACACAGTCACACAGATCAGTTACACATTATCACTAGTTCCCCTGTGATTTTTACTTTTATACATTAATGCAGACATTCAGACTATTTTTAAATCATGCTCAAGATGTGATTAGGTATCAGAAATTACAGGATCCAACATTGTAAACATATGGTGTAGTTCTTTGCAGATCCATTATTAAAAACAGTTTTACCAACACGACCCTGAAAGAAAAACACCATACTTGTCATGGCTTTAAACTGGTTCGATTCTAGCTAAAAAGAAGTGCTGGAGGGATGAGAAAGCTGTCCCAGATCAGCTATGTGACAAGCAGTGAATAGGCAGGGTTCCTTCTCAACTGTTATTTTTTTAATTATTATTATTTATTCCTATCGACCCACCTGCAGTGCAACAATCTTGTGAAACACGTCTTCCCTCATACTCATCTCCACATCAAAGTCTGACAGCTTCTTGTCTGCTCCAGCACTTGCCTCACGTACTGCTTTGCATGGGGACACATACTGAGGGAAATCCAAAATATTTCGCTCCACTGGAAGTAAATCAGCAGGTTTTTATACAAAAATGGTAATTCATTTATTTATTTTTTTTTAAAGTTCTCCACTGAAATATATTTGCATATTTTGATAAGAACCAGCTGCTAGTGAAGAGAAAAAACAAAACACTGAATGTAATACATATCCCCACCTTGCCAGCAGGTTACCATACACTCCTTGTTTACTAATCATGAAACATCCCCTTGTGGCAACAGACCTAATTACAAAAGAAGAGTGCCCTTTTTTCAACACAAGTTTTAATGTTACAACCTTCTTTAATAAGTAAAAACTAATTTAAACTATGTATCTGACATCAATTAGCCACAGTGAACTTCACCGTCACTACAGCCCCAAATGTAATTTTTGGGGTTGTAAGAACACTGTGTAACAAAAAAACATGAATCCAAATTATACAAGAAAACAAAAACAAAAGCATTGTTATCCACCAGTCTGTGGCATGACTCGGTCCATTTCATTGTGCGAGACCAAAGAGTCTGTTGAAAGCTACAGTAAAATTACTCTAGTTGTAGATATGAGAGCAGCTGTCACATGCATACATAAAAAAAATGTTTTTTTGAGATTTACAATTATACTGTAAATACAGTATAATCGTAAATCTCAAAAAACTACTCACTTCTAAATCTTTTGTAGTCATTTTTGTATTACTTTAGTATAAATACATGTTAATTTGGATTCATATGTTGTTTTTTTCTGACTTTATGTGAACGAAAAGACACACATTTGCCCGTTTTCCCATTGGAAATAGTGATATTTTGAAATATCACTGTCCTGGTCACAAAAGCAAAGTTTGTGGGGAATAATTGCCATTTTCTATACTTTTGAGGCATAAGCAATTAGGAAATAACACTTACTACCCAGGAACAAAAATTGTGTTACATAGTGGAATCTGCCAGATTAAAAAAAAAAAGACAAACCTGAATATTCTACTTCTGCATCTGCCAAAGCTTTTAAAATACTCTCACAAGTGGCCTTGTTGGTATCCACTGCTCCCACATTGTCATACACCTGCTGGATTCTCTGAATGAGTTCATCCGTTCTGGATTTGATCTCATCGGGTGAGAGACCCCAGTTTAAGCGATTTCTGTTGGCTGTCGTAGATGAATTGTGTTTCACATGCACATCAGCTCCAGATTGCAAGGTCATTCTCAATATCTGTCTGGCACTAGGAACTCTGAAAGAAGAACAGAGCAGAAGAATAAAGTCTCATTGTGATTCAATTTGTATTTATTAAGATAAACATTAAGTCAAAAGTTGGAAAATATTCTTCTTCTTCATCTTCTCTTTTGTAATTTTTTTTTTTTTTTATGTATGCATGTGACAGCTGCTCTCATATCTACAACTGGAGTAATTTTACTGTAGCTTTCAACAGTCTCTTTGGTCTCGCACAATGAAATGGACCAAGTCATGCCACAGACTGGTGGATAACAGTGCTTTTGTTTTTGTTTTCTTTGCAGCCAGCAGAGCCATGGGGATTAGGAGGGTACATTTATATAATGTATTACCGCAGGTGTGTAACAAGCTAGCTACATGCTGAACTGTAGTATTGTGCACTCAGATACAACAAAATGGACCAAAACCAAAACTTAGGTCTTAAAGTTGTTACAGGAAATAACCGCAAATTTAAATGTTTAGACTGATCAGGTCAAGGGGTCAAAAGTTATAGAAAGGTCAAAATGTGGTTGATGTGTACCCCCTTCCTTTTACTCAAAAACAGTTTGTGCTACAGACTTGTGGGAGGTGTCACTTTTTTGGAAATCGCACGACAAATTCAGAAAAGGTATACAAATATATCTGAAAGAAAATAAAAGGAAGTTACACATTAACAGAGTGTGTGACCTTTAACCTTGGGGTGAAACCCCAAAAATAAACAAAATCTAAAAAAAAAAAAATTAACAAGGTCACGGTCCCGGCTTAGCCTGTGCAACATTTCAGAAAGGTCATATTTTTGGTTTGATTTTATCACATGTGGTACATTAACATTTGCATTCCAGCAAAACCAATGTAGCGCAATATGCTGTAATGGTTTTAAAACTATTCTAACAATAGCTATACCGCTAAATACTGAATTTATGTAACAAGAATGTCGTGTGATTGTTTTATTACTGCTTTCGCACGACATCATGTAGTGATATTGAATTCCGTAGTTTTATATACATCAAATTCAAAAATGCACAAAGCACATTCCTAATGAAAAAGCAGACATACTTCAAACTGACTTGATTTTACTTGTACTCGTTTAAAAGACAGATACATTTCAACATAATAACGTTTCAATATAAGAAGCCATCGTATCGTACTGACTTAGTTTGTATAGTCCTCTATGTTCACCACTATAAAACCACATGTCATGATTCAAGTATAATTATAGCATGCTACCACATTACATAGAGCGCGTGGAAAACACCAAATGTGAAAGAGTACTAGTACGACTACAAGCAATGAAAAAAAAAAATACCTGTTAACCGCTCTAAACACAGAAATGCAAATAGAAAACATTGCACGCTATACAAAAGTTAAAGCTTCTGCAAATCCACCCACTTAGCGTTTTGGTTTTATTTTTTTTGCCCAATTTTGAATCTGCTACTCCAGTGTGTCCCAGTATTGAACCTGTCCACTTCCGCTGCGAGTGCGCAGGCGCTAGAGTGTATCTCTCTCACACACACATTTGTCTGTCAGTGTTGAGGAGCCTGGTGAAAAGACACAAGGTGAGTGGGTGGGGAGCACAGTAGCATCCTTGGGATAAATCATGTTCTAGGCATGGGCGGTGTTATATTACAGGGGAGTAAGTTTGCATGTGCTTGGTATGCAGCAGAGGTTGCATTGATGAAAAAAACGGGTTAAACCAAATCAGCCGTGATTTGACTGCAAATCTCGACAGTTATGTTGCTGCGTACGTAGCTTGCGTTACACACATATAACAATTGTTTATTTCATTAAGCATTTAAACAGTGTTTTCTTTTTTTTTTGTTAGCAGTATTATAATTTGTTTTACTTGTTATAGATAAATCAGGTTTGTAATATAATAGTTCAGTGTATAGAGTGCTTAGCCCTTGTGAACCCCTAGTCGATTACATCGCCATTAGCTTTTAGTTTCATCACTGCATTCAATTATACTTTATTACTTGACATAAAATAGTTATTCACGTAAAACCTACGATCCGAATTTTAATATTGCAGCATGATCCATTTCAGCTCCAGCAAGTCTAAGGGCTTGACTACTTACTTATAGACTTATAACTTATAGACCACTTCAAACTAGCAGCGCAGATATTGTAACAAAATGCCCCCAGTAGAGTGTTTTATGTATATACTGTATACAGTAGGTATACAGAGTTGTAGGTCCTGTGATCAAGGCTTCACAGAATGTGATAGAGAATGAAGCTTGTTTATGATTTTTATGGTATAACTGTACAAATAGTGGAACACAAATAATGTTTGTTTATCCAACATATTGTAAGACATCAGCCCGATATACGCTCTTTTGTACAGCGGTGTCGCGCTGTGCTTAGTGCGAGAGGTCCAAGGTTCGCGTCAGCCTTCCATCTGTGTGTGGATTGCCTCGCCCTGTGTGATGCGCCTGCCTGCGTTAACCGGGATCGCTACAATATTGTCTTCTTGACAGTAGGAAAAGAAGATGGCAACGTGTGTTATTGTATGTGCACAAATGCCACTCTACCAATATGGTATTATTTGAAAAGTCGAGTTTACTTTTTTTAAAATGTGCAATTTACAATTTAAACACTCTTGGACCTCTGTTGAAGAATCAATAATATTTCCTGTTATGTAGAGAAATGTCTTACAAAACTTTCTATTAAAAGTGTGTGTTTAAGCTGTGAGCCGGTTTGCTCTTTGTAATGGGATCAGAAATCAGATTCTAGTCCCTGTGTTAGGGTTAGGGTTAGGGTTAGCACATGGAGATGTTTATTGACACAAATTAAATGTGTGATAATAAAAGGTTGCTATGCCTTCATAAACACAGAATGTTCTTTGCATGCGTGAAGTATGGAGGTGTTTTTTTCTTCTTCTTTGTTACAGGCAATCCAGAATAATAATAAAAAAAGTTTACTCAGAAATATTTGGAGTGGGTTTAAAATGATGGGGAGTGGAGGTTACAGCAAACCACACCACATATGTTTGCTTAATGATAGCTAGTATCCAAAATGATTTCACACTGGTTTTAACCTTTGTTTTCTGTTTGTTAGTGTCCCCATCTGTGATCTGCAAAACATCCAGCTTCCAGACAGCTGAACCTTACTCCTTGGCAAAGTGTGTACAAATACTATGGAAGTTGGATACCCAGGGTTGTGTTTCTAGTGATGAAGTGTAAATTACCTTGTATAGGACCTGAAGCGAATTTGATCAATTAAAATATGAAATTCAATTATATTTTCGTTTAAAGTGATTTAAGGTCCACATAGTTTTTTTTTTTTTTAATGGGATCAGACAATGGTAATTTGTGAAGCGTAAAAACAATACGTACTTCTACTACAACTGAATTATTTTTGCTGTATATTAGATATTTTGATTACCCCGACCAAATAGATATAATTGTAGGATGTTTCAGTAGATTATAATAATCAAATCATTCATTTACAAATATCTAAAGATAATTACATACAATTGCTGGCAATACTTTGAAGCATAACTAAAAGTGCTGCACATTTCGTGACTGATTTTGATCACATTATTCAATTAAGAAAAATGTTCTCAGTCAGTCAAGTTGATTAAATATCCAGTGTCACGGACAACACTGAGAAAAGATATACTCTGGGGGGAAAAGTAATAAAACTCAACCAGTTTTCTGCGTTGTCGTCTTTTTATGGCTTTGGTTATTTATTTTCCACAAAGTAAAAATGATGTATGTTCTTGTGAGGCTGGCAGCTGGCTTTCTTCCAGACAGGAGCAGATTGCTGTTTGGGAGACAGATCCAGTGTAACTCCTGTAAGCTGCAACATTTACCTGCATCAGCACTTCAGCAATCCATGGATATCATTGAATTTCTCTGTTACTGGGAACTCCGTCAACATATTAATAAATCCAGGCTGGCACTAATATTATTATAATAGCTACCAGGGTCTTCTTGCAGGAAATACTGTGGTATCGATTGAAAGCTGCTTCTTTGCTGGCTCTGTAAATGATCGAATGTGTACAGTGACAGGCTGAACCATACATTTACGATGCACTTTAATAGAATATTTCTTAGGAGGTATGGGAGATGTCACTTTGATGGAGAAAAGTTGAGAGCAGTATGAACTGGAGGCAGTTTGATCTAGTCAGGGATATCAGTTTTTAATCAAATTATGGTTATTAAAAATAACCATTTGTCTGTTTAAATGACTACTACTGTTGTTACTTGATTTTAAAAATATCACAAAACTTTTAAAGAGTAAGTAGTTCGAAATTGATATTTTTTTTTATTTTCTGTGCTCTTCATGGTGTTGCAGTGAGTCTAAGATTGTTTAGCGGTGTTGAGCTGACAGAATGAGAGAATGGCTTCAGCTGAAGTGAGTGCAACACACGGGTTAACACTAGCCTGTGCTCTTAACCTTTGTGCTGTTTGCATGCTGAATGGTTCTTATAATGCCTCAAATACTGGCTGTGTTCAGGTGCTGCTCATCAGAGCTTCAAGCTGTCTGCCATTGATGTATGTAATGCAGGCTAGATCAGACATAATGTCTTTGTTGGTGTAAGAGCGAGCACCATCTAGTGATCTCTGAATTCGAGTTTCTCTCATGCAGTTAATCACCGTCATTATCTCCTGTCAGTTTAAGCCATTAGCTATGGTATGGGGCAGGACTTCCAATGTAAACAAAGCAAGGCTTTATTATTATTATTATTATTATTATTATTATTATTATTATTATTATTATTATTAATTAATGTATTTATTAGTTAGCAGACGCCTTTAGCCAGGGCGACTTACAGTTGTATACAAAGTAAAATACATATCAAGAATTACAGTACAATTAAGAGCAAGATACAAAATACAATGACTTCACTCCTAATAAGAGCAAATACAAAACACAGTACAATTTGATATCGGGGCAATTCAAGAGCAGATAACAGTGTTGATAGTTACATCAGGGTTAGATAGGAGTGCAAGTGAAATACAAAATACTAGAGACTGGGTTAAGTGCAGGATTAAATACAGTAAAATAGGGAGCAGGTAAGTGCAAGTTAAAATGCATCAGAGGCAGAGTGCTATATTGTCCAGAAGGGAACAGTTAAGTTTTACAAGTGTTGTCTGAAGAGCTGTGTCTTGAGGAGGCGCCGGAAGGTGGTCAGGGACTGGGCAGTCCTGACATCCGTACGAAGTTCGTTCCACCACTGCGGGGCAAGGGTGGAGAAGGAGCGGGCTCTGGAGGCAAGAGAGTAGTTAAATTCCTTGTTATTTTTACATTTACTACATATCTCTCATCGTTTACAACGTTGGTTGGAAAAGTCAATCAAATTTGGTACACATGCCAGCTAGTTCAACTAATGTAAAACGTAAATAATGAGGCGAAACCAATGCCTGAACAGGAATTTACTTTCTCACAAAATAAACAACTGTAGATATAAAACGTGGTTTTGTGTACTATGCTAGATGGTGGCATTCTGTTATATATGGGTTTAAATCCATCTCTTTCCCTCAAAGCCATTCTTTGCTGATCGAAGATTATTTAGCGATGTTGAGCTGTCAGAAGAGAAGGGCTGCAATTGAATTGAGTGCAGCACACAGGTGATTACTGAAACAATTAACAATCCCTTTACAAGTTAAATAAAACAGTCAAAGTTAATTCAAGTAATAATTCAGTGGCAGTCAAGTGGTTAATAGTAACCATTCCTGAGTTACTTTTCAAATATCCTGCAAACCAATCTACTGAACGATTGCACAATAAGTTTTTGTAGAAAGAGCATATGATTTACTACAGAAGCGTGCCAAAAAATGTCTACTATCCACCATCCAAGTGTTAACCTTAACCTGTCCCCCAGAAACACTTTGCCTCAAAGTGACATGTCTTACGTCCACAAGGGTTGAGTGTTGCAGGGGGAGAAGATAATGGTTACACTCTGTACCAGATGTACAGCACAATACTTAGAGCTTAGACATGGTACAAGGAGCTGTACTGAGGCCAGCTTTGCTGAGCTTTAAAATTTTTAGAACTCTTTAAAAGCTTTAGAACTAGGATCTGATGACTGAAACAGAAAATGATACAAAGTGGATCTAAACAACAACCAAACACAAACTGTTGCTATTTAATGCCCATTTCATGGTGCTCTTGTTGAGACTGGCTGCGGTCAAAAGGATATTCACAATCTTAATTGATAATTAGGGATTTAAACAATGGGCAAATCAGACCTGTTCCATGTTTCTCGACATATCCCCTTTTGAACTAATATTAGATTCATTTTCATAATGTAAAATTGTTATGTTTCATTTTTTTTTCATGTTTCCCATGCAGGAGACATTTGAAAACATACAGTATGTCTGTTGAGAAGCGCCTTGCGTTTTCCATTGTGCAGTTTCTACGAGATCAAACACAGTCAGAGACTTTGAATTCAGACGAACAGGAAAGCCTTGAAGGTAGGTGTGGCAGTGTGCTACGCCCCTGTGTGCATTTTGTGTTATATGTTGTGTGTGGTGTGTTAATGTTGGTGTATAGATATTGGTGCGCGGGATATATGTGGGTCTATGTAGCACGAGTGATTTAAAATATATAGCTGTATTTAGGCACAGGGATTGCACTCCACTTCACCTGCATTTAAAGTATTTAATAATATATGGGGTTGCACAAATTAGTCCACATGCTGTCATTCAAGTGAATAATTAATTAGTAATTGAATCCCAGCACAACAGTGTATATGTACATTTCCCTCACTCAGGATTTTTGTGTTTTGGTGAGTGGAGAATGGGGGAGAGAGAAGGAGAAAGAGAAACTTATTTAAACAAACAACTGCTACGAGTGCTGGAGGGCACTGTACTTGTGTGTTTAGCATTCATCCACCGTTCATTCCACTGCTGATCGTGGACCAGCGACCCCTGTGGTCTGGCCGGGTGCCTGCGGGTTTCCCTGTAAGCTGCCCAGTGCAGTGTTGTCCTCCTACGCTGTAGCTCTGGGTTGACTGCATGACGGGCCTGCAGAGTGAAAAAATGCGGTCGGCTGACGGCACATGTTTCAGAGGACAGTGCGTGTTAGTCTTCACCACTCCCGAGTCAGTGTGGGGGTGGTAGCAGCGAGCTGAGCCCAAATACAATTGGCCATTTCAAATTGAAAGAAAAACAGGGTAAAATCAATTGGCGACTACTAACTTTTATACAAAAAAAAAAAAAAAAAAAAAAATGGATTTTGATGTTTCTGTCTCAATGCTGTTGTATAGCAGTTCTGGTCCGATTTGCTGTCTTTTAAACAAAAAATGTCTTCCTTCCATTAGCTAATTAAGTCTGGAAGTTCAGTGTTTCATTTGGGCCGGCATGCTGCCACGTTCACTTCTAGGTTAAAGGGATGGTTTGTATCATCAGCATGTTGTTCATGTGTAATTTGTTACCTGTCACTGTCCCATTATGTGTGTTCTCTTCTGTTGTTTCTGCACAGGCCATTATTTACTAGGCTTTATAACAAATGTAATTTAACCACTGAAAGACAAATTTCTGAAGCGCTAGAAATCACCACAAGGTAGTTTGTCTGACCCCTCTGCTACTTGTAGTGAGTGGAAAGTCTTTTGACAAAATTGCAGTGTTCCATTTTGCAATTTCTGTGAGAACAAACACAGTCAGAGACAGACAATACAGCTGCATATGGTCAATAATGAGTTTGACAAAGACAACTGCAGAACATGGTGGAGAACACAAATGCTAAGATATTAAACAGGTAAAAAAAAAAAAAATTAATAAAACGTACCCTACTTTATACTTTGTAAATAAGTGTTTTTATTATTATTCATTATGAATGCATTTGTTAAGTTGCCATACAGTGTCTGGAGACAACGTTCAAGATCAGCTCAGTGGACAGTCACCTAGCAGTTCCACAGCCTTTGACGGAAATATTCTTAAACTCTGTCTTCAAGGTAAGTCACATGTGCCCTTTGTACATCACTGCATGTCTTGAATCACCAATTGGTCTGCTTTCAGATTTAAATCTGTTGATGGTTTTCTATTAAAAGTGTTAGTCAAACAGTAACTAGAGGAAGCTCGTGGAGTTGTTCCTGGTTAGAAGTATTAAAGGAAAAACACCAGAAAATGTAGGCTCAAGCAAGCAGCATTATCTTTGTATGTCAGGCTTCAATACAGCACCCTTTCAGATCATTCAGAGTTTAAATATTCATTTATTTTAAAATCGTAAGTACTTGAAACCAATATTCCAAGTTCCACGTGTACTCCTTTGTATGTGTAGTAGCTGCAGGTATCCATCAGGTGAGGTATAGGCTCTTCTTATCTAGCATCATGGCACAGTCTCTGCTAAAACAGCACCATTCTCTTTTTTTTTGTCTCAGCGGTTCATATATTTAATTCTGGTTACACACAAGGCTTTTTTGAGCCCTGGCATTACTGTTCTTGTACGGAGAGGCCAGGCACCCAGCCTTTTAAAGTTAGAAGAGGCATGATTATTACAAAGGCAAACTCTTATTTATTCTTTTTTAAATCTGTTTTTATAGAATGATAATGTGTCTGTGCCAGAGATTTCTCCTGAAGATGCAGAAAGGGCAGAGCAGCTGAAAAATGCAGGTACATTATTAAACAAAACAATCATTAAAATTCTTTTCGATTTTAATTTTGTGAACCTGCCATTCATTTGTAGATTATAGAGTGCTCATGGCACTTGATTAATCTGATCTGAGGTTTAGTGCTGAGGGATGGGAGGTTCATATTCCCGCTTATTCAGGAAAGTTGCTTGTCTTGCCTAAACCCCACTACATTATAAAATGTTACAGTTTTAAGTGTGGATTAATTGGGCTCCTCTACAATTATTTATATTACTAGAATTTCAAACCTAAAATTTGTATTGTGATTCTTTTAAGACTTATTTGTATACTTTTGTAGGAAACAATCACATGAAGGAAGAGAATTACAGCTCAGCTGTGGAGTGTTACACAAAAGCTATCAACCTGGACCTAAAGAACGCAGTGTATTACTGCAACAGGTGAACATGTGAGCAGAGCAATGCCTGTCTGTGTTGTTTACCAATAACATGTACAAAAAATGGCAGTAAAAACAAAAGCAAAAACAAACCTTTACAATAGCATGGCCAAAAATCAACAAGAGTTGTTGATTTATGCTACTGTTTTTTCTGTCTAGAGCTGCAGCTCACAGTAAACTAGGAAACTACACTGAAGCCACAAGTGACTGCGAGAAGGCTATAGAAATAGATCCAACCTACAGCAAAGCATATGGAAGGATGGGGTAAGTCACACACAGTCATCATACTGCATGTGTTCCAGATTTATCATCCTGTTCAGTCTGCCAACTTGATGACCACTTGTGACCAAATGACCTGCCTTCTGGGTCACTACTTCAGATAAATATCTGGGTTTATGGCTTGATTCTATTGAGATCGTGAATACCATACTGCACACCTTGTACATGCATGCAGAATAAATAATGTATTTTTATGTAGACATGGCAATGTTTTTTTTTTCCCCCATGAGGGACGCTCTCAATTTTCAAAACAATATTACCATTGATAGATAATGTTGGTGTACATGAGTGCTTCCCATACAACCTTGACGAAGTTGGTTCCTATTTACAATGGCGCTGCAATATTTATTTTCAGTGCAAATAACAATCAGTGTCGTTGTGTGTGTGTGTATACATATACAGTATATAATCAGTGGCGGCTGGTGAACTTTGAGAGGGGTGGGGCGTCGGAGAACCAACTCTTATTTTATCCCCCAACCATAACCCCCGTATTTCACCTCTCCCAAATACACGTGTAACATAAAAACATTGCATACTGCTTACACTCGATGTACTGGATTTAACTGTTCTTCAGTTATCCTCCCGTAATTGCTACTGTGCATTACATTACTGAAACGAAAGCCTGTGATATAAATGACCAGAGATACTAGGCTACTGATTTCTGTATATTCAAATAAATAGGCCTACAGAAGTAGTAGGCTGTGTAAATAACTAACGTTTGATATAAATACAGTATGAGTAACCATATCGCCCTATGCTTAAGTACTGCTTTTAGTGCAGAAGGAAAACAAATGTGGGGTACCAGGTTTAATCAGACAATAGATGACAAATTGTTGCGATTTATTTTCAGTGGCACTGGAACAATTTTTAAAGTGGGGGTGCTGAAACCATTAAAATAAACTGTAACCCCTGTATATGATGGAAGCCATGCAAAGCCAGGGGGTGCTGCCGCACCCCCAGTTCCAGTGCCCCCGTTTATTTTACTTTCTTTTTTGCAGGAGCATACTGTAGTTATGACATTAAAACACATTTCACCTATTTTAAAAGTGGCTTGATTGTTTAGCATACCATACTGTAGTCATGACAGCTATGCACTTTCATAACTGTCACTCCAGAGCTCATTGAAAACTTGCATTGCTTTTACCTGCTAAGAGCTCAGAAATCAGTACTGCGCATGTGCTCCAGGAGCAAAAGGCTTCAGCACCCCAGAACCAATTGGAAACGCAGGCTTCTGATCTGTTCCGCCCACCTCATTACTGTTGCGGCAGGGGTGAGAGGCAATGCATTGTGATGCAGGTTACAATTATTGGAATGTTAATAATAGTAGCTACCATTTAATTTAGATCATTGTTATTACTTATTAATTTAAACTGGTTTGGCGGAGCCCTTTGCTCCCGTATAGGTGAGCAGCCACTCTAATTTTATATATATCTATATATGGTGATAGTATATATATATATATATATTATATATTATATTGTATGATATATTACAGTACTGTGCAAAAGTTTTAGGCAGGTGTGAAAAAATGCTGTAAAGTAAGAATGCTTTCAAAAATAGACATGTTAATAGTTTATATTTATCCATTAACAAAATGCAAAGTGAGTGAACAGAAGAAAAATCTACATCAAATCAATATTTGATGTGACCACCCTTTGCCTTCAAAACAGCATCAGTTCTTCTAGGTACACTTGCACACAGTTTGTGAAGGAACTCGGCAGGTAGGTTGGCCCAAACGTCTTTGAGAACTAACCACAGTTCTTCTGTGGATTTAGGCAATCTCAGTTGCTTCTCTCTCTTCATGTAATCCCAGACAGATTCGATGATGTTGAAATCAGGGCTCTGTGGTGGCCATACCATCACTTCCAGGACTCCTTGTTCTTCTTTACGCTGAAGATAGTTCTTAATGACTTTCGCTGTATGTTTGGGGTCGGTGTCATGCTGCAGAATAAATTTGGGGCCAATCAGATGCCTCCCTGATGGTATTGCATGATGGATAAGTATCTGCCTGTACTTCTCAGCATTGAGGAGACCATTAATTCTGACCAAATCCCCAACTCCATTTTCAGAAATGCAGCCCCACACTTGCAAGAAACCTCCACCATGCTTCACTGTTGCCTGCAGACACTCATTCGTGTACCGCTCTCCAGCCCTTCGGCGAACAAACTGCCTTCTGCTACAGCCAAATATTTAAAATTTTGACTCATCAGTCCAGAGCACCTGCTGCCATTCTTCTGCAACCCAGTCGGCCTTGGCCTTTGCCTTTTTTCCACGTCGGAGGTATGGCTTTTTGGCCGCAAGTCTTCCGTGAAGGCCACTTCTGACCAGACTTCTCCGGACAGTAGATGGGTGTACCAGGGTCCCACTGTTTTCTGCCAATTCTAAGCTGATGGCACTGCTGGACGTCTTCCGATTGTGAAGAGAAGTAAGCATGATGTGTCTTTCATCTGCTGCAGTAAGTTTCCTTGGCCGACCACTGCGTCTACGGTCCTCAACGTTAACCGTTTCTTTGTGCTTCTTCAAAAGAGCTTGGACAGCAGATCTGGAAACCCCTGTCTGCCTTGAAATTTCTGCCTGGGAGAGACCTTGCTGATGCAGTATAACTACCTTGTGTCTTGTTGCTGTGCTCAGTCTTGCCATGGTGTATGACTTTTGACAGTAAACTCTTCAGCAACCTCACCTTGTTAGCTGAGTTTGGCTGTTCCTCACCCAGTTTTATTCCTCCTACACAGCTGTTTCTGTTTCAGTTAATGATTGTGTTTCAACCTACATATTGAATTGATGATCTTTAGCACCTGTTTGGTATAATTGTTTAATCATACACCTGACTATATGTCTACAAAATCCCTGACTTTGTGCAAGTGTACCTAGAAGAATTGATGCTATTTTGAAGGCAAAGGGTGGTCACACCAAATATGAATTTGATTTAGATTTTTCTTCTGTTCTCTCACTTTGCATTTTTTCACACTTGCCTAAAACTTTTGCACAGTACTCTGTGTGTGTGTGTGTGTGTGTGTGTGTATGCATGTAATATATAGTATATATATAATCCTTATCTTACTATATATATATATATATATATATATATATATATATATGTATATATGTGTGTGTGTGTGTGTGTGTGTGTGTGTGTACAAAATTGAAGGCATATGAAAGAAAATGTTTTTAAAAATGTGCACAAAGTTTAAAAGATTAAAAACTGAATACATATAGATCTATCTCTCTGTCTATCCATCTGTATCTCTGTCTATCTGTGTCTCTATCTCCGAGTTTCTAGGGTGGTTTAGTCCAGACAATGAACTGTAACTGAAACTAGATGATTCATACTGTATGCTGTGATACAGTACAACACAGGTGACACAGTAAATACAATTTGCATCTATTGTGCAGTTTGAATATTGTTTTGCAGGCAAATATTTCCCACCGGGTTGAGAATGTGTTGCCTGTGGGATGTGAATGTATGTGTAGGTGCATAACAATCAAACAGCCTTTGTGAAGTACTGGCAGCAAAATAACCGCCCAGGCCTCTGTACCCATTGACAGCCTTTTCATTTGTACCACAAACTATTAATTCAAGAAGAAATGGCAGACTACTATATAAGGACTTTCAGTTTTACCTGTTCACTGGAGCAGCAAAAAACAGCACATTACAGACAAATGCACACAGTCAAACCAGATTTCAGGCCTTACACCTCAGTAAGCAACTTGATTATATCAGTCTTTCCACCTCAGTTTGTTATTTCCGATTTTGTTCTTGATGTGAATTGTGTCACCTCAGGGCTGCAGCAAACTGTACATTTACTAGATAGATAGACAGACAGACAGACAGACAGACAGACAGACAGACAGACACGCTGCTTTATTAGTGGCGGTCATTATAAATGAACAGTGTGAGATACCTCGGTGTGTCTAACACCACAAGCAAGGTACTGGACATATCTATATAAAGAAATCAGTGAAAACTATTACAAAAATAAGGTGTTTTTTTTTTTGCAAAATGTGTTAATCCGAGACAGAAATGGTGTTTAAAACAACAACAACAACAACAAAAGCACAAACACAAACTGGCTTTGGAGGTCGGAGAAAAAAACCTTAAATTTTTAACAGCACAGTAATTATATTAATACCTTGCTTTCATGTTTTCTTGTATTGAACACGGTTAAACTGGGCAGTTTGTTTTATATGAAATGACAACGTTTAAAAAAGTGAAATTGAATTCCCAAAACACACCTTTTTTTATTTATGTGCAACTGAATCTATTTCATTTTTTTTCTGTCAGACTGGCCCTGACTGCTATAAATAATTACACAGAAGCTGCGACTTATTTCAAAAAGGCCCTGGTCCTGGATCCTGAAAACGACACGTATAAATCCAACTTGAAAATGGCAGAGCAGAAGCTGAAAGAAGCCTCCAGTCCAGTAAGTTTCAGTTCTGCACATCACGATGAGACACACAGAGCACACAGGGGGTTTGATCCAAAGCTTGGTCATTTATATTCAGTTAATCTACACTATAGAATCTACTACAAAGTAAATTTAAAAAAAAAGGAAACCACATTTTTGCATATTTACTTCAACGTTGTCATTTAGAGCAAAAAAGAAAGGTACTAACCAAGGTGTTCAAATAAAGCTTCTTTACAAGCTGACTGATGATACACTTCAATCCAGAACTTGTGCTCACCACAGTCTAGCTACAGCTTGACCATTGGACTGAGTTTCAACAGGAAGTGATTAGGTTCCAGACAGGAACAGAAACATTTAATCAGAAAATAAGAAATAATTTAAAACCTTGATTAGTTAAAATGCAAAACCAAAGTGGTTGACTGTTGGAAATTAGGAATGTAGAATAAATGTGGCTTTTGTATACATACGATTGAGGTTTTAAAAAAAAAAAAAAGATATGAAATTCATGGACCTTTTAAAATAATGTCAGCATAATACAGTCAGTGATTTTTGGTGAAAGATTAGCTGTAATCAGTTTCTTAATTAATAAATATATTTTATATAGCACCTTTCATAGTGGACCACCATCACAAAGCGCTTTACAAGATAGTGGGGAACAATGCATAATGAATTGAAATCTAAAATACTTGAATGTGTCTGTTGGCAGACTGGAACTGGACTGGGATTTGACATGGCAAGCCTCATAAATAACCCTGCCTTCATCACCATGGTAAGTGGGCTCACTGTGGACTAAAAAACCACTTTGTATGAATGTGAAACAAACATCGCTGTACTATACCATAGGTAGTTTGTAATCAATGCACAGAATACTGTAGCTCAAAACTACAGATCCATTTGAAAAATCACAGTGAAATCATTGATTTTGTATATGCACGTGCTAAAAATACTAACCTTTTATTTTTCAACTCAGCAGTAAATCGGTATGTTTTAAACTGGCAGCAAAAAGAGAGGCAAGAAATTAGACTGATTATTTAAATAAATAACCTATAAGACAAGGTTTTGGCTGTTTCATTAATAAAGGCATTGTCTGAATGTTTAATTTTTTATTAAAACAGAGGAATATTGCCCTGCTACAATATAGACCATAGTGATGTCATTAGAAAACAAGTTATACTGTATTATATTACCATGTGTACGTACAACATAGTTAGCTATATACACTATTTGTTGCCTTTATTTTCAGGCTGCAAGTGTAATGCAAAACCGACAAGTGCAACAGCTGTAAGTATTGGAATTTATTACTGTCATTGATTTTTTGTGTGTATAAATTTAAAATTCTACTTTCATATGAGATATAGTGAAATATGTATCTTTCGTTTTGCAAACAGCATGTCAGGAATGATGTCTAATGCAGTGGGAGGCCCAGCGGCTGGTGTTGGGGGTTTAACAGACTTGTCCAGCCTTATTGAAGCGTAAGTTTTTCTGATGACTCACAACCATATACAGTAACAATGGACTCCAAACAAAACATATGAAGCCACCACCCCTAATCACATTGTACTGTCTAAGACCTCAGTCTTGGATAAATTGTGTTGGGGTTAATCTCTTGTATTAAAAAGGTAGTTATTTCTAATCCTGTCTTGAACACTTTAGGTGCTCCATTTAAAATGTCAGTGTAACAGAAAGAAATTTACAAACAACTTGCACACTCCTTGAAATGGCTTTTAATGCTGTAGTAATGTTTTACCTTTTTTGTTTTGCTTCCCTGAGCAGATATAATTATGGGTGCCATTTAAATGATTAAAGTATTGCAAGGTATCTACATAGACTCCATAATTTACACATGAGCATTACCTTTCCAAGCATTATTTTTATTTCCAATGTCCCTTCCCTATAGGGGACAGCAGTTTGCACAGCAGATTCAGCAGCAGAACCCAGAACTGATAGAACAGCTGAGGAATCACATCCGCAGCAGGTCCTTCAGCGGCAGTGCAGAGGAACACTCCTGATCTACTGCAGGGATAGCAGCAGGCAAGCCATACTAACGTAATAGACTACATAGCCAAAAACTGAATTGTATTTAATGTGTGTTTATTTTTAAACAGTTCCCTTTTTACTTGTCGACATAAAACCAATGACAAAGGTGCCTTTGCTTGCTTGCGCTATGGACTCCTGTATGCAGGAAGGCATAGGGAGAAGTGGACACATGGTCAAACATGGCTGCCTTAGAGTAAGTAGCCGGGGTTCTGAAAGAGTTACACATCCCCACGTGTTGCTAAATTGTTTAAATAATGTACCTGTAATTTCTTTTCTTTAACATCTTGATAACTTTTTACACTTAACTTTTAAGTCTGTTTCAAAACTCTTTTCAAAATGGCCGCTCTAGTGCATTGAGAATGTAAAGATTATTGCCCACATTGTCAAACAGGTAACACAGCAGTTTACTATCCATGGTATCACACAGAAAAGAAACCAAAGCTTTCAGCCCCCCCCCCAGCGATTTAGAGGACAGATCTCAAAAACCCCAGTGCACTAGAGCAGCCATTTTGAAAAGAGCTTTGCAACAGACTTTAAAGTTCTAAGTGTAAAAAGTTGTCAGGATGTTAACGGAAAGAATTTAAATGACAGGTACGTTATTTAAACAGGCAACACGTGCTGATGTGGAGTGCTGTATTTTTCAGAGCCCTGCCACTTCCTCTTTTAAAGAAAGATGAAACCATTTTGAGATCTCCGTTCGAAATGGCAATATTGGTGCAACAACTGCAAGCCATTCAATCATTGCAGAAGTTCTACAAATTGAAGAGAACACTTAAAGACCGATCTTGAGCTAAATTTTGTTTTCCACATTGCAAATGAAAAAGGCCATAAAACAGATTGCATTTTCTATTACATGCATAATTTATTCCTGTGATATTTTAATATTTCAGTGTTAACTGTTTTATTTAGGAACACAGAGAGAGGTTGGAAAAGAACTGGGTTGTTATATGCTTAATATCAAATTCTTGGAGGGCATCACAATCAAGAGCGATGGATCAAATGGAAAAATGATGGAAGAAACGATGTTATTGTGACGAGCAGTTAAGAACTCTGACTGAATTAAGATTACTCTTTACAAAAGTGTTGCACTTATTTTACACAACTCTACATTTAACAGAGCAAACTAACATCACCACATTGCACTGGTATCATACTTAAACACATTTTGTATGTTTCAGCAATGTATTTAAGATGTATGCTGCTATTTACAGGCTTGCAACTATAGGCACCATGTATTAGCCTTGGTAGCATTATTTTTCAAAGTTTTTCCATGTTGGGAAATGTAGTTCAAGAAAGAAGACCGCAGCAGATGTCTTTATATAATTCCCTATATTTTAGGAACTATAAAGTGTGTATGTTACTGTAGTTATTCAGTCATGTTTGCTTACAGTGACTTTATTTTGCATGTTCCTTATGACCATTTGGATGCTTTCAGGAACGATTTGTATACTTCTACACTACAGAACAGGGTTTAATGTCTTGTCAAGCTCCAAGGTTACACAATTAAAGCTCGGTCACTACAAATAAAACAAACAAAAAAAAAAAACTGATCTAATGTGTTATTCTTTTAATCTGTGGGTTCTGTTCAGCTAAATACATTTTCAAAGCTATCCCCCCCCCCCCCCCCCCCCCCCCCCCCCACCCCCCTGTGACAACTGTAACGCCATTTCAAGTTTTGACGATTATAGCTATATGGAGGGACCAATGGAAGTTAAAGGCTTACCAATGTTACGGGGGCTTTGAGGGTTTACTTTGATGCAAGTGCCCCTGGGGTTTGAAAATGCACTAGTTCCTACATAAGTGCAATGCATCTAAAAGAGACAGGACACATCTCACTGCTACAGGAGCGCATGCAGACCATGCTGAGCACAACTGCTACAGAAATACAATTATCATTGTGGTTTTTTTTTAGTGGTTATGTATTTTCTCACTGCTACAATATATAAACAGGATGTCACTTAAAATCCATCTGAATTCCCAACCCAGGCATCAAACTGGCTCCAGGACCCATCTTAATGCAGAACATAATACATATACTTTACAGGGCAACTACAAAGTCTCATCTGTAAAGAACACATTTCACTCACTAATTGGAGGACAGAAATAAGATCAATGTTAGAATAGTAACATTTGGAATGGAGGTTTTTAATAAAATAAATTTTGTGAAATGCTTTCTTGTATAATGTACTAAACCATTTAGCAGTTTCACATGCATTAGCAATTTGTTCCTCAAATACTTAAAGGAGAACTGTTGTAAATCCTGACCATTAAAACTCATTAACAATTTATTCACACATTTAAAATAACTATACAGTACTTTGTACAATTCCGTCATATTTAAAACATTAGCGTTTTTAAAGACTTAATAAAATAAAAGGTAAGTGATGGTGCAGAAAGTTCCACTGTTGGTCCAGTTAGATATGGCCATGCTGTACATGATAAAACTTAGATTTCTGGATTCATATGTGAACAGACTACACACACTTGTGCAATATCATCATATTCGTATGTTCTTTTCAAAAACGTGTCCATAAGCCTCAGTCCAGATATACTCTAAAATGGAAAAAATGAAAATCATGTTAAGTAAGCCGTTAGCTATACTTTCACAGATGCATTTAACTAAAATGTACATGAGATTCCAGTGGCACAAAGATGAACAGATGTTTACACATATTCTTTAAAACAGAGTAAAATACCATTATTTTGGTAGCTCATTGTCCTTTCCACTATAATTATTTGTGTAATTCATGAAAACAACCCACTTGGCCAGTATCCTGCGTTTTCCGAAAACTTCAATCCATGTATACAGTTGAATTCAAATTAGATTTTTTTTTATCGTTAATCATGTAAACACAGGAAAGTGACGTTTTAAGAAAATCAGTTTTCCAAAAACATTAGTGTTAGGAAAACGTTTTGTCATGTAAACGTACTGCAGGATGGGAGAGGACGGCTTGGTTCAGTGTGCAGTAAGACTAGGATGGGAACAGACAGGGCTTGGTTCAGTGTGCAGTAAGAGTGAGGCATGAACTAGCAGGTATTTCAGATTTAGTAAAAGTTGCAAATTTGTATGCTGTATTCAACAGATTCTCATCCTGTACACCTCTCAATCCCCAGTGTGTGCAAACTGTCCACTCCTTGCAACAGCTCATCCATTTCTTCATAAACTACTGTACCTTACATGCTTGTAAATTCTGAATGTACTTTACCTAGGTAGAATTAATCTGCTGCTCAACGGTATAATTTCTGTTTAAAACTATAGTTGTAATAATGGAGTTTTCTTTTGATAAATACTATTTATTTAAATTAATATAACTATCCGTAACTAGACAAATGGATCCGTGTGAACTGATCGGTGACTAAAATCTGACATCCATTTATAATTTTACAGATTTTTGTGTCTGACAAATACAACAAAACAGAAAAGCATAATTTGAACTATATTTTATATAATCCAAATCATAAAGCGGTTCCCATTATGTGCTACTAACTTGCCAAGCAAAACTGATAGTTTCCTGTCTTGTGTATTGCTTCTTTTTAGATCTTGTTTTGTTCATCTTTTTTACAATCAAAAAATTTAGTAGTTGTAGCATTTACAAAAAGTACTACTGTATTGTTGGTCTTGTGATCCAGCATTGGCCAACTGGGACGCAACTGTTAATCTAGCAAGGACAAAGTCCCCAACATTTTTGATCTATGGACACAAATAGGAATTTAACAAAACTTGTTCTCCCAGCACTATTGTTCAGGTACCATTGTTCAAGTTCTGTGTGTCCAAAAAGTTTAATCATTATTGCCGCTATTTTTATTTATTTATTTTCCTGGCTAGAAATATGGATATATTAATCATCACATGCATAGGAATGTCAAAGTTTGCACATGTGCAGTACGCTATCAGATTAAATTTTCTGAAGTGTGTTTACATGACAAATTGTTAGCTTTCAGAATAGTATTAGTATGTTTTTGGAAAACGTTCCGGGATTTCCGAAAAATGTCAAAGTTAAAAAAAGCAGACAGACAATTTGAATAAAAAATAAGGAGCTCCACTCCTACCTCCCCCTAATTACTAAGGCTTCCTCCAAATATATTAATATTTCCTAATTGGTGTAACTGCGATAATTAAAATTGTCAAGTTCAAAATTCCAATTGCATCTAGCTCACTCTGTATCTCTCGCTTTCTCACGCTCTCTCTCTTTGTTCTCAATCCTCGCTCTCTCGCACACGTGCAATGCAGGGTCGGTGGCGCCGTCTCCCTGTGCTACAAAAATACTGAGCTTAATCCAATAAGAGAATGCTTTCAAGCACCATGTGTCTTATGCAATTTCAATGGGAAGAAACAGATAGGCAAAGCCCATGGAATAAGTGCCACCTTTAGAATTCCACCTGCAGAGGGCGATATTGCTTGCAAGCTCTATTTTTGTACTGCTAACACACGCACACATACAGAAACTTGTACTATACGTTTTGTGGTCAATTACACACACAAACACACAACACACACACGTGTGTGTAATATATATATATATATATATATATAATTATTATAAAAATGGGGAGGTGCTGCCTCCCCTGAGAACCCTCTCTGGAATGAAGTATCCTCTGTGTATACACTACCCTCCAAACAAGAATTGAATGTCAAGTACAGTTCGACCTCCAACTAATCCTTCCTCAGTGATAATATTCATTCCTATGCAGCCTACCTGTAGCCCTTGGACTGAAGCCAAAAGCTTGAGTGTAACATATAGGGATGAGCTGGGGTTTAGCTTTCCCAGCTGCCTCCCTGAAATTCCACACCAGTGTATAGAGTTGGTGTTGCACATTTCCAAAACCAAGTCCATTGTTCTCTCGCTGCTGGAGGAAATGGAAAAAAGTAAAAGGTTAAAAGCCAGGTCTGAAACGAACAAAGACAGCAAACAAGTACACATTCTAAAAGCTTATTACTGGAAAATAGAAGGGGAATCTTATTAGATCTCAGTTGACTACCACAGACAAAGCCCATGTCAAAACAAAACCTGGATGACGTTCAATAGAAAGAGAGCTTTAACAATAATACTCAAAAAGGAGCAACACTTGGTGGGGGGGGGGGGTTTACAAAGCTAACAAAACATGACCTAGAGGCTCCCAAAGATGTTCTATGGGATTAAGGTCTGGACTTCCTGTTAGCCAGTCTTCTGTTCTATGAGTTTAAGTGAATACTCCACTCCAATACCTGCAGTTGGTTATTTTACAAGTGATGTCAAACGGCTCTTCTAAATTTACAGTGTCCGGGATCAGCTCCAGGGAAAGCCGGACATCTCCATAACCAGGTGCCTAAAAACATAAGAGAGACTTAATATTGTAATATTATTTCATGTTCTGGCAGATTTTAGAAAATGTACTGAAATAACTAAATCGGCCCGATTACAGACATGATGTGCCAACTCAAATGAACCCTCTTTTGAGACAACCCCCCACAAACCACTCAGACGAGTTTGCTTCAATAAGCCAGCAACTTTCTGTAGCATTTAACTAAACCCTTTATGGGCTTGTTAAAATGATCTCTAATGGGAACTTCATTTCAACTAGGATGGAACACAGAGTAGAAGGTCTAATTCATCCTTAGACTTGCCATTCTCTGAAGCTGACTAGTTTGAAGCCGCCCCCGTTCTCCAAGGTTTGTTTTCCATACGATGTCCAGTTTTCCAATCACAGTGACTCCCTTAATCACTCCAGCCTTCTCTGCAAACTCAGGTTTGGGTTTCAGGCAGTACAGATACTGACGCGTGTCCATGGGCTGCAAGTAAGACATCTTCCCAAAGGTGGATGCACTGAAATGGGGTTTTCATTTGTTAGAACACAGGATAGTGCTGAATTGTACAGTACACACAACCACCATATAAATATGGGGATACTGTGAACACAGTTCCACCAATAATTACATTTTTAAATAGTGTAAAAAGACAAGAATTTCAGTATGCCCATCCTAGTAACTCATGCTCAGTTTTAACTCACCCCTCCTCTCCTGTGGAGACTGTATTAAGCTCTGTCACATTGTACATGACTGAGGGTTCCAGCGAGACCTTCTCCATAAACATGGGGGACGTTGTGATGTTCTGAATCTGTGCCTCCAAAAAGACTTCGTCTGTCTGTTGGGTCAAAACATTTGATTAAATTAATTCATGTGGGCGTCTTGCTTTTCTTATTAGTATTGTATTGGGATTAGAGATAGAATATTGTGATTAGTTCATGCCTGCGAATCACGGTACTAGCGATTATTATCATAAGCATAAAAATCAGCATCCAAAGCGATTAATAAATTACAGGTCTGATTAACTTCATTTAGAAAGGGATGCAGGATAAACTCAGATAAAACAATAAAATCACAACTACCCCTTTTGCATATATTCACACAAATACCATTGGTGACTGATGTTATATCAAATTCTTTAAAAATTAATTTCCCCCGACAACAGCCAGTGATCTGCATGATACACTGTATAACGTCACAGCACTGATCTAATCTGATGTTTGCAGGGAAAAAAAATGATTAAAAATAACCCACCACATCATGACAGCCTTGTGACCCCACCAAGTCATGACTTGACCACCTCTGTAAATCAGGCCTTGACCCTTTAAACCAAAGTCCGCCATTTGTGCAGAATTGAAGTCAAGCCTGCAATCTTCACACGGTACTAATTGCTTAACTCTTTCAAAACATTCTACCTCTACACAGATAACTCTACTCTAAACTATGCAATGTTCTTTTTAGCAATGTATAACTTCAGAGATTACACAACTCTACTACACATTGTATTAACCTTGTTCTAGTATCCACATAAGAGTAAAAAAATCAATTAGATGTCAATTAGTATCAGTTTGTGACAGACTGGGGATTGCAGCAATCATAATTTGCAAACTTTTAAAATGTACTTCACCAATAAGCTACCACCAGGGCTGGGATCAATTCCTGTTTTTCAATTCCATTTCCTTTAAAAAAAAAAATCAATTCCCAATTCAAATTCCCATTTAATCAATTCCAACACATCACTGATCAAAATTGCAATTAGCAGTATTCTGTTAAAATGAGCTTCTCACAGTGTCAACTACTTGAATTGAAGTCCCTGTTAATTAAAATTGGCTTCAAATGAAAAGTAGTTGAAAAAAATCACAATTATTTAATGTCTCTAAACTATCAATTCCAATTTGTTCAAGGAATTGGAAATGGATTTTAAGATAGGTCTTAGAAATAGAATTGGGACTGAAAAACAGGAACTGACCCAAACCCTTGGTACCACCCAGATCACAAATTTCCACTGCTCCCCACACCAGTGTGACCAATTTTCACACACTTGTTTTTAGTGCAGATTACATTTAACAGGCGTTCAGAGCAAGCGTTAAGTAATGAAAATAATGAAAAAGCATTTGTCTTGCAAATAAAACTGAATTTTAAAAAAATGTCAAAGGTTTAAAAATTAAAATGCATCTAATCTTTCGATGGGTTGTTGCACTGCCAGGGATGCTTTTCCATTATCTTTGAATTTCTCAGACTTCTGGATAACAGCCAGAGATACAGTAAGCAGTACAGACATTGGCAAAAAAAATAAAATTACCACAGAACTGAGGTCACTCTAATGGAGATAAGAAAAAAAAAATTGAGGGTTATACTCTAAAGAAAATGTTACTATCAAAAATTAGCAAATTAAAAAACAAAACACCCACAATGGGGTAATATACCCAATACTGCACTATAGCGACACTAACAAAACCAGTGTATATGCAAGGCACAAGCACTGTTGAATAAAATATCACAGTACCACACTGGTTTTTACTAGTCAGCTTTATACTGCAGCATGAACCTAGAGCTACAGCATACATTTCTCATTTCCAGTATGGCACAAATAACAGAAGCTACATGGTGCTCTGCTCAATGCAAGGATGTTTAAATCTGTTACAAGGCTAGCATGAAACATTTAGCAATGATGAAGATTACTTGGCATTCAGCCATCAAATGAAATGCCATCTTAATGCTGAAACATTGTAAGATGTGTTACAGTCTGGGGATTGAAGCAAGACTCCCTCTGCATAGCAGTTAGTGCCATTCCAGGTTTTATGAGCTCAACATGTGATTCAATATGTTAACGTAACATTATTCAGCAGGTTTAATTTGCCTTCGTGAAGCAAAATTAGTTAATTCTATAGCGATGCAAAACTTTTGGCCATAGCTGTAGGTCACTTTTGTGACACCTCAAACTAGGACGGCTGCTGCCTCATTGACACATTATAAAACTCCAGAGGCAGGGATTCACCGATTAGGGGGTTACTCTTCTAATGGAAGTTACTATATAAAATAAATGACTTTACTCAAATCTGAAAATCAGCAGTTGTTCTGGGCACTTTTCCAAAATAATCATTGTAAATGATCAGAAACCTTTACATCCACCACAAGCTTGCTGTCCTATTTAGTGCCTGCAATATATTCAGTTTATGTATTTGTACAGAATGATTTTCATCATACCAAAAGTGAAGTAAACAAAGTTTTATTACTGGTCACCAAGCTACAGTCTTCACACTGCAGCCAGAATAACTAGGTATACAGCATTTACATGTAGCTTGCAGCTTAATTTTTACACTGTGCAAACATAGCGACACCATGCAAGGTGTTGCTATGGTAAGGTAAAGGATTGACTCCCAAGTTCTGCAACGATGCTGGACAATCTAAGAGCAGTCAGTCTTTAAATAAGCCTAGAAACGTTTTCACTAATGTTACGTGTGATTTTTCATTTTTCTTTGAACAAAAGCTGTCTCCGCAAACTTCAGAACTACTTTTTAGATAAAAAGAAATAACTATTGGTGTACATCCTCCATAATAAGAAGTGTGCCTTACCTCTGCATTGTAAAACTTGGTCTTCACATCCAGTGGTTTGAGAACCTGATTAAAAAGAGAATGCAAGCTAATAAGTCACCCATAAGTCCAAACTCCTGCTTTTTAATTTAAAGATTCTTCAACACAAAAACTGGGTCGACCAAATCTATTGACAGAATACCTCTGTACACCATAAATCTCCAAAACGCTAACTTACTACAGACAGTTGCTCAGCAAACTTTGAACTGAAAGCTATGGGTTTATTTAACGAAGGGGAGCCCAGCCTTGTTCAGTCATCCTAGTTAGAAGACTGCAATTCATCTAATTAAATTACTGTTTGTCAAGGACATGCTGAATAGCTCAGAGATGAAGTCTGGACCACAGGCAAACAACAAGCAGTAATATTACACAACAGTGTCATTAGGGATCACACAGCAAAGCAGCACGAAGGTTTCTGTTTATTCAACTATAAGCAGTTTCAAGCGCACCTGAAATTTGAAGAATTTTCTGAAGTACAACTTCTCTCCTGTCTGGGTGGTGTAACTGACTGCACACACCAAACTGTAATAAAACAGAACACAGGAAATAAAAACACAGCGATCACAGGCCTCATCTGATACGTCAAGGCAACATCAGAATGAGTCCCTTTAGAAAGGGGGAAAAATAAAACTAGCTTACATGTGTGTTCCAATTTCTTTTACTTCATGATGAATAACATCATCGATACAGCACTCAGGGTTAAGATCCGACACAGAGGAATTGGATGCTGATAGGTTTAAACGTTGAGAGCTTGTCTGAAGATCTGCCTGAGGATCAAGATTTAAAAAAAAAAAAAAAACACACACGCCTAGTGTTAAGATTAAAGAATCCTCAACTCAAACCTTTTTTGGACATTAATTTATTCTGATTTAATCAGAAAATTATGAAAAACACCACCTTACTAGTACATACTAACAAGTGAGCATTGTTACATTACCACTTCAGATCTATTATCAGATCGTTCTATCTATTAACAGATAGTTCTGCATGTAAAAGCTAGTTAGTACTTGATCTCAACTAGTCAGCCTACAGAGAATCATCTCACTTCCCTGATCTTATCCAGCTATCGTTGTAAATAACCTCTATTCCTCATCCCTATGTCTACATGTGCTGGGAAAGACCAGCCTGTCAACATTAACTTGCAGCAGAAAACTAGTAGTCAGCTTTCTTCCTCTGAACAGAAGGCCACAATTGATCTGTTTTTGCTCCAATGTATCACATGAACTGCTCACCCCTAGTCCGCCCCCCCCAGTCCCTTCACCTGCTCCTATCGTACCTTCACCAGAACGTCCTTCACAACTTGAGTGCTATCATTATGCACACTGATGTAGCTGGAAAAGGTTTCCCCCAAAAAGATATTTCTGAAAAAAAAAAAAAAAAAAAAAAAAAGTTTAAGTCGTACTATTTGAAATCATAATTTAATTTATTAAAAAACTTCCAATACAACAAGCACTTTAGCAAGTACTCGTTGGAATAGGGCTAGTTAATCTGAATTTTGTATTCCCACTAAAGCACTTAATGCTTCATACCAAATTAAGACAATATATAAAACAGTTCAGTACAATCCTGTGGGTGAATTTTTTTTTAGGCCAATTCAAGTATTATTCCTTTAAGCACTGATTCCACAGTGTAACAATTTTTTTTTTTTTTTGTTCCTGGGTAGTAAGTGTTATTTCCTAATTGCTTATGTCAAAAGTACAGAAAATGGCTATTACTCCCCACAAACTTTGCTTTTGTGACCAGGGCAGTGATATTTCAAAATATAACTATTTACAGTATAATCGTACATCTCGAAAAACTACTCACTTCTAAATCTTTTGTAGTCATTTTTGTATTACTTTAGTATAAATACATGTTAATTTGGATTCATATGTTGTTTTTTTCTGACTTTATGTGAACGAAAAGACACACATTTGCCCGTTTTCCCATTGGAAATAGTGATATTTTGAAATATCACTGTCCTGGTCACAAAAGCAAAGTTTGTGGGGAATAATAGCCATTTTCTATACTTTTGAGGCATAAGCAATTAAGAAATAACACTTACTACCCAGGAACAAAAATTGTGTTACATAGTGTTCTTAGTGTACACATTTACTTGTTGGCTTGTAATGGCAACAGCAGATCATTACAGACTTGTATGGCATATGAAGTCATACAATGTTCAGCTAATCTGATTACTCTTTTATATTAATCTCCGATTCTGACATTCAGAGTTATTAAATAATAAAGCTATGCTGTTTAGGGACTGGGAGCTGCAAAACAGGGACATCAGCGGATCGTGCAGTAAACTTTAATAAATGCTATGGAAAACATCTGTTCCATTACTTCTTCTGTTCAGTGCTGCAGTTTCTGTGTGTGTGGGGGGGTGTGGGGAGCACTTTCTAATCTTACCCAAAGTTCTGTGGAAGTGTCAACATTTCTCCAAGCATTATCATCTCAGCCCCCTTTATTGTAGACGGGTCTTCCTTCATAAGATGGCCAAAAAGGTCTCCTGTATGAACATCACCATAAGTGCCTTAATTTGTTGTAAGCTTTGGAAAAGGCAACCTGAGGCAATAACGACATATTTCCAAATACCTGGCAGGTCTCTGTCTTCACATGTCACAGGCATGTTGGTGAACAACGTTGGTTTTGTCAACCGCATCACTGGGAAGAAAACAAAAATGTGTTTAGGATTTATAATCTTATCTTTTTATTTATCACTTTCAATATGAACTGGCCAAGTGAGAAAGGCTTAAAATCCATGTTTACATATAAAACAAATTGTTACTGTTGCTTGGTGGCCAGGTGTCATGCAATAATCATGTCAATTCATGAAATGTACAGAAAAAAAAAAAAAACACCACAGGATGAAATGTGGCACAACCGAATTTGGAGAAAATAACTACAGTATATAAATATATATTTTGTAGATATGGTTTGTTTTAAATACATATACTTAGCAATGTTATTGCCCCCCCCACAGTACAAAATGTCACAGAATACCCATACTGACCAAGGTCTCGCTGGATGTTTACATTACAAGTAGGAGGTTTGGAGGGCCTCATTGCTCAATGAGGCCGAGAGGCAAATAAAACATGTTCAATTCTTGTCACTTCATTAGGTGAAATGACTGGTGGGATTGTGGTAGGTGTTAATGGTGGCTTGCTGTCACTATGTGGGAACCACGGTTTAAATCTTGGTAAAGGTCTTGTTGGAAACTCCTCTATTGCTTTTTCTGCTATTTCCAACAACTGGGGTAGGTTGTTTTTTCGTCTGTAGTGCAACAGTACATCCATACCAGTAACAATCTGTTTGTGCACATTTTATTTGTTCACACAGCTCCGTCCGATGGAAAAAACGACACCAGACTCTTACCACGGATCGCCTCTGATGTCCATAGTAGGTCTGAAGACAGCAGGACCTGAAGCTATAGTATGGTGAAGTTGTTGTCATACAGGCGTTGCTTTTCAGGACTACCTACTACAAGTCTCTGGTTTCCACCACCCTCACATTACATATAGATGTAATCCAAGTTTCTATCTTCAGATCACATTACAGCAACGACTGAACACATACATTTAGCATTTTATGGTCAGCCTTGGTGTTTCTGTTTTTATTATAAATTCCTAACAGCACAATCATATTGTGCTTTTTGAAGAGCAGCAACATCAATTTAATTATTTGATTTACACAGATATATACGTGTGTGAGAGAGCGAGAGAGAGAGAGAATTTATGTACAAGAAAAGCTTGTACAAAAAGTATTTTTTGATATTAAAAGTACAAATTCAGAAACACCTTTGCAGGGTAGTATAGTATTTGTGAAAAACATGCATCAAAACTTAAACACAAAACCACAAAAGGTTTTTTTTTTTTTTTTTTTTTTATACCATTCAAAAACAATATCTAATCAACATTCGCAGATATCAAGATTCAGTCCTCCAACTTTACTGTCCAGTAGTTTTTGAACTTTACGAGTCCACCTTTTGGCTCAGAAGTACAACAACAGTAACCATATCTTCACACGGCATGGTGTTTCCGTGTAGTTTTATAAAATAGGCGTTAGTTATGCTAAAACACACTTTATGTTATTGTTTTTCAACTAACACAGTCAGGATGCCCCTTCCGCTTTACTGACGCCAACGCTTACTAAGCGGTTAGGTGTGGTGACGTTATTATATAATAATACAATCGAATAATTGTTTTATACAATGGAAAGTATATGTTATGCAGGAAGTCATGCATCATATTTATTATTTTATTTTGAACCATGTACCTTTTAAAGCAAGCAGATGCTCTTGTTTGGCCTGATTGACATCCATCTTCCCGGAATCTGCTTGAACTTTCACCTTCATTGCAGCGATGAGTACGGAATGCAGTTGGGCACAGACTCGATTTAAAACTAATGCGTAAAAAAAAAAAAACGTAATCCGAGTTTAGTTTTCCACTTTTATTTGGATTATTAGCGCCGCCTACTGGATCTTCTATAATTTAACACGTTCCCTTTCATTACTGGTTTTCAAACTTTGTACGCCCAATACCGCTTTCCAAATAATCTTGAGATCCAGAAAGGATAAACAAGTACATGTATCGATATACTTATTACTCCAATTACACAAACATACACAATACTTGTCATCTGACAAACAATGGCGTAGAATCAGAGCCAAGAGTGAGTGCCCTACTCTACTAGACAGTGTTATGGCAGGGCAGGTGTATGAAAATGTAATGCTGGTATGATTATTATTTTTTATGTGTTTATTATTAGATTCCTGTCGGTTAACTGAATTGTTGAAAAATGGTTACAACCCTTCTAAAATTTTACCTTTGTAATTTTGCAGTTTTACCATGCGTTTGCCGTGGCTATGGAAAACGCCTGTAAGGTAAATCTTTGGTTCCTTTAAATTATATGAAGTGCATTTATTTCTTGTTAACAAATGTCTTATTTTATTGGAGGCCGTTAATAATGTTGGGGATCATCTATTGTTAGTATACCAGGCAGGCAGCTTGTTAGAGCTTGCACTTCAAGCGTTTACAGTCATCACGTCAGTGCTACCACGTAGGCCTTTATTCAAAACGTGCGTTTTTCTTTCATTTCAATATATGATAATTTAGAAACATAACACTACTACTGTGTTGAAAACACCACAGTAGCCTGTATATGTTCTGGCTCTCGCAGACTACTTTCGCATCCATACTCGATCAAATTGTTCAGACTTCGTACATCCAACGCAAATGTATCCAACACGTGACTACATTAAAAAATAAATAAATAAATAAATAACGCGCATTTGCAGCAAAGGGATGAAGCTGACGGAAACAGCTGACAGGAGTTACCAATGTGTTTAATTGGGGGAAGCAGAAAATATTCGCTACAAACAAGTGATTACAGCAATGACATTTTACATTAATATTGCCATAGTTTACTTTAATAAGATTGTTTACTGTAACGTAAAAAATATGCGCTGCTATTTTATGTTAGTTTCACTTCAAAGGTTTTCAGCATATGCACCCGGTAGCGATACCGTCAGTGGTAGTGCCCAAGGATGGCAGCAGCTGTAGGTGTAAATAAGCAAGGAGCTGCGGCGGGGATGGAGGGGTGCAGTCGCAACAGTCGGACCATTGCAGGCGGCACGGTCAAGGTTAGTGAGGGAACAACTAAAGGGGTTAAAGGAGCGGTCGGTACGCAACACAAGAAGGCATTATCTGCACCATTGTGCTTGCAGTGTCTATGCACTGTGACTGAACAAAACAAAAAAAACAAAACAAAACAAAAACAGGTAGGGCGGCTGCTGTCGTGGCTGAGTGGGATGCTGTGTCTGAATGTGTTTCGCTTTTGCCAGGATGATGCGGACAATCCCAGTGACACTGTGTTGCAGTTGCACGTTTCTGAAGCCCTGCATTCTTCATGAGACAGTTTAATGTAAAGAAGTAAAATTTAAAAAATAGATATAGATAGAGATAGATAGATATTGTAAGGTTATTCTTACTTAAGTGTACCGGTTCGTCAAGGTCCCATGACTGGCACTAGGCAACAACACACAGTGGCGGCTGTGTCTTATTGTACAGTATGTGTGTTGCAGTTTCAAGAGCAGGCTGGAAATTTCCACTGTGTCAACGGGCTTGTGTCATGCCACGCTTGTTCCGCGAGTACGCATTATAAAACAGCACCAGAAAATTAACATGTTTAATAAAATAACAGTATACTATAAAGCGAAGTGTATACTAATACTCTTTTTAAATTCAAAACATTTCTTAAATTAAGCACTGCCTCTGCCATTTTGTTGCACTTCAGTCGTAACTGAATTCATGGATACAGGCAATTTACGATGTTGTGCTATCAAGTTTATAAATTAGTACACATAGCTCAGAACTGGGATGTATCTGAATTAAACAAAAGCATAATCTGGATAAAACAAAAACCTCTTTTTAGTTTAGTTTTGCTTTTTGAGCTGTGTAAAAGTCATATTCTTCTATTATAGCAGCTCAAACTACTGTACCTTTAGGGAATGTAAACAAACTGGAATGTTATACGAGGTCCACACCGTGCGTATGAGGTTATTAAGGAATGTAACACACACACACACACAAAAATATTCTTATTTTAGATTTAGTGAAATACAACATTTTAATTATATTATATATTTTGGACAATACATGCTTAAACGTTTTGGATCTTAACCACACATACTTAATGTTCTACACACACACACACACAGTATTTTACCTTAAAGAAGCAGTCTTCTAAAGCAGCATGTTTGTTTTATTAACAATGGACTTCAGATATTGCCATAACCTGTTTTCAGTTCCTGTAAATTTGCAAATCACAATTATTTGTATATTTTACCTCACAAAATAAAATTGAAAACAATCATTCAGGCAGTAAGGGCACAATCAGGACCAGTGATGATGTGTGCCTTGACCTCAGCAGTATGAATGGTATACTGTATAAGGGGCAGGTGTGTCATGTACAGAAGGGCAACCTTGCAATTGGTCTTCTCTTATAATAATCTGAAGAGTAGTGTAGCTTATTAGTTTTTTTAATGTTCCCATTTCTTGATGCTTGTAATCATTCTGACTGGTTCTTCTGTAATTACAACTGTGTTTCATGCTTTAGAATTTTATTTTTTTATATAAGTCGTTTTAAGGTTCTGAGTTCATGAGCTGCTCTACTAGTTGTCTACCATTAGACTATTTAATGTAGGCTAGATATCCAGAGCGTCTTTGTATTAGTAGTAAGCACCAGCACCGTCTAGTGCATTGCTTGAAAAACTAAATAATAATTAAAAAATGGCAGTACAGTAGCAATGATTTCTGCAGACACTGGCCGTAACAGAAAACAATCAATTAACAGAAAATATGTATAGCCTAGACATTAAAAAACAAACAAAAAAAAAAAACCCCAACTATTTATCACTGTTAGATATTTCTTGTCTTCTACTAAGTAATTCAATTATTTCTTTTGGCATTGTATTTCTTGTGTTACAGGTACTGGAATGTGGAGTGTGTGAAGATGTGTTTTCTCTGCAAGGTGACAAAGTCCCTCGGCTGCTGCTGTGTGGTCACACTGTGTGCCACGACTGTCTCACCCGCCTTCCACTTCATGGCAGAGCTATCCGCTGCCCCTTTGACAGACAAGTCACTGAATTAGGTCAGTGTACTGTTTGTTTCTGTGTGTGTAACAGTAGGTTTAGGTTAAATGACTACTGTACTATAGTGTGCATGTCCTTCCAAAATAAATACAGATACTACTAAGAACCCTGAGAAAATATCAGCTGCAAAATTACATGACAGCCAGAATAGGGATGGAAATACTGCAAGACTCATTGCATAGCAGTTTGATCCATTCCTAGTTTTATTATGAGTTTAATACGACATGCCTGAGCTTGTTACATACACAATCTGGCTAGTCAAGCTCGTATTAAATCCTGGAATGGGTGAAACTTTTATGCAATAGGAGTCTTATTTCCATCCCTGCAGAGTGACATTTTTAATTTGTAAAACCCGGTCCAGGGGTCTGAATATTGGTACAGTACTTCAGACTATACTTCTTCCCCCAATTCCCTAAGTTGATACTGAATCTCTACCTGTTTTCACACAGTCAAGTACTGAAGATGGAACACTAAACTTAACCCAGAGTCTAAACAAGCCACCTCTGAACTCAAAGGGTCAATTGCAACAAACTAAAAGGAGTGTACTAACTGTGGATGATCCCATGGTTAGTACGGAGGACGGTACTAAACTAGTACGCATGTTAATACCAATTGCAATGAACTAAGCAGCTCAAGATAGTCCCCAGCTACGTATTAAAAATGTTCTCAATTGCAACGAACCCAAAGTAACTGCTGTTGCCCTCTAGATGATACTAAAACATGTTACTAAGTTAGTCTAGCAATTTCTGTAGGCTATCATACTAATGGAACAATTATCAAAAATCCCAAAATGTATAGCCAACTTTTATGAAACTGAACTATTCATAACCAAAAATTATATAAAATGATTTAAAAACTTCTAGGGAGGGGGGAGGAGAGAGATTTAGATCTTAACACTCGAAAATAAAAAAGAAAAAAAAAACTATATTATTAGCTGAAACCCATCACTCAGATTATGAGCACTTTTCAGTGTTTGTTTGGTATCATACTACAATAAAGAGCTTACTCCTGAGTGCCGTACTAAAGGTGGGGATCCTATCTTTTTTCGTTGCAATTGGTACTAAGTTAGTATGCAGCTGGGGGTGATCCTGAGATAGCGCTGCATTAGCTAGTCCACAACTTAGTATGCAGCTCTGTACTAAATCTACAAGTGCGTTGCAGGCTGTATGGCCCAGTGGTTAAAGAAAAGGGCTTGTAACCAGGAGGTCCCCAGTTCAAATCCCACTCACTGACACTGTGTGACCTTTAGCTAGTCACTCAACCTCCTTGTGCTCCGTCTTTCGGATGAGACACTGTTGTAAGTGACTCTGTAGCTGATGCGTAGTTCTAGACCCTAGTCTGTAAGTTGCTTTAGATAAAGGAGTTTGCTAAATTATAATAATAATAATTGACCCATTGTTTACATTGACTTTCTTGTTTTGTTTTTGGACCTCTGCAGTTTAGAGCTTGGTCTGCCAGAGCTTATTAGTGTAGAGAAATCATGTGAGGTGCTAATACTGTGAGAGTACAGACCCAGACAGGACTTAATAATCACCATGGGTTTTATTTTTTTTAGGCCAATTTTCTTGTTTCTGTTGGCTTTGATCGCTTCACTTCACTATAAGTGGCATATTAACCAATACCCTTTATTAAGTGGCAATCCTGTTAATCAGTACTTTGCAATGTGTAGCATTATGAAATTATTATTAACTTTTCATTATACTAACCCATGAACCAAATTCCATTAACATAGAGTTGCAGCCAATTTCAGTGTCCTCATTTACACCAGAGCTGTGTGACTGTTTGTATGGAAAAACAAGTCCACTTTTCCCACATATTGTACCTAAAAGAATATGTGAAATCAGTTTTTTTTTTTTTTTTTTTTTTTTAATGAAGCTTTTTGTCTGGCTCAGTCATGGTACACCATTTGGGTAGTGTATGTCTGTTTGGTAAAAGAAATTGAATAAAAAAAAGTCAGACTGGTAGAATCAAGGAGTCTTGATTTCTCAACAGATGTATGCATAGATATGTTCAGTGTATATTTGTATTCTGTAATATTAATACATTGGAAGAATACCTGTTTAAAATATCTACCTTTATATGTGTGGGGTTTTTAGAAGTCCCACTGAGTGTATTTTATCACAGATCTCAGCCTGAATGAATTGTGCTGATCCTCTTCTCCAGCTGTGACAGGGCCTGTTTTCTACATAATTGTGAAATTCACTGCAATGTCCTTGTCAGGGGACTCCGGAGTTTGGGGACTGAAGAAGAACTTTGCACTCCTGGAGCTTCTAGAGAGACTGCAGAATGGAGCCTCTAACCAGTCCGGCACGGCTGAGGACACTTTAGGAGGTTCTGGAGAGGTAACAATAAAAAAACATGGTTAGGGAGGTGCATTTTACTTAACAATGAGGTACCCTTTGAGTTTGCCAGCATTGTAGACTGCTGTAGGTTTGGTTAACCTTTGAAACCAACGATTATATTTCTGTTTGTGTATATTGTTTTTATTATGTGCAAATTTTTAGAGGTAATTTCCAAATGTTTAATGAGCTATTTAAAATAAAATAATTATGTGATGTTTTGTGTTGCCTAATCTCTCTCTCTCATATATGTTTTTTCTCCTTGCTAAGCGTATTATCCGCTGTGATGAAGATGAGAACCACATTGCATCCATGTACTGCACTGTTTGTGCCACACACCTGTGCAGAGACTGCTCTCAGCTCACACACTCCACTCGGACCTTAGCAAAGCATAGACGGGTTCCTCTGGCTGACAAGCCCCATGAAAAAACACTTTGTCTCCAACATCAGGTTCATGCCATTGAGTTTGTGTGCCTGGAAGAACCTTGTCATGCCTGTTCCCTCATGTGCTGTGTGTGCAAAGAGTATGGGAAACATCAGGGGCACAAGGTACAATTCAAAACTTTTGCAATTAACTAGAATATACAGCACTTATAAAATATGTGTACTGACCATGCTGTTGTTTCTCGCAGCATGCTGTGTTGGAAGCTGAAGCGAATCAGATCCGGGCTTCAATTCTGGACATGGCACACTGCATTCGAACATTCACTGACGAGATCTCTGAATATTCCAGGAAACTTGTTGGCATAGTGCACCAGATTGAGGGAGGGGAGCACATTGTGGAAGACAGCATTGGAATGGCTCACACAGAGCATGTAAGGCTAATTCTAATATAATTATGGGTTGATTTGACCAACTAACTGTATTCCCCTCCGGGATAAACCACAGCTGGATTATTTCAGGACATTGTACTTTACCAGGGGGTGGTGGTGTATGTTTCTATTGTACTTGTTTCATGTGATTGTTTACTGCCTTGCATAATTCTCTTTGTGTCTTTTCACACCCGTTTCAGGTTCCAGGCACAGCTGAGAATGCCCGCTGTTGTGTAAGAGCGTATTTTGCTGATTTACACGAGACGCTGTGCCGTCAGGAGGAGATGGCGCTCAGTGTTGTTGACGTACACGTGAGAGAGAAGCTCATCTGGCTCCGGCAGCAGCAGGAAGACATGACCATTCTGTTATCGCAGGTCTCCACTGCCTGCCTGCATTGTGAAAAAACACTGCAACAGGTAGGCAGACAAATACAGCACATACTGCAGGCATTTCATCATTCTTTGAAATCCGTGTTTTGTTATTAAGATTAGATGTTTGTCTCTTGTGTAAAGCTGTTGTGGCAGCTTGTGATGGGTCATTTTTTTCCTGCGTTAGCATTAACAAGAGATGCTTCAAGCCTGATTGGTAGCATCTAAAAAATGTGATGCCTGTAAGTACATCTGGGTCATTCTGTGTCAATTGAACCAAAATTCTGTGAAAATGTCACCATACGTCTCAGATTTCAAAGCTCGGTTAGTAAAAGCGATTTCATGGAAAAATCTGAATTCTGAGCAGTCAACTAGAAGAGAATATGCCCTGAAAATTCAATTCTGACTATAAACATTTTTTTTTTTTAAATAAATCTTTTTATCTCAGGAATAGAAAAAGATCCCAAAATGAAATTTTGTCTGGAGTTAGGTCAATGTTATGTCTCTGTTTTGTGCTATTGAGTGTAAGGGTCTGGGGAATATGTCTGTCTATCTCTTTGTACCTACGCGCTCCATATTTGGATGTGCATGATATACTTTTTCATGACACCGATGACTTTAATTTTGTATTTGATATTCTCTTTACTTCAGGATGATTGCCGTGTTGTGTTATCCAAACAGGAGATAACAAGACTACTAGAAACTCTGCAAAAGCAGCAGCAGCAGTTCACAGAGCTTGCAGATCACATCCAGCTAGATGCCAGCATTCCTGTCACTTTCACAAAGGTACATTGGGCAGCTTTAATGCATATTATCTACCTGTCTGTTCTGTTAGCAGAATCTGCTACATGGTATGCTTTATATGAGGTGAGTGGTAATCAAAGTCACCTCAATTATTCTGTGTGTTCCCTCAGGATAACCGGGTTCACATTGGCCCAAAGATGGAGATTCGGGTTGTAACCTTGGGGCTGGACGGGGCGGGAAAAACCACCATTCTGTTTAAATTAAAACAAGACGAGTTCATGCAACCAATTCCTACGATAGGTAAAACAATCCATTAATAGTTATTTTATTCCGATATTGTTTTCCTGATGTTTCCCACTAATCCACCACATCATATGATAACCAGGATAGTTTATCCCAAACCTCCCCTTAAACAAGGAGATTTGCATTGTAATTGCTGCCTGTTGCTAATAAAACAAAAAGAACAGGTCATTAACACAGAGGGAATGTATGCACTTGTTTGTGATTTCTAATGCTGTTTAAATATTTCTTCAGGTTTTAATGTGGAGACAGTAGAGTACAAAAACCTGAAGTTTACCATTTGGGATGTTGGAGGTAAACACAAGCTGAGGCCTCTCTGGAAGCATTATTACCTGAATACACAAGGTAATAATCTGTGTGCCTGCATTGAGTTATCACAAGACTGTGTTCAGTGAATGGTTGTTCAATTGTAAAGGTTTCTTGTTTCCATGCTGGGAAAGGGAACCTCTTGTGAGCATTTAGAGCAGCAAGCCACTTACAAAATGATCCACGATTCTATAAATCCGTCTGTAAAAAGATATCTACTGCTACCGGCTTCAGTCACTATAGTTTACAGCTCTGTAATGACATTCTTTAAACTGATTCATTGTATTACCTACTCCGCAAACCAAAATTTACACAGGAAACCCAGGAGTATTACTGGGAGATTCCACATATAACATTGAGAGAGACATTTTGTTAAGTGTTCATGAATGTCTAACGATTATGTGTTTTAAAGTCATAGAGGATTCTCAAAAAGACAGGTGATTTGAGTTCTTTGTGGCCTGAAGAGTCTGACTGATGTCTTCTGCATTGTGACATTTGTAAACCTTTCAGAAAACAAAGTAGCTCTGCAGAAATGTGACATCAGGTGCCCAGATTATCTTGCACATGCAAGTGGGGTCTCATGTTGTGTGCTGTTTTTATTCTGTTCACAGCGGTAGTGTTTGTGATTGACAGCAGCCACAGGGACAGATTGATGGAGTCACACAGCGAGCTGGCAAAGCTGCTAACAGAAAAGGAGCTCAGAGATGCACTTCTGCTGATCTTTGCTAACAAACAGGTAAAAGATAGTGCTTTATTTATTTATTTTTCAACATAACCCAAGCCGGTAAATATAATAGAGAAATTAAATGTATATTTTATTTAAATGTTATTTATTTTTGTGCAATATAGTATATTAAACCTGCTTTGTTTTATTTACAAAGTGTAAGGTGTGTTTAGTTTTACATTTTAATTGTCTATTTATTGTCATGTGTTATACACTCAGGATGTTACTGCTGCTGTGGGAAAAACATATCTACAGTACAAAGAGGTGTGAAGTGTCCCTGTGAAAATGCTGTTCTCAATGACAGTAGCCATTCCTAGAGTTGTAGGCATCCACTATTGCAGCAGTCGCCCTCAAATATTGCTTCACTCGCCAGTTAACCATTTCAGATTGCAACTTCACATTTTTCAGTTATGAAAACTCAAATTTTGTAATTCCCTTTAGTTCCGTTACAATTGTTTATACGGTAAAAAAAAAAAAAAAAACTACTGTTTCACTGTGAAATGATAGGTCTTTTTCACACTTCATGTTCACAGGTCATTTGACCAGAGACACATTTCCCTGTTATATTGTGACCTGTGGCATACTTGTACTATTATGTAAAATAGCTGCAATTGTCTTTTTGTATTATTTTTTTTTGTATTCCTTTTTTTTAACCCAGGATGTGGCTGGTGCTCTCTCCGTGGAAGAAGTTACTGAGTTGCTGAGCTTGCACAAGCTGTGCTGTGGCCGCAGCTGGCATATTCAAGGCTGTGATGCTCGGAGTGGGATGGGCCTGCATGAAGGGCTGGACTGGCTGTCAAGACAACTGGTGGCAGCAGGGGTGCTGGATGTAGCTTAGACTCATACAAGAAAAGTAAAAAAAAGACTTTACAGCCATCCTTCAGTTCTGTTTATTTTAGTTTCCTTGTGCTGTGATTTAATGTTTTGTTGTACATAGCAGCTAACTGTGATTTTCCCTGCATTCTTCTAGGTGACCAGTGGTTTGTAAAAATATTTACTTGCCACACGATTCACAAAAAAATGTGATTGAGATTTTTTTTTTTTTTTTACCGGGGAAAGGGTCTGTTTTACCACGTGGTTGGTTTGCATGAATTTACACTCCCTTTAACATTGTTTCTACTGAATGATGTACAGTCCAAATGATGCTCCAACAAATAGCTGGTAAAGGCAGCTCAAGGTACTTAATATTTTGCAGCTAGACATTTGATATTTTTAAGGGATGTTTTTTCCACAGCTGTTTGAGTAAAAGGGTTGGATATAGAATGTTGGCAAACACTTTGAAGAAGCATCCCATAATAGATAAAGATTAGAACTATAACAAACTCAGAAGCTACTGTAGCATTCATGAAACCTGCCTTTTTTTTGTTTTTAAATAATGATTTTTGTCTTGAGGGTAAGAAAATGTAGAAATACAAATGACTAGTATGATGCTGTGGATCTTGGGGTTCATAGACTGAACAGTTCAATTGCTGATGGATGGTCAATAACGTGTATAGGTCTGTGTAACGTTATGGCTGTATTTACAGCTTTGTTTTAGGATATACTGCTAAGTTTGGGCACCTGCTTTGAATGGGAATAGTGCACTTTGTAGTTTGATAGCTATTGTTTGTACTCAACAGGGTTTACAAGATACTGTCATGTACTGGATTTATTTATGAAATAATTGGTTTTACCTTGCAAACAGCATTTACAGTACCAACCATTATCACCAAAAATATATAAATGTAAGAATTAAAACTGCAGTCCTCATCCAGCCTCATTACATTGTATGGTTTAATTGTTGCCATTAAAAGCATTCTACTTTATCTTTGATGCTAACATTTATTGTTGTGATGTAGGGGAATGCATTTAAAAATACATAGCATTATTCTGTAACTGTGTAAGAGCACAGTACACATTTGACCTAGTGTTTGTAAGTTAGTAAACACCTGTTACTGCTTTTCTATCACCACACACAAGTAATGTGACTCAGGACGTTATGCTATTTACTAACTGGGATTTTTTTTGCAAGTATGTGGAGAGCTTTAGCACATTAACCATTCATGTTTCCTAACTATTAAATATGAACTAGACTTAATGTAGTGTAAAATGTGATGTAGTCAGAACCCCTCCCCCATCCCAAAATAAATAGCATATGTTTAACACAAGATGTTCTTATTTATTTCCCTAAATAAAGAGTATTTAACAGTGTGTGTGTTTTTAAATACTAATGATTAGGGTCATTGCATTTATACTACACAAATGTCCAAAATCCTTAATTTGTTTTTTGTTTTATATCCAGCCCTACACAAAGTGAATCACAAATGAGCTTTGCTCCTAGGTTTTCTCTATCCTAAAATACTCCAGCTGCAACACCAAAGTATACATTGTGCATTTAGATCTATCGAATAGAGAGGTTTGGAACCTGTGCACCCCATTATTTAATTCACTGCTCAGTGTTCCCATCATGCATCTAACATGTATAAAGAAAAGTCTGTCTTGGTAATTGTTAGGACAAACTATATATACACTTACAAAAAAAAAAAAAAAAAAAACATTTTATTAAAGTTTTCTCTGAAATCATCAGAATGCATCGAACAGCCATTGATCTTTCTTCTGGCTACTTCTTTTTACTTGACAGTGATGTTTATGATGCTGATGTCTTCATAGGGCTTGTCCGTCTTGGGATTGATTTTTACGTTTGAGATTCTCTGAACGACTTCCATTCCTTTGGTAATTCTTCCAAAAACTGTGTGTTTGTTGTCAAGCCAAGGCTGTGAAAAATTAAATAAAATAATTTTATTTTAATTTTAGGTTTTCCCACTTCTTAAACTGCAGCACACATTTGCATTGACCAAGCACAGACATACCAATAAAGGTGCCTGTACTTGCAGCAGACCTACATCTGCCAGCAAACCAACTAGAATCAATTTATCTTAATGATAGCAAGGTATGTATATGGCTGTGTATATCAGGTTATTTTATGTAATTTAAGGATAAAACTATGCTTGCATGGGGGAGAAAAACATTTTCTGTATGTTGCCCATGTGATGAGATGATGTAGGTCACAGCTTATACAAACAGCAGAACAACATCTTATCCAACTACGTTTCGTTCGCAATACTTACTGTTGGCACAACGGTAATAAAGAACTGTGAGCCATTGGTACCAGGTCCACCATTGGCCATGCTCAGAGTGTACGGTCGGTCATGTCTTAACGTTGCGTGGAATTCGTCTTCAAACTCTCCTCCCCAGATGCTTTCTCCACCCATTCCAGTTCCTGTGGGATCTCCAGTTTGTATCATAAAGCCCTGGAGAGAAAAAGAGACCGCATTAAACAGGCTCCGCTAGCCACGGATCAAAGTTCTGAACCAGCTGCAGACAGACCTCCAAGATTAACCAACAGATGACAATGAAAATGATACATTACATCAAATTTAAGACACACAATGAAACAGATGGCACCCGACGTCTCTAATTGTGTAACTTATGGTAGAATCCAACTGCTTCAAGATACCTTAAAGATATTGCTCGATTACAATATTATATTAAAAATAAATTTAAAAGAAGGATATATACCTTTATTACTCGATGAAATATATGTCCATTGTAGTACCCGTTTCTGCTGTGAACACAGAAGTTCTCCACTGTCTTCGGACACCTTGGAGAAAAGTTACACAAACAAATTATTTATTAAGCAGAAAACACTACTGGTACTTTCTATTAAATAAAGTCTGAGGTTTCGAGCACAGTTATCTTTCCTACACCTGTATACTGTTCCGCAGGGTTGGAAGAGTTAAATAAAAAAAAAAAAAAAGAAACAAGTACACAAATACATACTCTACGGGGAAGAGCTTGATGTGAACATCTCCCATAGTGGTGTGTATAATGGCACTGTCCGAAACACGTTTAGGACCCTCTGCTTGCGTGGCTGCCATGACTTCCTCTTTGGATGGTTTCTCATTGAAGATGTCTCTGTCAGACTCTGCACTCTTTGTGTCTTCTGGCTCCCTTTTGGTGAACTGTGGATTTACAATGAAGGGGAGTTTGTTCACAGCAGCAGTGCATTTTCTTTAGAAAGACCCACACATTCAGGCGAGTCCTCCGAGTTGTTTTTAAGACCATCTTATCAGATCAACACCCACATAGAATTTGTCTACACCATACAGACTTAAGCCTGAAGAACCTACCATATAAAACCTGTTCTTTTTAAACGCTGTGCAGAAGATGGTTGGGTCTGGCTCGGCTCTCTGCAGGGCAGGATTGTCCGATGCCTTCATCTCTATAGTGGGAGCAGCGTGGTGTACTTTAGCAATGCCCTGGAACAAACCCAGCTGGACCACCCGGATGTTCTCCTGTTTGCCCAGGATCCGCACACACCTACAGAGAAGAAAACCACAGCAGAGTGTGTCAAATGCTTTGCCTAAGGTCTCTCAAAAATCAATGCAAAACAATGTTCTATTCCATTTCAAGAGTTTAGCAGAACAGACTGTATTACTCATCAAGTTTGAAAGAATTAATTCAGAACAGAGTTAGACGAATAACCTGAATGCCTAAGATCACCCACTTTCTATTTTTATATATTTAGACAGGTAATCCTTATATACACTGCCGGCGATTTAACAAAGGAAATTGTATTGTATGTTATGAAGCAATACTATGGAACCATGTTGAACCATGTGACAAGGCAAAGCTTCTTAAATGTTAACGCACACTTGTATAACAGTAGTGCCTTTTATACTGTTACTGACAAAACACTGCAAATTGACAAATGTACACTGTGCACACATCACATTATACAAACACTGGCAAACACCTTCAACATTGATTTTATATGCCTGATACACCAAAACATGCCCAACCACCATTGGCCAATTCAAATTCTCTACAGATAGACCAAACACTACCAACCTGTTTGTTTCCACATTGATAACTTTAATGCCCAGCATTGTCCCGTAAAGAACAAAGTGTCCAGTTTCATCAAAGATGATGTTGGTCAGTCTGATGCCGTCCACCTTCTCCAGTTCCCGTTCCACTGCCATGCGGCGACCAAACTCCATGTCAGGCAGCTGCTGCCTCATCTGCTGCAGCTCTGTGAACATCTGCAAGTGGAAGCATGAACTCAATACCCCAGGAGTGAGCTTCAAACCCACAACCACTGTACTAACAGGGCTGCTTTCCATACCCCATGGGCCACTTTGTTTTACAGAAGTCATTAGAATCAGACTAATGGCAAGCCCACGGTGATGAGTCAATCCTACTGTAATACACATGAGTTTAATCATCTCAAAGTCAGTAGTTGGATATTAATGACTTTTACAAATGTAGCAAACGTCACATTTTCATGAATGGCCCAAATGCACTCTGCAGTGTTAATTCATGTTGCAGAATTCATTACCACACATAATGTTACATAAGCAATAAAACCAGGACAATAAAACCAAAATCTAGTTTGACAACGAGATTCAAGACAGCAGTATATGATTATATTTGAATGCAGCATTACTGGTTCATGTTATTATAGAAAGTTTTTTTTTCTAGTTAATGTTTCAGTTTGATTAAGCAATAAATGTCAGTCTGCCAAAACTTTACTCTCTACAATTATAAGCATTTGCAACACATTCCCTCTTTTCCCAACAAGAAAAACACAAGGCTTGGAAGACAGGTAAGAAAGACATTTAAAAACAAAGAGTTAGCAATGCCACTTTCATTACCTAACTAAGTGCGCTATGGTCCAGATTTACTAACCATTTGCCAGTTTCACCAATTCTAATTCTTTTTTTAAATTTTTTTTTATTTAATAAAAAACGTTTCAGAACTAAAATAATAAACGGCATGTTAACTGTAGAGATTCTACTAGTTTAACATTTTAAAACGTTTTTTTTTTTATTTTAAAAAATAAATAAATAAATAAATAGATAAAAAGTGTGCAAACTGAAGCAGAAGTTGAGATAATCTGGTGTTATGTATTCAAGTAATTACATCTGTTAACCGTTCCAAAAGTCTTTCTAACTGCTATGATATCAGGGGCATGACAGTGAGGGAGTTGTGCTAGTACAGAAATAAATACAACACCGAGACGTCATTTGATTAACGACAACATGGCTCTATCTTGTGGAGACAGCCTAAATTAAAATAGCCTTTCCTAACTGGGGAAAGCCACATTCAAAGACTCAATATCTGTCACTCTGTTTGCCCAATAGGCACACTCCTTGCAGGGCTTCACAAAGGACACATTCAAAACAAAACACTTAACGGCTCTCAAACAGAAGTACTGACTTACCGTCAAGCACTCATCAAACACTCTCATGAGCTTCCCAGACAAGAAGCGGAAAATTCGAACTTTCCGGTCCGCTGCGATTGTGGCCATTTTCTTCCCGTCGTAAGAGAAGGCCAGGCTGGTTGGATAGGTTTTACATTTGGAAAATTCATACAAATCTGTGTCAGTCTTGTACTCCCAGTCCACATTTCTAGGAAATTTAAACTCATTTGGTAGGCCAGTCCAGTACTCTAACATGCCAGCCTTGTCAGCAGATACTACGACTCTATAGGCTGGATTCAGACGTATCTGAGACAGAGGGGAAGAGTGCATTTTTTCAAAGACATGAATTATCTGGTTGTCTCCTCTTCCATCGTAGACAAAAATCTTTCCTGTGCTTTTCTCCGAACAGGCTACAGTAGATATAGCATCGCCAGGATTGTAGATCCACTCGCACTGGCCAGGATGAAATCTTAACAGATGAACAAAATAAACTGTGGTTAGCATTATGCTTAATAGAATCAACACGCTAAAGTTATTGCTGTTCTTGTACATTATTTGTATATTGTTGTTTGATAATCTGTTTTTGAAATTAATGTTTTTCTTGTGTGCATGTTTTTTGTTTTTTTGAATAATGGCATCTGTAATTTTATAATACAGTCTTTATCATTGATTTAAGCAGATGTTCACAGAATCACTGAATACAGCAAGGTATCAACTGCACAGACATTATCCCCAAACGTGTGTCTGTATCCATGTGAAATGCAGAATATAGTTGTGTTTTAGGGCTTTGCATACTTAAACATGTTTAAGTTAATCATGTTTAAATTGTTATGCATTAATTTAATACAATAAAGCCTGTTAATCACAAAACAATGCTATCCTTTGGTTGCCGTTGTTTACACAATTACTGAGTACCAATCAAGAACAATCTGACAGTGCGATTTAATAATGAACCTGTTGTGATCAAACTATAAATAAAATGTCGCCTGGGATAAAGGCACCTGCCAAATAAATAATAAAATAAATAATAAAACCACTCATTGTACCTGCAATTTATCTTACCTGTATTTTATCCTTTTGATATAAAATTAACTAGGATTTATTATTATCGTTATTTGTATTATTTTACAATGGAAATTAAATAAATGCCACTTTGTTCTCCTGCTTTGTACTGTATTGTATTAATTTATGTTTTAGAAAGAATCCAGAGTTTTCATGAACAAGCAATACGAAGGCTAACACTTCAGGTGCACGCATTGACTTTCTTAAGAAACGCGCCTCTCGTTTAGGTCAACTTACCCAAGCTTAAGCATGTTGATCATGTCAAAGTTAACAACATCAAAAACTTTCATTGCCTGGTCATCTCCAACTGAACAGAACAATGCCCCCTCTGCACTTACGCCAATGCACTCAATCACACCTGTTTAAACAAATGTAAATTACAATTAAAGTTTTCATACAGGTATGGAAATAAGACTCCTACTGCATAGCAGTTTCACCTATTCCAGGTTTTACTACTAGCTTGGTCAGCCCCAGTATACAGGTAACAAGCTATGGTGTGTCTTTTTAAACTCATAATAAAACCAGGAATGGATCAAAATGTTATGCAATGGGGGTCTTTTTTTCCATCCCTGTCAGATCTGCTTTTGCTTTTATTTATATATATCTAATGGTATATATATATATATATATATATATATATATATATATATATATATACACACACACACACACACACACACACACACACACACACACACACACATACATACATACATACATATACACACACACGCACACACACGCAGTACCAGTCAAAAGTTTGAGTATACCTGCTTGAAACCAGGTTTTTCACAATTATCTATGCTTTTAACTGTATAAACTTGTCTATAAAAACTTAGTATGTCATTATATGATACATGTACTTAGATAAGCTTAAAATCATAAGTGAATTGCATTCAAAAATTAAATTTTTAAATGAAAATGTAAATCTTGCCAATTTCAATGAAATGGTCACCCAAAGCAAGGGGATTTCAGTCTGAGGCCCAAGTCAGTTAAAAGTCTGAAATGTGTATAACACAGTGTTTGAACATTGGCCTAAGTATAAGTGTTTTTGTTAGATGTTCTCTGAGTTAAGAAATGAAGGTCAATCTTTAAGACAAATCCTAAGAACTTTGCAAGTGTCTGTAACTGCTGTGGCCAAAACCATCAAACGATTTGAAGAAACTGGCACTTATGAGGACCGAACAAGGTCAGGCAGGCTAAGGGTGACCTCAGAATCAGAGAAGTTCATTCGAGTCACAAGTCTGCGAAACAGACTATTAACTTCCTCTGAAATAAAAGCTCAGCTAAATGCTACCAGAAGTACAGATGTTTCAACATCAACTCTTCAGAGGAGATTGCGTGAAGCTGGCCTAACTGGAAGAACTGCTGCAAAGAAACCACTGTTAAGAGTGCAGAATAAGAGGAAGAGACTTGCCCGGGCCAAGAAACACGTTTGAGGAGTGGAAGTCGATTTTATGGACCGATGAGTCCAAATTTAAAATATTTGGGTCCAACTGCCGAGTATTTGTAAGACGCAGAGAGGGTGAGCGCATGAGTTCTGCATGTGTGGTTCCCACTGTCAAGCATGGAGGAGGTAGTGTCATGGTCTAGGGTTGCTTTGCTGGTGACAGAGTTGGTGAGCTTTACCAAGTCCATGGCAAGCTCAACCAGCATGACTATCATAGCATACTTCAGAGGCATGCCATTCCATCAGGATTACAGCAGTTGGGCAGTCCTTAATTCTTCAGCGAGATAATGACCCAAAACACACCTGAAAATTGTGCAAGAACTATCTGGCGAAGAAGGAAAGTGAAGGACAACTCAATCTAATGACCTGGCCTGCCCAGTCTCCAGACCTCAATTCCATAGAACTTGTATGGGACGAACTGGACAGAAGAGTCAAAGCAATGCTACCCACAAGTGCCCTACATCTCTGGGAATTGCTGCAGAAGAGCTGGGAAGACATGTCGGGTGATTTCCTGCTGAAACGTGTTAACCGAATGCCTCGTGTTTGTGAGGCTGTTATTAAGGCAAACGGTGACTATTTTGAGGAATACAAGATTTAGAGACAATTTTCAATTTTCTTTAACATTGCTATGATACTCATGTTTTGTATATTGTAACATGTGTTTTCATTTTCAAGCATTTACAGAAACCTATACGACATAAAACATTGTACTCAAACTTGACTGGCACTGTACATACCACTGTGAACCTATTCCAACAACTAAGAAGACAAAACAGGCTAAATAAATAAAAAAAAAAACTCCACAAACCTAAATGGCTTCGAAAATGTTTAACAAACTCTATTCCTGCATCTTCTTTCTTCTTCCAGAACTTCACGTGCCCATCATGGCTTGCAGTTATAATAAAATCTGTCCTGCAAGTATAATTTAAACTATTAAAAACAGACAACACCATTTTCAAAACCACCAAAGCACCACCAACCCAGTATGAGTTGTGTCCAGTACATTTCTTTATATCAGGTTTGTTTATGGAAACGGTTTTTTTTTTTTTTTTTTTTTTTGTTTACAGAATACAGAAAAACGTCTTACTTCGTGCATGCTATGTGTGTGATGACGTCTCTATGCATGTAACTCCGTTCGTACATTGCAGCACTGGGGAGGTTGTTCAGGTACACGCGCTCAAATTCAAGCACTGCCAAAAAAAGAAGAGATAGTTAATGAGAATATACTTTAAAAGAGATATATTTTACTTTCTTAAAATAACAAGTTGCCTCTAAAAACCAGTGACAGTGCTAGCGTTTCCTATTTTTTATTTAATTGATATATGTATGTATGCATTTATGTATTTAATTAATTAATTAGTACGACCACAGAATAAATACGTTTCCTGAGAAAATTTGCTTCTGCACACAGGGGTAGAGAATGGTGGTCTGTAACTTCGGACGTGTGGATAACCAGCTCACCTTTCGGTCTAAAGTTAATAACATGCAGAGAGTGACGGTGTCGTACAATACTTCAACACAACTTTATACAGTTGTTTCATATTAAACTTTGTATTGATCTGTAAATACCTGACCCAGTGACCAAGGCACTGTTCAGTGCATGTAGCTGACACTACAGATAGTGCATATACTGTGCAACGAATGAAATAGTTTACAATAAAAAACATGCACTACCACATAATTTAATTGTTGGTTTATTAAAGTATGTCCTATGACTGATCTCTCGCATCCTATGGTTTACTGTTGCTGTTCTATTGTAGAACTCCAAATTATTTACGTGACGTGTTGAGTACAATTCTATATATATATATATATATATATATATATATATATATATATATATATATATATATATATATATATATATATATATTATATATATAATATATATATATATATATATATATATATATTATTTTAAAAGAAGTTTTATATATATATATATATATATATTTTACGACTTCCAAAAGAAGCTTGCCTTTTCTTTTCTTTGACTGCGTAGCCTCGGCAGGCATCGGTCCAACCCATTCATCTTCCGCTGTTTCTCCTCCATTTTCATCCTGGACCTCTAATTTTCTTTTTTGTTCCAATGTACAAGACGCCATGATTTTACTTTCAGAATGAAGACTACGCCCCATAACCTTCAACCTCAAAACTAAGACCAATCAATGCCGCCAGTTTAATAGACGGAAATTCCAGCCAATAATACTTTCAGAAGTTACTCTGTTTCTTGACCGGAGCGGATTGGACGAGAAGGAAACAGGTTTCCTGAGGAAGTGTGTTTAAATTCTGCTGATTCGGGGGACTGCGGTGAGGCTGGGAACCCCGCTGGTTGTGTTGAAATACTAGTACAATATGTTATGATTTAGTCGAGTTTGTTTGCTGGATACACACCGTTTCCGTTTAAAAATGTAAATATCCTAAGTAATTCAGAAATTATATATTATTTGTTGTAATAATAATGCGAAATATTTAAACATTAAATATAACGAAAGCTTTGTATTGCCCCTTCCCTTCTTGAGTGGTCTAATGCACATTTTAAATTTCTTTCAGTTCAGACGGTTTCATGAATATTAAGCTGTATTAATTAAACAGTCTGTTAAAAAAAAAGGACAATATGTATACAAAATAAGGAATTATTACAAGTCACATTCTTGTTTCATTATTTCATTGTTTGCGTCACACAGTTGTTGCCATGGAAACAAGATCTATAAGGTTTTGCAGGATTGCCTTTATAATGAAGTTAGGCAAATTATTAGTTCAATTAAGGGTTCAAGTGCTTGGTTGGAACAAAAACCAGCAGGGCAAGGTTCCCCCAGGGCCAGGGTTGAGAACCACAGCTGTAGACCAGGGCTGTCCAATCCTGGTCCTGGAGGGCCAGTGTCCCTTCCTTGGTTTTTGTTCCAACTGTACCCTAAATTAATTTATTGGATCAATTGATCTTCTAATAAGCACTGAATCATCTTGAAAGCACAATGGGACTGTCTGGCCTTGTCCTGTCATGGTTCAAATCTTAACCGTCTGGTTTCAGTTTGTCTCTATTGCAGAGGTAAAATTGTCATTATCGGAAGTTGTCTGTGGTGTTCCACAGGGCTCCATTCTAGGTCCCTTGTTGTTTTCATTAGATATGCTACAGTTAGGTGACATTATCCGCAGACACGGAGTGAACTTCCATTGCTATGCTGGTGATACCCAGCTATATTTCCCTAAAGCCAGGAATTTTTTCTGCCTAAGTGTTTTTTGCTACTTGACTTACAGACATCAAGCATTGGATGTCACAGAATTGAACCTTGCAGTCTCTCATCAAAACTTAAACTAGAAATTAAGAGTTTTGGCTCATCTTTGGTCCTTGTCTCTCATTTGAGAAATATAGCTAAACTTAGACCAATTATTTCTGTATCTTATGCCAAGAGACTAATGTATGCCTTTGTTTCATCTAGAATTGATTATTGTAATTCACTTTTTTTTTCTGGTCTCCCAAAACGTATGGTATTCTGCTTGCAGCTTGTTCAGAATACCACCGCTAGAATTCTGACTAAAACCAGGAAAAGTTAACATATTACCCCAGTTCTGGCCTCTTTACACTGGCTCCCCATTCAATATAGAGTTGATTTTAAGATTTTGCTGTTAAGTTACAAGGCTCTGAATGGATTAGCACCTAGTTATTTGCAGGAGTTACTGATCCCTGTATCTTACAAACCATACTCTTGAGATCCCAGCATGCGGGGCTGCTGGTTATTCCTAGGGTCAACAAAAGCAACACGGAAGGTAGGGCTTTTTCTTGTAAAGCTTCTAAATTCTGGAATGTTCTACCTTCGTTTGTCAGGGAAACTGGGACCGTTACAGTTTTCAAGTCAAGACTAAAAACGCACTTTTATAAAATGGATTTATTATCTTAATGGGTTTTAGTGTAACTTTGCAATTGCTGCTTCTGTTTTATGTGTATAATGTTATTTAAATATGTTATTTAATTGGTCTGATTATGACAGTTGTATGTGTGACATGCCATACAAATGTACTGTGGTTTGTTCTTTTTTTTCGGATATTTACTGTACAGTGCTTTGAGATACTTTGAAACTATACTGAAATGGCCTGAAAGAGCTCTTTAAAAAAAAAAAAAAAAAAAAGTGGTAGAATTGAAAGAGAAGTTTGGCAGTCCATACAGCATACAGTACATCAGAAACAGATCTGTACATGTGCTTATATTTGCGCATTGATGCATTACTATTGTTTTTTTAATGCTTTTGGTTGATCTGTCAACTCTCTACGCATACCGTAGGTGAACCCTTGAATATAGCATGTCTTCTATTTGTGGTATTATGGGTTACTGGTTAAGATTTTTTTTATCATCAAGTTTTTTAGAAGTATTCAAGCTGGGTTTATTAGCAGAACTTGTTAGTCAATGTATTGTGCTTCTTGTATTGAATTTAATTTTGAATGACAATTTTATACCCAAGTACCATGCTACAACCTAATTGTTTTGTGCCAAATTACTTTGGTGAGTGTCATGCTTTAGTATGACACATGGTTGTTATGTAGGCTACTTCAGCAGTGTATACACTATAGAGTAGTGTAAGAGCACATGGTTTTTGTTGTGGCCTACATTTAAAGGTGACCTGTGGAGTGCAGTATTGTCTGTTTTAATAGTTTTTCAGAGTCTCTAGGATAATATTGTGACCAATCACGGTTTCTAAATTATGATAGGTCTCCTAACCTGTCTAGTCAATAAGATATAAATCATGTACCACTACTAAGAGGTTTTAGGACATGAAGGAACTGGCAGACTAGGTAAAAACACGACCCTCCCAAGATTATGAACTCGGCTATACATCCTAGAGCAAAACCCATATTGAAATACTAGGCAATAAAGTGGTTTGTAATGTTTCAGTTCTTTTCCAAATGTTTTTTAATCCCCCTTGAAATTTTCATTTTTTTTGTTCTGGTGTTACATGCAAATATCACGGGAACCTGTTTTGTGTTATGCAATATCAGCTTCTAAATCTGCTTATCTAATGTGATTTAAAAATACATAAATAAATGGGCCAAAACAGGATGTGGAATTGATGCCAGTGTGCATACTTATAGATGAAAGCGTTAGATATTATGAATAACCATATTGTCCAATTCAAAAATTTATGGCATAAATCTGTTTGCACCAACTGTTTATCAAAGTTGAAAGTCGGTGCTTCAAAAATAGGTAGGATTAAAGGCTATAATGAACCATGGTAACTAAACAATGTTTTTTAAAAACTTGATAAGATCTTAAAAACACAACAGCTAGGTTTAAGAATAAACTTTGAGATAAGGGACAAACCCTTTGAAATTACAGGTGGTATGTTTTATGTTATATTTTAAACCACTGTGCTATTATCTGTTGCCAAATTATGTTAACAAAAGGCAAGAAACATCTATTTACTAGACTTTGATCATGTGTCTGAGTTAATGTACCTGTTGATACGGATCAGATCTGTTTTTCTTTCCCATGTTACAGTTGTACAAATTAATTACAAGTTTGTGTTTATTTTGCTGTTGCAACAAAAACGTGATTAGATTGAAAGAGAAAGGAATGTTGTCTAGCTACATCAATAAGGTAGCTTTCAGTACTATCTAGTAATAATTCATTATTTAGCCATAGCTGTCTACAGATATATTAAGGTTTGCAACCATGTGAGCCCAAGGATTCTTTGAAATCCATACTAGAAACCAAACAGTAGGTCTTGGTTTTCAAGGAAATACAGTACTCAAACCACTGTCATGCTGGTAACAATAAAACCCCATACATTAATAATAGGTTAACTTGTGGAAGCTAGTGTATTGTTATGTCTATATGTACATGCAACTATAATTCTACGTAACCCCTGTGGATTATGAAAGTATACATCAGTTTATAAAAAAAAAAAAGTTTGGAGCCTGTCACGCTGATATGTTTTTAAAAATAGGAAGGTTTGTGATTGAGCTGTATTTTTAACATCATTCATACATCCGCTGCTACATCTGTAAACACAAAATAATCTGTAGAGGAGTTGAATTGTCAATACATGTTTTATTTGGTTAATTGTATTGTGTAAAACAATAAATACATTGCAAAAACATACAAATACAGTGTGTGTGAATATGTTGCATTCGTTTTGTCAATTTGTGTCTTTTTGATTTTACACTTTGTAATAAATAATTAGTCATCTTAAAAAAAAGTGTGTGAGTAATTCTATTTCCATTCCATTGTCAATATCGGCAGCAAAGGGATAATTTATGATGATTGTAAAATAAGCCTATGAGTGAAGGTTAAAGATTATATTTACAAAATATTTCAATCCTCTTAAAAAGCCTATGAGTGCATCAGTGAGACAGGGATCTTAACCTTTCAATTGTTCTGCTGATGTAGTGTTGCATGATGAGTGTGTCAAACATACCAGTTATCCTACTAGTCTCCAACAAATGGAATCACCTCTACGGGCATCAAACACTACAACGAGGCGTTAATCATTTTAACAAAGACGTTTTTGAGACAGACGGTCCTGTTACCGATGTTTATTTTAGAGGATTGCAACCAGTCCTGCAGACTTTCTTTATAATAATTGCACTGTATAGTTCAGTGTCACCACAGGGTGGCGTACCTTGAACATTGTATTCTAGACACCATAAGTAATTATATACAGACAGATTCTGTACTTACTATTACCCAGGAGAAGAGTGTATCAGTGAACCATGCCATACAAAACGTTTTATTATAAGAAAACAATATTTTAGTCAACTGGATATATCAAATATACCAAACGCGTGTGTGTGTGTGTGTGTGTGTGTGTGTGTGTGTGTGTGTGTGTGTGTGTGTGTGTGTGTATATATATATATATATATATATATATATATATATATATATATATATATATATATATATATGTATTATATATATATACAGTTTTGTTTGGAGTGTGTGTATTTTTCTCATCTGTTAAGAAAATGGTAAATCGAATTCTAAGGTATATTTGTTTATTTATTCGTTTATTGATTTTTCTATTTTTGAAAAGTTGATAAAGTACCAACAACAACGGGGTGTATTTAGGTGACAGAAAGCCAGACACTCAGAAGGTAGTCCTGATTTACGACTCTGTCGACTGTTGTATTTCCCCTCTACTCCCCCACAACCAATGGAACATAACCATGGCATTCTAAATCATTGTCTTCGGCCAAGTGCTTTGTAGATCAACCAGAGGAATTACACCTACAACGTCGGCGTGGGATGGAAACATTACAGAAAATAAAATCAGGAAACAGTTGGGGTCGTGTCCATACGTTGCCAGTAAAAATACCAATACGACACAATGTATAATTCTATTATGTTCAGTGATTGTTCACTGTACACGCTGTTACAGTCAATACATTTTATCACGTAGAAGTGTATTTGTATTTAATTCGCAACATACATCAATATTAACTAACGACTGGCACTTTACATGAAGTTTACTGTAACAAATGAAAGTGTACAGTGAGTGACTCAATGGTAAAGCACTGGTTTTAGTCCGTTTTCAGACACGCTTCATCGCATGTGTATGTGTCACTTAATTGCCAGTTTCTACGGGTGTTCCGCTCCCACTTACCAGCCACTAATGTAGTTGATCATTCATAATGCTGTAAACGTAGCCCGCGTATAATTGAAAGGTACATCACACAACTAGTCAATCTTTCGCAATGAAAACCAGTATTATCAATTCAGTTAGAGTTTTTAAACAAACAATAAGTCAAGTCAATAACACTGTTCTACTTTAGTGACTGTCATTGTGAACAAGTAGTACGCGTTATATTTATAAATGTATCTGAACTAGGAAAGGGATGAACGAATCTCAGTAACTTTCATGCAATTTTAAAGCCTAGAACACTATCAGCCTAATTCTTTCTGAATGATTTTTTTTTTTACCCCGATTGTACCCCGACCCCCTCCCCCTTCACGTGATTCTCCATAGGAACATGCGCAGAATTCACTTTTAAGCAGAGGCACATCTGCACACACTGACGTCAGCCCGAACCTCCCCGAGTAGGCTGCCAGCTCGAAAACTTGGCTATAGGCCGGGTACTGTGATCAAGGGGACACAACTTTGCTGCCTTGCATCCTTCTTACAGTGTACTTTAATATGAAAGCTGTGTTTCGTTTCGCAAAACAAAAAAAATAACAGAAACAAAAAATAAAATAAATAACACAACCCTACGATTTTTTTTAATATATATAATTTAAAAAGTTAACTCATAGTGGGATAATAAATCAAATTAGCAGACTAGTTCCATGAGTGAATTGATAGAATTACACTTGCTGCCAGGTCAGATGCTGCAGTAAAGAGCCCTTTTTACAAATACAGTAGCGGGGAGACTGCAAAATTACTTTTGTCGGCAAGAAGATAGTTCTTATAGGTTTAAGACGAAAGGGAAAAGAAAAGCGAATGCAGTGAATGGGTACGGGACTTCTGTGCAGGCAACTCTATTGTCTGCGGTCTATACAGCACAGCTCCTGACATTGAAGATGAAAACGGTAACTATCGCTTTACTTGGTTTAACAATACCGATCTGGCTGTAACCTTGTCTTCTAGTTCTGTTTGCTTTTGTGATTGCCTCCTTGTACGTTTTTGTAATGCACCATATATTTTAACAGTGTAGTCGCTTTAGTGCATGCTATTGTGACTGTTAACGTTAAAAAATCATGCAGGGTGAACTGGATACGTTTGAGTTGTATTTCAATCATAAAACAGCTTTGCGACTTGAAAGTTGTGTCGCTAAATCAAGCTGATGAATGACACGCAGTTTCCACATCAGATCAGCTCAAGCTGTTTTATTGATACAGTGCGATTACTGTGCAGTGATATGTTACACTTTTAATGGGCTAATCAGCTAGATGTACGCGTGTGTTTTTCATTTACTTGTGGTCACTTGGGATTTGATTGCTGCAAAAAAAAAAAAAACTTTGCAGACCGTAATTAGAAGTGAGAATAAATAGAGAAGTTGATTCTTCCCCCATCCAACTTTGATTAATTTAAACGAGGGGTCTGCTGCTGAGCTGTGTTAAGATCAAAACCCGATTTCTTTGTTATATTGTACTGAAGAGACTCTTGTTTTTATTTGAGCTGCCGGTGTAATGCATTTGGGCTAGTTGCCAACTGTCTGGGTCACACGCGTTTTATCCAAATACATTTAGCGCTGCTGTCTGGATTTGGACTGCTGGATGTTAACTAATCTAAACCCAGACCGTTTTTGAAGATCACAGCAAGATGTACAATCTCGTGTACAGTCTAACAGTATTCAGTATACTGTATTTGCGGAATGCATGATCTTTTTTGTATGTTTTGATATTAATTTAAAACCACAGTCCAATAGTATAGGTTATATAACATCACAGTTCGATTAAAAAAAAAAAAAAAGAAAGTAATTATAATGGACTTTCCAGATAGATATATCAGCAACAGTAGAATCTTATTATTGTATTCACACTGACAACATTTTTCATATTTATTATTATTATTATTATTATTATTATTATTATTATTATTATTATTATTATTCAAGGCGACTGTCAGGCACACAGGACATATAATTTACAGTAAGTGCAAATAATGCTACTAAAACACAAAATGAAATAGGATGCACCAAGCTAGGATAAGAAGAGATTATGTCTACAATAACATAATAGAAGTGCAATAGTGCAAGGGTAGTGCACTAGCTGAGGATCCAGTAACTGGTGCGTAGATCAGGGAAGTCCAGTGCACAGGAGGAGGGGTAAATCATGAGATCTACAAGTGCAATTTAAACAGCTTTACCCCAGTTTGGCTGTAAACGCATTTTCTTCACTGGCCAACAGAGAAAATAAAACAGTAGCCCATCATAGTTTATTCTAATATAGTTAACTGTTACACACTGCCAGTGTGTGTTTAAAAATGCACTGTATTCAACATTGATATAGCATTTCGATTTCAAGACCACTTCACTAACATACTTTGCAGACAAAAATGAACCACACCCTATAAATATAGACTTATTTAGCTAAACTTAAATAAATTACCAACAAAATAAATATATACCATACAGGGGAAAAGAAAGTGAAAGAGTTTACCAGCGCCGGGGAAAATAAGCAAACACTGCTGGGGAAGGGCAAAAATAATATAAATACAACTTCCAAAAATCACTAACAGAAAAAACAACACTAACTGTTCCTAGATAAAGGAAGTGGTGTCATAATACAGTCAACCATCGCATATCGGACTGCGCTAGGGCCAGAGTAAGGGCGGATATGTAAAATGTCAGATCAATGTTTTAAATACAATTCTACATAGCTATAACAATTACTATGTTCACACAATTATTGTTTTGAGATCCAGCTTTTATTAGGGAGCTCATCTAAATCCCTTGTTTAGAGAGATACAGGGTACTAATGCTGCCACGTGGGTGCGTGCATTCGCTGCTGAGTGACAGGCAGGAGATCGAGATGGAGGTTGAGGTTGACACACCCCGCAGGCGAAGAGGATTTATTTACATATCAACACACTGAACAGCTCACGTGACACTACCATCAATGACACACATACATTACCATACAGTGTACGAAAACTTTGGTAGTAGCTACAGTATCTGAATTAATCGCCTCTGTTCAGTAATAAACTAATGTCGCTGAAAAGGTTGATAATGGCGGATAAACTGTTAGGGCGGATACAAGACGGATTGTATATCTCACTTTACTGACCCTTCCGGTGTCACAATGTGACAGGCATATGGGCACGCGGTGTCTTCTGGGAACAGTGGTTTAACTGGTACATGCTGAAAGGTGTTTCCAATCAGCAGAAATGCGGATGAAAACTACAACTCCGTCATCCATGCATGTCAACAACATACTGGCTTTGTATTTAACTTTCACTTTTTTAATTTGCCCTTCCGTTATGGTGGGTTGCTTTTTTCCTGGTCACTTTTAAAAATCTTCTTTGGAAAAAGGAATACGAAACTGAATTATGCAATTTCTAGGTAAATTACATAAACAACTTTCTTATGGCCCCTAACAATATGTATTAATGAACCAACTCAATAATGAATTGGATTTTTATGGAATGACAATCCAATGCTTAACTTTTAAACGTAATTTATTCAAAACCCTAATTTACATATCTTTATTAGTCGTGCACTTGGCGTCGTCTACACATTCCCAGTGAAATGACCTGTTGTCAATGCCAGATGTTGCAGTGACTGGAGGCGCAGGCAGTAATTTCTGCACAACCTCTTTTTAACTTTGTCAATTTGTTCTTAGGACTAGAAGTGGTAACTCGGAAGTTTGACTCAGGGGAGTTGTTGTGATTAACACACTTTCTTCTACTGACTAAAATCTGCTTTACCATGACACAAAAACTACTGTGCACCCTTTCCTGTATGTAATATCTGCCCGTCAGTAGAGTTCTGATCATATGAAGCAACAATGCAAGACTGCATATATTATCAAAAACACTACCGGGAGGTTGCATTGTGTCTGGCAAGCCACTAGCTCATTAAAACTCCAAACCCCTAAAACAAGAGTCAACTTGTTATTAGAAAATATGCTAGTGGGCTGTTTGTTGAAAAGTGCAACTACTTTTGCAGCTGCTGAAAACAGAAGCTCTATGTTTTCCCCTTGGTTTGTTATTGTCATGTTTTATGTTTAGCAAAAATACATGTTAAAAAATGTGTTATTACATTCATTATACATTTAATTGTGTAAATGGAATTATTAGGTATATAATGTTCTTGTTTGCTGACCTGTTCCAAAACCGTATAATGAATTATGTGTAGCAATATATAAGCATTGAGATGTGCATATTCATATAATACTCTCTTGTCATTCTTTCAGGTGCTCACATGGATAATCCAGGACAATCCTCCAATGTAGCTCAGCTGCTTTGGAACTACATTAAGTTGTTTTGCTGAACCTTTTCTGCTGCTCATAGCAAGGAAATGAATCCAGACACAGAAGGAAGCAGAACCCTTTAGCGAAAGTCCAATCTAAAAAAGAAACTGGGCACGTGGACCAAGTTGAGGAATAACAAAAAAGGAAAATAATAGATGGACTTGTTATGGTGCTATACTGGATTAAAGGAATGTGTTTAGCCCCCCGGTAGCCTCCCTCCCCCAAGTCAGAACTTCTCTACATTATGGAAATTTTGTGTAAGATGTTGACTTGGATGTTGAGCCTAGTCATGGCTGCTTCTGAATTTCATAGCGACAACAGACATTCACACAGTTCCCAAGGTAGGCTTGTGTTACCAGCATGTCTGTTTTTTTTTCACTGTGTGCATGGTTTCAACAGATTGCACCTTCACCTGGATAATTCCACAAAAACCTGTTCAATACAAAAGCTGTATGAGCTCCACCTAGTATACAAGCCTGTACTTTCTAAGTAATTCAGATTGATATTAATAATTACAGTTCCTTTTCAGAAGGACATTTAAGGAAAGTGAAGGAATGTACCTCTGTTTTGGTTGCCACGAGTAAAATGTCTTAGAATTTGAATTGTTAAAGAAATAATCTTTATGCATTCGGTTTGAAATAGCAGTGAAACGAGCTGAAGTAATGTTTGTAATTTGTGTTATCAGAAAAGGTCCAATCATTAAGTTCAGAAATGATTGTTGAAACTCATCACTGTCTATTTTCTTATTTAGTAGAAACCTGCTTCTATTAGAGTAATTTGGTGAGTCTGTGTGTAATTTTCATGAGTGAAAGCTTGTGGATGAAGTGGATTTGACTAATGTTTCTAGTACTTGTCACGTCCTGTTTTTTCTTTCACGCCTACTTCTTTGACGGGCTCACCTTGTGATCACAAAGAGGAGTTCCTTTCTTACCTTGAGCACTACCAGCTGACAGTCCCGGTGAGAGTGGACCAGAACGGGGACTTGATGAGTTATACTGTGAAACACAGCAGACACTTACGGCGAAGGAGGAGTGTGGACCCCATCGACCAGGACCTTGCAGAATCCAGGCTGTTTTATAAACTCTCTGCATACGGAAGGCACTTTCATTTAAACCTGACACTGAACACTCATTTAGTGTCCAAACATTTTATTGTAGAATATTGGGCTAGAGATGGACCAGAGTGGAGACACGATTTCATGGATAATTGTCATTACATTGGATACCTACAAGATCAACAGAGCACAACAGCAGTGGCTTTGAGTAACTGTAATGGTTTGGTGAGTAGATTTTTTTAGTCATATAAATATCCATGTATTGTAATTGTAATATAAAGTGAGACATGTGCTGTCAAACGGGCTGGACATCCAGGTTTTCAAGTATATCCAAAGGTAACTTTTATGTTTGTACTATTTATCCTCTTTGACGCAGTATATATATAGATGTTTGAGATTAAACTTTTTTAAGGGTTATTTATTTTTATTTTTCCTTTGATTAAATCTTGACAACAAACAGAAATAAAACATGTACTCCCAAACAGATGCACATGGCTAATTTGCATATAGATCTTGGCAGGATAATAGCCTGGTATCATTTCAAGTTGCCACAGAAGTTTACAGTATTTAAAAAAAATAAAAAATTACAAAACAAAAATTAGTGGCTGAAGCTTTTGAAAGGTTCTTCATCACTTTAGTTTGCTAAATTGCCATATATATATATATATATATATATATATATATATATAATATATTTTTTTTTTTTTTAAGTGATATATACATATATATAATTATAAAGTATTTAAAGCAGATATGGTCAGCAGAGGGATTATAAAGTATTTAAAGCAGAAGAAATGTGGCAAAGCTTATTAAAAAAAAAAATTATGTAAACTGAAAAATTAACTTGCAAATTTGCCAAACTTTTATAAAGACTTTTCGGAAATGAGGTGCTTCATTGCCAATTTCCACCATTATCTTTTAAATCTGTAGAGAAGAGAAAGCGACATGCTGTCATCTTAACAGCCTGTTATAAAAGCAATTGAGTGTTTCCTGCAAAATAACTATGTTTTTCAGACAATTTAGACAACATACCTGCCAAGTCTACTGATTTAATCAGTTTATTGGGAGACTATGTAGAGTGCCCAGTTGCCATTTTTAAATTTCACCCATCTAAGCTGCAAATAAGGTGACTGTGTTGGTGAGTGCTGTGCAGAATTCAAAGCCAGCATGTTATGGAATTTATAAATGTGTTGCAAACTGCTATTAAGTTCTTCACTCCAGACCAAAGGCATCAGGTATAGATAAGCACCTACACAAATGTGACTGTGACTTGTCCGAGATCGCATTTTACACAGAGCCACTAACTCATTGAAAGCCTTTGCACTAGAATACTATTCTTTTGACAAACATATGTTCATTGTAATTATACTTATTTTTTTATTTTGTTTTGCATTGACATATTGTGCACCTGCCATATGTAAAACATATTCCATGTAAATTGTTTTATTTGGTTAACTGGTTAATTGATTGCTTATCAGTTTCAGCATTTGAGCCAACCCGCAAGCTTTCCAATGACAGTTATAATTCTGTATGCAAACTGTAACTCTTGTTAGACACACATAGTATAAGCCTGTACTTCCTAAAAAATTCAAATTGATATTAATAATTACAGTTCCTTAACAGAAGGACATGTAAGGAAAGTGAAGGAATGTACCTCAGTTTTGGTTGCCACGAGTAAAATGCCTCAGAACTTGAATTGTAATTGAAACCGCAAGCCCATTCACAAGCAGGTGTTGTGTTTGAATAATTTGGTGCTTTGTTTCATACTTTATAACCTCTTTTTCAATGCTCTGTTTTTCAACAAGCATGGTGTTATTACAACAGAAGAAGAACGGTATTTTATTGAGCCATTAAAGAATATATCTTCCGGAAATTCCAGTGATTTAAACTTTGAAGAAGGACAACCCCATGTTATTTATAAAAAATCTTCTCTTCGGCAACAGCAACACAATGGGGATTCAAACTGTGGCATTTCAGGTAACTAGCATGATATACAGATTACTTGATTGTTTATTAATAGACAGCTAGATAAACTCTAGATGCAGTTCGGTATAGATAGATAAATTATACAATTTATTGCATGAGAAAGCATTTCTTATAAAATATGTTATTCTGAATGTGATGCATGCTATCTATTGTACAATGTCGTGCCATAATCGTGATTGTTTTGCTATTTTAACTTGTGTGTTTTGCATCATAAAGCAACTGGAAAATGTGACTGAACATCTCTCTCTCTCTCTCTCTCTCTCTCTCTCTCTCTCTCTCTCTCTCTCTCTCTCTCTCTCTCTCTCTATATATATATATATATATATATATATATATATATATATATATATATATATATATATATATATATATATATATATATATATATATATATATATATGTACAGTGGCTTGCAAAAGTATTCAGACCCCTGACCAATTCTCTCATATTACCGAATTACAAATGGTACATTGAAATTTCATTCTGTTTGATATTTTATTTTAAAACACTGAAACTCAGAATCAATTATTGTAAGGTGACATTGGTTTTATGTTGGGAAATATTTTTAAGAAAAATTAAAAACTGAAATATCTTACTTGCATAAGTATTCAACCCCTGTGCTGTGGAAGCTCCCAGTTTGCACCGATGAAAGAAATTGCCCTAACGAGGACACAATTACCTTACCATTGGCCTCCACCTGTGAACCATTAAAGTTGCTGTCACATTTTCTGGATAAAAACCCCACTGTTGAAGGATCATTGGTAAGGCTGTGAATCTGAAGGAAAATGAAGACCAAAGAGCATTCTACAGAAGTTAGAGATAAAGTAATACAAATGCATAGATTAGGGAAAAGGGTACAAAATAATATCCAAGTGTTTGGATATCCCAGTGAGCACAGTTGGATCAATAATCAGGAAGTGGAAGCTGCATCACACCACCCAGGCACTGCCAAGAAAAGGCCGTTCCTCAAAACTCAGTGCTCAAACAAGAAGGAGACTTGTGAGAGAAGCCACAGAGAGGCCAACAATCACTTTGAAGGAGCTACAGAGTTCAGTGGCTGGGAGTGGAATAATGGTGCACCAGTCAACCATATCAAGAGCTCTGCATAACACTGGCCTGTATGGGAGGGTGGCAAGAAAGAAGCTGTTACTCAAAAAGTACCATCTGAAAGCACGTCTGGAGTTTGCCAGAAAGCATGAAAGTGACCCAGCTGCGATGTGGGAAAAGGTTTTGTGGTCAGATGAGACCAAGATAGAACTTTTTGGCCAAAACTCAAAGTGCTATGTGTGGCACAAACCTAACACTGCCCATGCCTCAAGACACACCATCTCTACAGTGAAGTACGGTGGTGGCAGCATCATGCTGTGGGGATGCTTCTCATCAGCAGGGACTGGGCATCTTGTTATAATTGAAGGAAGAATGGATGGAGCAAAATACAGGAAAATACTGCAAGAGAATCTGCTTCAGTCCACTAAAAAACTGAAGCTTGGGAGGAAATTCACCTTTCAGCAGGACAATGATCCCAAGCACAAGGCCAAAGCAACATTGGAGTGGCTCAAGAACAAAAAGGTGAATGTCCTACAGTGGCCCAGTCAAAGTCCTGATCTCAGTCCCATTGAGAATCTGTGGCACTATTTGAAAATTGCAGTCCACAAGCGTCGTCCAACCAACCTGAACAACCTGGAGCAAATCTGCCAAGAAGAATGGGCCAAAATCACTCTGAGACTGTGTGCAAAGCTGGTACATACCTACCCCAAAAGACTTATAGCTGTTCTTGCAGCGAAAGGTGGCTCTACCAAATATTAATGTGTGGGGTTTGAAAACTTATGCAAGCAAGATATTTCAGTTTTTTATTTTTCTTAAAAATATTTCCCAACATAAAACCAATGTCACCTTACAATAATTGATTTTGAGTTTCAGTGTTTTAAAATAAAATATCGAACAGAATGAAATTTCAATGTACCATTTGTAATTCAGTAATATGAGAGAATTGGCCAGGGGTCTGAATACTTTTGCAAGGCACTGTGTATATATATATATATATATATATATATATATATATATATATATATATATATATATATATATATATAAATATATATATAGTTTATAAATATCTCAGATTCACTTATAAACCAGATGACAAGCAAATTTACTACTGTCAATAAGTATCTATTTGTGGCTTTGTTACGACGTCCCACCAGGACAGGAAAATAAACAGAAAACAAGCTGCAGTGTGGTTGTAGGAAGAGCTTTATTTGGATACATGTGTCAGAGATATGACTTTAGCCTAAAAGGCGGTTGCAATTATATTGAACTCCTACATTTATATGTAAATGTCTCTATGTGGAGTAACGCCCCATTTGGTTAACCCAGAAGATATGCATAAACAATTGTGATAATGTGGAACAAGATATTGCAGGCATACGACTACCGCAAAGAGAGAGGAATGTAGAGTAATGAGTTTATTCCTAAATGCTACACAATGTTGTGTAACTTAATGGCAGGATATTGAAAATCCATGCATGCTGTATACAGTGGTGTGATATGGAGCACCGCACATCAACTGCTTCATTTGTGACCTAACTGAAGTAGATAATTATATTGATTCCCTACAGACCTCACAAGAAGCAATAAACCTTGGTGGCAGAGCGATCCGTCCGCTCCTTCAGCTTCCATTCCAATAAACAATGCATCAAGCAGCGTCCATCGACAGAAGAGATCAGTCAGCGCAGAACGCTTTGTGGAAACCTTGGTGGTAGCTGACAAAATGATGGTGGGATACCATGGCCGCAAGGACATTGAGCATTATATTTTATCAGTAATGAACATTGTAAGTTTGATCCCTCTTTATTTCCCAAAACACTGTTGACCTACCTGTTCACAGAATTGCAAGAAAATGGAGAAGTGATAGAAAATGGAGAAGCCATACTAATGGGGGATTTCAACTTCCCCCAAATAAAATGGGAAAACCCGGTGGGTAGCATGAAGGATGAAATAGAAATGGTGGAAATGACAAATGACTGCTTCCTAACACAATTTGTCAAGGCACCGACTAGAGGGGAGGCATGCCTTTATTTAGTCTTTTCAAATAACGAAGACAGAATAACTAAAACAGAGGTCAGAGAACTACTGGCAAACTCAGACCACAACATGGTCTCATTTGAAGTGTTTTTTAAAACCCCAAAAGTAATGACTAAAGCTAAGGTTTACAATTTTAGAAAAGCAAACTATGAAGGTATGAAACAGAGACTAACAGAAGTAGATTGGAGTAAAATAGAGAAAACACCCACAGAAGAAGGATGGTTGTTCTTCAAAAATGTAGTACTAGAGGCGCAAAACAATTATATCCCTAAAGTAGACAAATCTAAATGTAAAACTAAATTGCCAAAATGGTTTAATAGATCAATTAAAAAAAAATATTCAGCGAAAAAAGGCACTTCAAAAAGGAAGTTAGAAAGGCCAAGAGAGAAATAGAAATGAACATTGCTAAGGGAGCTAAAACCAATTCCAAAATGTTTTTCCAATATTACAGCAGCAAGAGAACATTCAAAGAGGAGGTTAAATGTTTAAGAGATACAAATGGCAAAATCGTAGATGAAGAAAAAAAATAGCAAATATATTAAATGATTACTTTTCACAAGTTTTTACAAAGGAAGATACTGACAACATGCCCCACATGTCATCCAGTTCCTATCCAGTTTTAAATAACTTCAGCATAACCGAGGCAGAAGTGTTAAAGGGACTAGGAGCTCTTAAAATAAACAAATCCCCTGGGCCGGATGAGATCCTCCCAGTAGTACTCAAAGAAATGAAAGAAGTAATTTACAAACCGCTAACCAACATCATGCAGCAGTCTCTTGACACAGGGGTGGTACCGACAGACTGGAAAATTGCAAACGTAATACCGATCCACAAAAAGGGAAACAAAACTGAACCAGGTAACTACAGACCAGTAAGCCTGACTTCTATTATATGCAAACTTATGGAAACTATAATAAGATCCAAAATGGAAAATTACCTTTATGGTAACAGGGTCCTGGGAGACAGTCAACATGGTTTTAGGAAAGGGAGAGCGTGTCTAACTAACTTGCTTGATTTTTTTGAGGATGCAACATCGATAATGGATAATTGCAAAGCATATGACATGGTTTATTTAGATTTCCAGAAAGCTTTTGACAAAGTCCCGCACAAAAGATTAATTCTCAAACTGAACGCAGTTGGGATTCAAGGAAACACATGTACATGGATTAGGGAGTGGTTAACATGTAGAAAACAGAAAGTACTGATTAGAGGAAAAACCTCAGAATGGAGTGTGGTAACCAGTGGTGTACCACAGGGATCAGTATTAGGTCCTCTGCTATTCCTAATCTACATTAATGATTTAGATTCTGGTATAGTAAGCAAACTTGTTAAATTTGCAGACGACACAAAAGTAGGAGGAGTGGCAAACACTGTTGCAGCAGCAAAGGTCATTCAAAATGATCTAGACAAGATTCAGAACTGGGCAGACACATGGCAAATGACATTTAATAGAGAAAAGTGTAAGGTACTGCACGCAGGAAATAAAAATGTACATTATAAATATCATATGGGAGATACTGAAATTGGAGAAGAAATCTATGAAAAAGACCTAGGAGTTTTTGTTGACTCAGAAATGTCTTCATCTAGACAATGTGGGGAAGCTATAAAAAAGGCTAACAAGATGTTCGGATACATTGTGAAAAGTGTTGAATTTAAATCAAGGGAAGTAATGTTAAAACTGTACAATGCACTAGTAAGACCTCATCTTGAATATTGTGTGCAGTTCTGGTCACCTCGCTATAAAAAAGATATTGCTGCTCTAGAAAGAGTGCAAAGAAGAGCGACCAGAATTATTCTGGGCTTAAAAGGCATGTCATATGCAGACAGGCTAAAAGAATTGAATCTGTTCAGTCTTGAACAAAGAAGACTACGTGGCGACCTAATTCAAGCATTCAAAATTCTAAAAGGTATTGACAGTGTCGACCCAAGGGACTTTTTCAGCCTGAAAAAAGAAACAAGGCCCAGGGGTCACAAATGGAGATTAGACAAAGGGGCATTCAGAACAGAAAATAGGAGGCACTTTTTTACACAGAGAATTGTGAGGGTCTGGAATCAACTCCCCAATAATGTTGTTGAAGCTGACACCCTGGGATCCTTCAAGAAGCTGCTTGATGAGATTCTGGGATCAATAAGCTACTAACAACCAAACGAGCAAGATGGGCCGAATGGCCACCTCTCGTTTGTAAACTTTCTTATGTTCTTATGTTCTTAAAATGGGTTTGGTTAAACCATGGCATAACTCACAAGCCCAGTTCAGTTCAATATGTGCTGTGTTAAACTAGCCTCTTATAATTTGCATAGCTGTGGTGACTGATAACTAGATATTTTCTACTTATTAAAAGTGTTTGGTTTATTTTGTCTGACTTTGTGTCTTTTCTTATTTTCTGGAGGTCAGGTTGCCAAACTTTATCGTGATTCCAGTCTAGGAAACGTTGTGAACATTATAGTGACCCGCTTGATTGTTCTAACGGAAGACCAGGTGAGATCTCTATTAATTACATTTCAGGTTTGTTGATAGTTTATTTTCCACAGTGATTTGGATACCGTGTGAACAGAGTGCATACCTACATACTGACACTTCAATTATGAAGAAAATCGTATGCATCTCATTTAGGGTATCAGGATCTAGTTCATAGTGACCTGCTTTGGAGTGTGGTCTGGTTTTTAGTTTAGCAGTGCATATGTTATCCACGTGCTGTGTGAAGAGTTCCAGGACTTCAGCACTGATCTACGTCCTTGCGCCGGCACACATTTCTCTTTTCATTCAAACTCAGATAGAAAGCACTAAGAACTTGTATTACACATTGTATATATTTTGTATTACTAACATACAGCAACTTTGCTTTCCAATCAGAGCTGTATAGAAAGCAGTGATGTGTCATGTTAAGCGGCAGTGCGAATGAAGTGTCTGCAATGCAGATTAACTCACTGTACTTTCTTTCGTAACTCAGGGATATAAAAGAATCACAATACTTTTTCATTCAACAATAATGCCTGATGAGCTTGTAAAAAGTATTACCCTATAACCTTTGTAAACCAGGCTTTAAATGTGTGTTTTCTACATCTCAGGTGAAATGGGTTTAGTGGTTTAAGGTTCAACTGACAGGGAAAGGAGTGGATGGGCATCAAGACTGGACTGGATGGTCCCTTTTAAAATGAAGCATGCACACAGGGCATTGTGAAGAGGTTCACATTGCCATTGCTTGTGTTATCTCTGCTTGGTAAAAAAAAAAAAAACAACGTACTGTTCTGTGCATTTAAAAAACAAAAATGTATGTTTGATTTGGCATAAGTACTGATAGCTGATAATATCATTTAAAGTAATCAAAGTTGTAGTATATAAAGATGAATTACAGGGAGACATTATTCCTTGAAACCACGGTGGCTAATTATAATCCTCTTTTAGACTTGAGAGGCTTAACAACTGAACTTAGCAGCCTGTTTTGAACTTTCCCGGTATGCCTGTTGTGTTGCAGCCAAATCTGGAGATAAACCACCATGCAGACAAATCCCTGGACAGTTTCTGCAAGTGGCAGAAATCCATCCTATCCCACCAGAGCGACGGAAACACCATTCCGGAAAATGGGATCGCACATCATGACAATGCCGTTCTAATCACTAGGTAGGAGGCTGGTTATTTGTATACTTTTGACAAGCACAATAATATTCTTCTACAATCTCTGCAAAACCTCCAAACTAGTAATCCTGATTCACCTGGTGCAAAAGGTTTACACTGTGAATGATTTCCACCTTACCTCACTCTATAATAGTTTTAGTTTCCTCTAGAAAAAAACAAAACAAAAAACAAATTCAAAGATCTTCAACTTATTGGTTCACACATACTGTACAGGCTATTCTTGTGTGAGCCACAGCAAATTATGGGTGGAGGCCAGTCTCTTTTGGAGCATTGCTCCATTAGCAGAAGCCTGGTTTGTAATTGCTTGGGGTTTGAAACCTAGCAACTGTATCGACTTTCTCTTTGTTTACGTTTGTGCCCAACAGTAATGGTGACGAGCAGTCTTATGTGTTTAAATGCCCTTGACCAGGGGTGTGCTCATTCAACAATGAGTGTGATGATATTTATTTATATAACCATATCCACACACGCACACACACACACATATATGGATGTGGTTATATAAATAGCATCACACACAGTCGCCATTTCAAAGAAAGTCCATACGCTGTGGAGCTTTTTAACACTGAAACGTCTTTCTGCAGTTGCAACTTTAACAAGTAGCGTGGCCAAAAGCACCAGTAGGTCGAATACATCAGGATACAGAATTCCCAGGTCGTGTTCTTTACAGATCTTCATGAGTTCTGGAAAAGACATTGCATTGTTCGATTCTCAAGTGTTAAAATAGGCTCAATGTGGTGTACAAATAAACCGTAGTGCATTTCAGGAACTCTGCATTGAAATTCTTGATTCACCTTCACAAGTGCTTTCCTTTTAGTATATTAACAGTCTTCAGGTTTTCAGTTTTCAAGATAGGACACAGCTTGGAGTATTTCTCTACTTTTCTGATTAAGTTGTCTGTCGATCTCAACTATTGCAGCATCAAGCTCAGAGAAAAAACTATAGACTTTATATTTATCTTGCAAAGGTTAAAAAACACAGGATTCTGGCTGTGCGACTCCCATAAAAATGTCCCAGTGTTTTTGTCGGGGCGCCTTTTCCTGAATGTTGGCATTTGCAGATTCAGTTCATTAGTACAATTTTCAGCTTTTAAAAAGTTCTCATAGAAATAACTTTTCGTCCATCCTCAGGCTGCTCAAAACTTTGAAACAGCTGTCTATGACACTTACTGCACTGGCTAAATCAATGTTCTCCTCTGCAACAAAGTGCAAGCATAAAATAGCATACCAGTAATTTTTTTAATGTGCTGTTTTTCCACTAATTGTACTACTACAGCTGGACTCAACATTAAGAGGACACATGTGCCAGTCCTTAACTGCACGTTATGAGGAAATACGTTCTGTTTGTTAGTGTCAGTGACAGAAAGGGCAAACGTAATACATTGGTAAGCAGAAATATATATTTTGGAGGGGCCAGTGCCCCTGCTTGCCACCCCCCCCCCCCCCTGTTCTCGCCTCTGCCCTTGACACATACTTGGTGGCATGCATGCTGTCTGGTGTATTTTCATGCAGTGCTTTTTACAATGTAAACACCTTGTAAATGTTGCTTGTGTTTGGGTCAGTTTTAAGTGTGTTTTGGGTCAGTGCTGTTGTGGAATCATTTTTGGATGCAAAAGTAAACAAACTGATTACAGAAACAATGTTTTAATGATGAATGGAAATTGGGTATGTCCTGTAATAAGCTACGTGTCCTCCCTTGCTTTACCAGGTTATTGTGAGTCCTGGGAATGCTTGTGAGAATAACGTTATTATGGAAACCACAGGTTACTGCAGCCCAGTCATGAGTCCTGTATAAACGAGACTCATAGACAGCGATTTTGAACTGATACATCCAAGTGGTAAAGTATTGAACATTGTTGTAAATATCTGGAGTAATAGTTAATTTATTTATTTATTTACAGATTATTTGCAGATTTCAGAAACATTTATTATTAAATTTGTTCACGCCTAAGTCTACATGAGTTTATAACCTACCACCATTACGTTTCAATTGAACTGGGACTGTAATGGTTAACTTCCTGTGAAACCGCACAGTTTGGGCCAGGGTTAGATGGTTAGTGGATACAGTAAAGCTGGGAAAGCTTCTGTATGGTAAATGGTAGTTTGTAAGCAATTTGTGGCTAATCAGTGAGGATAATGAATCCTTTGAATTTTTACTGCTTGCCAAGAAATAGCATGAGCAATCTTTTTGTAATAGTGTAGGCAATGTGGTGCAGTGCTTCTACGCAAGAGTTAGCAGTTGTCTTCAGAGTTCATCTTTTGCAGCAAGCACGTGGTGTGGGAAAGCATTTCCAAATTCGATTTTTTTAATGTTTGACATACCCTAATTACAAGACAATAACACTCATGGAAATGGCTGTCTACCCATCTATATTTCTTCTGAGTTTTACTTTGGAATCTGTGATTGAGATTCTGAAGTTATGGGTGACATATTGAGCTAACTGTGCCACTGATTCAAACTAATGTTCAGTACAAAGAGGCTGTTCTAACCAGACCCTAAACAGGACTTACTCTTAAGGCCTGACATATAGATGACTATTCACGCTTATTTACTAAACTGGTAATCAATACAGATTTAACATGGAATGTGTTTAACATGGAACAGAGTTACAAGTAAGTAAGTGATTTACAATATATATATTTTTAGCCTGCTGGTTCTGCTTCTTTTGTGGATATTCTGCTCTCTAGTGTACTTCACTGAGAGACCACATTCTAGCTTTATTTCAGCAAATAATTAAGCAAACAATAAAGGAAACCACATTTTCAATTGCAAATGTATTTGTGTGTTTCTGCGGTTTGGATTGACATGTGATTGTTTTGTTCTGCATACGATTGAACTGAGATGGAGCCAACATATTTTGCTGAAAATGTAAAAAAAAAAAAAAAAAAAAAAAGTCTCTTAGGATTCGGTATATTTTTACAAAACCTAGAAAAAAACATTGCAGTATGCCAGCAAATACTACAGTATACTGGCATTTACGGCCTGTGCTATTTCTTTCTAAAAAGATAACAAAAGTTTAATGTTACAGCTCAAATAACTTCAAATAAAACTTTCTTTGTACAAGTAAAAGCATCAGATGTAGCTCTCTGGTATTGTATATTGTGAATATGGTGCTGGTATTCATGATTTCCCTTTGTTTGCTGTTTTCGGCATGTTTATGGATTTGACAAATTTACACTATCCATGTTTACCAATGTGATAAGATAAGTTTTTCCTTCAATTTTTCATGTTTTGTTGTCAGGGGTCTGGAAAGTTCACTATATGTTATTATCATTCAGCATTAATGTCTGAAGCACAGACAATACTTAAACACTGAGTAAGGATTAGATGCACAGCCTCAAACTCATGTCAAAACACGCTTAGACAAAAGGAATTATGATAAGAAACTGAACACGCCTGCCATCGATTTTTAAAGTGTAGCAAAGTTCTAAAGGGTTTCATTTTGCCTCCGTTTCTTAACGAGACAAGATGTTAAAATGGAAAGCACTCAAAGCTAATTACATGTAGCGTCAGCACTCATTACACTGAGCAGGTTTCACTCTCTTTTGATCTGCCTCTCTTGTCTTAGAGAATATACATATCAGCCATTCTTCCTCTGGTGATGTCAAAATTCTATTGTGATTGGGATCTAGAGACTGATATTGAGGGCAAGGAAGAGACTAGCTGGGTTGTGGTGCAGAGGACAATAAGGGGCTCTTCTTAAGGTCACAATGGAACCCCCCCCCCCCCCCAACCCCCCCACCCCCCCCCCCCCCACTCACACACATATACGCTTAGGCTCTCCTGGCCCCCTGTCTGGAGGTAATTCCCACTATAGAATCTACAGATGAGAATTTTTATAAGAGTCACTTAGTATTTATGTAACCTACAAAACAGAACATTTTCTTTTCTTTTATATACCTTTTTGAGGTTGAGGCAAAAGGCTCTTCATGTAAAGTTTCATTGCTACATAAGAGGGGCAGAGTCAGTCACATACAAGAGTTGCTTGTATGTGTTCCTATGCAATAATTTGTTGACTACTTGATCGTGAAAGTCCGTAGCACAGTCTACAAATAATAGCTTCAGCTTCACCCACCAGAGTTGTAGACGATTCAGTTGATCACAATACTAGGCTGGCATGTATTGTTGTAGTTGAAACTTGAAAGTGTAACCACAGAGAGATGGCGCTCTGCGTACTGAATTACATGCACCCCAGACGGTAGTACATAATGGCTTCAAAATCTGTTGGGGAACCTCATTGCTCGTTCTTTTTTCAATTTTATAAATGCCTTTATGGTACATGAACATGAACATCAACCTTTATGAACTGCATGTCAAATTCACTTGGAGTGTTTTACAGTTGCTCTTGGTACTTGACAGAAGTAGCCAGCAATACAAAGAGATTTAGAGAACTGATCTGCCTTTTTAGTGAAGAACAGGTAATCCTAAATAATGACAACATAAAAACCATGGAATTTAAAAGTTGCACGTCGAAGAACCCTGCGGAGGGCTATATTCTCACTTTCTAAATAATTATTAAAGGACCCAAGTGTTTTAAAATCAAACACTCTTCACTGAGTGCAAATTACTGTCATAGTGATGTCTGCAAAAGTATCAAAAAGGAAGGTTATATTTTAATTAATGTTTAATGACAACTTTTAGATTTGCTGCTATTTTAGATCAACTGCATAAAACCTAAAGTCCTTTATTATTAGTAAAACACCTCTAAACTTACTTTCAGTATTATAATAAAACTGTCATTGATCATCACTCTTATAATGCACATTTTCTTGGCAGGACCACTTTTTTAAAGTGTTAGTTAATTAGAACACTTGGTAATAATTTACAGGATACTGTATTCAATAGAACTGACCACATCTATCCTTCACAGGTTGTCTTGAGCTTTTCATTCAGTGTGTTTTGAAGTGCTTGTAATACCTTAACATTCAGTTGAAGTACAAGTATTAATGGGGCACTTAGAAAGCTATATTTATTACTTGACAGGATCAAAACAGTTACGAAGATGCTTATTTAAAGTTACCAAATAATGAATAATGGGCTGATTTTCAGTTGCTTTGCTTGTGTGCTAATTTTTCTAAGCTCCACTTTTATTTATTTATTTATTTATTTTTTAGTTTAGCTCCAAAATGCTATTTTCTAATTTTTTTTTTTTTTTATCACTGGCCTTGTCACTCCAATGAATCTCATTATCTCAGTGCACCTGCTGTGAGGCCCAATTTTCATCTGAAAAGAGGAGCAAAAGAGTCCATTTATAACCATTATTTTACACCTAGTTCAGAAAGCTATAAAACAGATCATTAATGTAAATCAGTTTGGACTAACCACAGTGTTTTTTTTTTTTATTCAATTGATAATTCACAAATTGCACTTGTTAAAAAAGGATGGAATTTAATTTCACTTAGGCTGCTGCAGGATAATAGATGGAGGCTCTGATCTTTTATTAAAACATGGACAGCTGTCAAAGAGTATTTCAAATCATATCCTTATATGTTTACTTTATACTGGTGCTTTTTAAAATGATAAAATAATGAATTTGGAACATTTCTATAATTTAAAAAAAAAAAAAAAAGCTGAATTGAAGTATTTTTCATTTCCAATATAATTTGTAGTTCAAACTATGTTGCTGTTTGCTGCTGTCTGCAAGAACAAAGATCATTTAAAAGGACATTCCTTAAAAAGTCCTTCCTTATCATAGAAATGAATACACGGATAGATGATTGTGTGGAAAACCGATTTTTTCATGAGAGCAAGTGAAGAGCATATTAGCTTAGAAAAAATGCAATTGATCTATAAGTGGTATAGCTTAAATATTAAAACTATAGTCTTTTAGATTATTAGAGAACTGTTTTGTCTGTGGTGTCCATTTGAGTTCTTTTTGTTTCAATTGGATTTTAATCCAGGCTTTGAAAGCCTGCTTGCCTACTCAGATCAATACGTTTCCTAACCCTTCCCAGAGCTCAAACATTGGCAAGAAAAAGATCAAAGTGTAGGGTGTTGTTTAATTTTACTTAGGATTCATATATAAAGCTAATCATTGGCCACAGGAACAAAAAAACACAGTTTAACTTAATAATAACTATGTATTCGAAAATGCTGTTTGTTAGGTCAACCAGCAGCCTAGACAGGTCCCTAGACTAACTTTTTGACTTAGGAGCCAGTAACTTAGGCCAAAAAAAAAAAAAAGGATACCAAATCCAATTGTTGGGTGCCACCTTAGGAGCAAGTTGGTTGCTACCATGTTCAACTGCTTAAAACACAGCAACTTCTTAAGACACTAAAGTGATACTACAACTAACTTAACTTAATGTCTGTAATCACTTATTTGTTGTCTTATTCAGTTGAATATGTAGACTATGCAGCTGATGACTGCAATGAACTCAGCATTTTATGTTTTAGATATTTTGCAAGTGTCTGGAATTGGTGACAGCAGCTCCCAATTGTGTACAGTTGTGATGTGGGGAATAGCATGCTGCAGCTCGCATGCTCAGTGTAAGGGTTGGTTCATATTTCAGTTTCCTACTGGAGTAGAGGGTCTCCGAACCTGTGCTACAGGTCGGAATGCTGTCATCCATACTATTGCGATGTGCTTCTTTTTTGGAAAGTTGTACAGCCTTTTCTCATGCATCTGCCACCTGAAATCGCATGGGGTCGGATAATGTTGAAAAATGTAACTGCTGCGTGGTAGGAGTGCACAGCTTTATAGCTGTCAGTACCTGACATATCTCATTCATCTGCAACAGAAGTATGAACCAACCCTGACTTAGTGGAATCCTGGTCTGAGCGCATGTGAACAGTGACAGTTTTTTTTTTACTGTACATGTAACCATTTATTGTTTCAGTAAAAAACAAGTTTCAGTGAGCATGTTCTGTTATTTATGACAATAAATACACCACAGTAAACACAATATCATATATATTTAGATATTTCCAAACCATGCTTCTTCATTACCACAACCTGAAAGCTAAGTTTAACGAGTGGCAGTTTTTCTACTGCAATCAACCTAATTACAGTCCCAAGTATTTATATATGTTCTGCAGTCACCATTCTTAAAATGGTCAGTGAGAAATAAGCTCAGTTTTACCTGCAGCAACTGACCCTGCTTCAGTGAAAAACCCATTATGGTAACGCCTAAAATGACCATGCCTGCTTCTTTGGCTGGTCAAGAGATATGGTGCAACTAGACAAGTTGCAATGAAATCATGCTCAGACTCTAATACATATGAAGTAGCTGCAGATACACTACGATTGAGTTCGCAACTTTTATTTTTCATCTTGATATGGTAACCTTTTTACTTCATTTTTTTTTTTTTAAGTTTTTTTTAATTATTAACCTTTTTGCTGCGTTTTTATTTTCTTTATTTTAGATTTTCGGTGCAACACACAGACCTTAAGTGTATTTCAATTTATGTTTTTCACTGTTATTGTTCTAAATTTCGTGAATGCTTTGTTTTATTTTAAGCAACATTTCTACAAAACAGTACTCACGTTCACTTGGTCATCATCACAGTTGCTGCTGGAATCTGGGGTTACCTTATTCTGCTCGTGTTAATACAACACCACTGGACTTCCAGGCATTTGTATTCAGTCAGATTGTTATCATCCCTCTTGCACTTCAGTTTAGAACATTTTTTCCTTTACAAGACAACGTCATAGCGCATTCAGAAATATTGACACAAGTGTTGTGTGTGGAATTGGTGCGACTTGAGCATGCAAATCCCAAACACTTCCTAATACAGGCGTCTCTCTCATTGCTGAAGCTAAAAGGGCACTGCGGCCATAATCTCTGTGAATAGACAACATTTCGAGGGGCATTGTGGCAATTAAGAAGGGCACCCACGGCAATTGCCGCATAGTCGGCATTAATTTTGAGCCCTGACTTCCCACTGCATTGAAAATTATTGGCGTAACACAGTATACTTAAAAACAGGAGGAGTGCCTTACAATTCTTGTTTTGGCTGCCTTTGAATCAACACCTAACGAGGACTTTGTATTGTTGCTGTTGTTGTTGTTGTTGTTATAAATGGCTATTGCGGTGAACTGGAGCTTGCCAAACTCTTGTGTTTTTGAAAATAAGACTTTACAGGTTGGCGTTGACAGACCAGAATGGTTTTGTTACGTTCCTGTAATGTGCCTCCTAGTACACTGATAGATTCTGAGTTATGTTTACATTTCTGTAGTTAGGTCCATTTAGCATTTTTTCTTCTTTCCTGTGTTTTATGAAGCAGCACCAAGAAGGGGAAAGGAATGGAGTTATTCTGCAGGCAGACAAAATAGCATGTGTTAAAGGAAGGGGCGCCCCATTTTGTGAGCAAGCAATCAATTAAGCAGTTTTGACTTTTCATGGCTTAGGGCTAGGTGTCTAGATGCATTTGCTGACTGCAATGTGTAAAATAATTTATACCTTTTTAAAACAGTATAGTTAGGTGCTCCTCCAAATTCACTGCATAGAGTTTGAGAGACTGGTAGACACCAGTTATTTATGATGGGAGCTGATAAGATAACATGACTGCTGATGACTGCAATTAATGACTGTGTGGCTCAAAACAAGGATGGCAACAATTCTCAATGGTCCCTTTAATTCTTCCCACTACAAAACTGCTAAACACAAAAAAAGGCTCTGACATGAGCAGTAACAGCATTTACAGTGAACTAACACAGATATGAGATGAGAGCAGAAAAATACACAGGCGAGTTTTATCTTCCAACAGCTGGCCTGTGACATGCCTAGAGCCTGGCTTCTACTAAAATGAAAACCACCTCAGAAGGGGCAGAGTTGTCTCAATTAATCTATAATCTCAATAGTCAGTTTTACATTATTTTACATATAAATGCACTAAGGACAACTGCGACCCTGTAAAGGATTAAGCGATTAATGATAATGGATGGATGGATGGATGCACTAAGGGCAAACAAACAAAAAGTAAATACGTTTAAGATAAGGTTTAAACATCTATTAGTATGGTAGCATAGTATTTGAGCAATGCCACAGGCAGGATTCAAACAGCAGATTTAGGGGACTGATGTCAGCAACTCCACTGATTGAGTTAAAAGAGTCAACCAGCAGGGACCACTTTTAACCCCTCCAGTTTCACTATAATGTTATGTACTTAGAGTACATTTACACTTGGGTCTTACTGATTGCTGGGTCATGAGAATAAATCTGCAGTTTTCCTTTGTTTACTTCCAGTCCATCAGGCACATTACGCCTCATTCTTTATGCAACAAGGGTCGCTTAAGCCAGTTCAGAAGTCAATTTAGATGCTTCTGGTGAGCTATTGCTGTCAAGTAGCACTTCTGCAACCTAGGGAACTGTTTCCAGAAGCTTTGTGTTGAATATGTGGAAGTCTGGTACAAAATATTGTGCTAAATTGGTGGGAGGCAAGCATCCCATTGAATGTGAACAGAGCCTATTTTTTCTGATGGATGTCTGTTGAACTGAACAGTGGTGAAGGGATCATTAGCCCTCTTGATAGACTTCTGTATTTTAGACGTGACGATTCTGGGTTTAATTCCATATCCCTCCCCCTGTGCTTTGAGGTTTATGGTAGACAGCTATGGGTGTGGGTAGTGGGCAGTTTGTCTTAAGATTACACATCTGCCTGTGTGGAAAAAGAGGCTGTATTCACTGTTGTGCAATATTTTTAAGACATGTTCTTATTGGTAGACTTACATTATCATAGCCTTTCTTCATGTGCCTTTACTGAGTCATACACGGCTTATATTGTTAATAACTGTTATATGCACTGATGTTCCTAATACATTCCTTGTAAATTATCAACAGGAAATTCTTTGTGAACATTTATTTCTTCAAATCGGCCGTTTTTTTTAGTCGAACATTTGAGCTGCCCTTTTTTTGCAGTTTTCTCTTGCACAGTATATCTTTTGCTCAATTACTTTAAGTGGTTATGATACAAGACCCTGTGGTGTAAGAACTACGTACTCGTCTCTTGTGCTGCCATCAACAGGAAGTCTCATTGTAAAATATGTCCAGAAACTACAGTGTGAGCATTATGGGTCTTTTCAGACAGCACTTAGCCACATCCCGGCATTGACACCGATAGCAGCTATTGGTTGAGTTAAGTTAAAAAGTTAATGATTGTTAAGTTGAAAGACCTTTCCGCCCAGAGGAATGTAGACATCAAGAGGCCAGTGGACCAAACAGGTCTTCATTCAGGTTTTTCTAACCTTGACAGCGTAGTTTATGGGATATCCTGACATTTATTGCTTTGCTGCTTGAAGAATGATGACCCTGAGTGGCCCTACACTTTTCATTTGTCTTTTAATCACATCCCGAGAAACGGGATCTCTTTTACAAAAGAATGGCTCCCTACCTGTGACCTCTGACCTGGGATTCAGTTCAGAGTTACTGAAGAGACTTTGAAACAGGAGCGGATCCTTCTGACAGTTAATAAAGGGAGGATCTTGGCCATGTTTGCTTAGCAATCACAATATAGATCTTTACAGAATATCAATACGTAGATGTAGAACAGCATATGACAGCCATTAATGTGTGTGGGTGCAGACATTAGATACAAAAGCAGTACAAGTGTTCTAAGAGTGGATGCACACATAACAGGTTAGCACATAGGTGGGGAAGCAATTTAAAGCTACCTTTGCTTGTGAACCATCCTGGTATGCTTAGACGTTGGATTGAATAAGTAAATATACATACAATCTCAAAGAATAAGAGAGCAATTGGACATGAGAATGATTGGGCATGGAGTAGTTTTAAACTAGCTTGGAGAAAACTGAGCCAAAGACAATTGCTTGTTTTATTAAATTAAAAAAGAGAAACGCTGGGAACTAACCAAAGGTGTATTGTTTTGCTTAATTACAGGTATGTTGTTATAAAATAAGTCCTTTAACAGGAAGTTTAGTGGATTTAAAAAAAATGTATTTTATAGAAGTTGCCAAATATTTTAGAACAATTCCATGAAAACATAGATATGCCTAAAAGTTGGTGACAGTACTAGAAAGCTTTTGGTAAAAGACTCATCGCCCAAGAAGCGAATGTGCCTAGGATAAGTGCTTTGAAATGGAGGAATAACATACTTCTAAAGGAGTGGAAATTTCAGACAGTTTATGTAAGCGATTCTTAACTGTGTGAAAGTTTATACTTTCATTTATGACTAATGATACCCTGGAAAGAAATTACAAAGGGAAAGGGGAAGTTGTTGTTGTTTTTTTTTTAAATCATCATTATTATTATTATTATTATTATTCAGGATCTACTTGATGAGCTAATCAACAGATGCAATGCAAGTGATTCAGAGTTTCTTAAAGGTCCCGATCCCTCCTCTAAACGCACTGTAATTCTATTGAAAAGAAGGCTTTGTAAACTTCGCAAATTGTATGTTTTCAAATTGGTTTAGGCATGCAATGCAAATTCTTTCAAAACAAGACCCTACTGTTCATCCTTTGTACTTAATGCTAAGCTGAAGAGCTGCTACTGAAAAGGCAGAGGAATGTTCAGCTATGCAGTGAATTGCATCTCTTTTTTTGTCACAAAGGACTGAAAGCCCTAAAAGATTTAAAGGGAAGTAGAAGAACATTTGAGATTTCGTCCATTTAGATAAAAAATGGACGCAGATGAAACCCTGCTATCATACCCTTCCTTATTCCCCAGGTCACTGCTGTAAATTACTTTCTGTTCTCAGGTTGTCCTAACTGGTAAAATGAAGAATGTGTTTTATAGATGGTTACCTCTTGGACACTTTACTTCTAAGGATATTTTTTTAGATGATAATAGCGCTCAAGTACACCATACTGTCTTGTAAGGGTGGTTACAAACGTACATGCTCCATTACGTCTGGTTTGGGGTCTAAAAGCTTGTGGGCAAGAGTCTTGTGGATACATCCTTAGTAATAAGGGAACAGGTTGCCCACCAGATGGGAACCGAGAAGACACAGGTGTACTGGTGCAGCCCAGCCAGGGATTGCCTTCATTGATACAAACTGGAAGACCACTTGAGCGTATCGCTTTAAACATGTCCGTCAGTCTCTTTGTATAGTCTAAATATGTCTGTCCAGCTGTCTCGGTATGTGTCGTATGTATTGATTTTTTTTTCTCGATTTAAAAGCCTGCCCTTTGCAGTTAAATCCTAGATAACAAAAGCATAACGGGGAACTGAGTTTGCTGTTTTCAGTACCATCTAAATCAGTGCTATTCAAACTGTCTACATTTGTAATAATCAGATATACCTAATGGCACAATATTTAACCCATTTAAAAACACTTAAGCACCTCAAAATAAATGAAATCCATTATTGCATAATTGTCATAATATAACAGTCTTTCACATTTTAGTAATTTATTGTTTTCTGCTTTCTGGATCACATGCATGTAAACCCATTTTTTGTCTATGGCATTTGTGCAGTACATACTAGCTGGAGATCAGGAGTCTGTTAACAGGAGAAAGCTATTGTTAGTTGGCTGCGAAAATGGATCGATTCCTGATCTCGAAAGGCACTGTACCAAAGCAAAAGCCCGAATCCACTGCACTTGATCTGGTAAAAGATCGACAAAGACAAGAAAGTATGATGAAGCATACTTGGATTTTGGATTTACTTCCATTATAGTAAGTGGAGAAGTAAGGCCTCTCTGTGTTATGTTTGCAGCAACTCTTGGCAAATTACAAGAAATCAATCAACAAAAAAGCAAAATAAAAAAATGCTGCATACACTGCAGCAAGTGCTTTGAAAGCCTCATATCAAGTCTCCTATCACATTGCATTGGTCGTCGAATCTCATATATGTCCGAGAATGTCCATGAGCAACTTATTACACGATTACAAGCCTCTGAATTCGCAGTCCAATTGGATGAAGCAATGGCAGAAACGTAGCAAAGGAGGCTCATTTAATTGCTTATGTGAGGTACATTCATGAAATCAATTGCAAATCAATAAAAGCGAGTGCGACTGGACGTGAATTGTTCAACATCCTCAACAACTTCTTTAATGACAACCAACTGAAGTGGGAAGCATGCGTTGCAATCTGCACTGACTGAGCCCCTTCTATGATGGATGAGAGGAGGTTTGAAAGCAAAAGTGCTTGAGATCGAACCCCATGTGTTGTGGAACCACTGCTTTGTATACCATGAAGCTCTCAAGACTCAAAATATGGAGCAAGAACTCAGTGATGTGTTGTATGCTGCTGTTATTTAGTAATATTGCTGTTATTACTTTATTAAGGCACAGCCTACAAAATCACGCTTGTTTGTGCCGACATGGGAGCCGAGCAACAGTCCTGTTAATGCACACCGAGGTTAGATGGCTGTCCTGAGGAAAGGTGTTACAATGCCTTTATGAACTGAAAAACGAGGTGAGAATTTTTCTTTTGGACATCAAGTACAGTAACGCAGACACGCTGTGTGATCCCCACTGGCTTACACTTCTAGCCTACCATGCTGATATTTTTGATAAAATGAACTCATTGAATCTTTCATTGCAAGGTGCCAAAAGCACAAAGTTCGACTTGACTCACAAAATCTCTGCGTCCAAAAGAAAGGTTGAACTGTGGAAAACAAAGATTGAGGCCGGGAGCATCCCATTCTCGTTGTTGAGTGACATTATCGAGGAGACAGAATTGGACATATCCAGCGTTGTTGATCCCATCAGGAATCATTTGACCTACCTCGGAGCCAGTTTTATGGAAATATTTTCCATAAAGTGTCGCACCCCAGGATGACTGGAATATGCAAGTGTTTCTCGTTGGCGTTTCTCACATTCGCACATCTTTCAAATGATGTCCAGAATTGACTGAACTGCAGAGTGACAGAACCCTTGAAAAACACACTATCAAAGCTTTTTTGCCATTCGGCTCCTCTTGTGTGAAGTCGGATTTTCAGCATTGGCTGTGCTCAAGACGAAATACAGATCGAGACTTGAAGTAGAAGACAACCTCAGGCTTTCCGTTTCGAAGATTTCTCCACAAATTGACATATTGTCAGCAGAAAAACAGGGACATCCTTCTCATTAAATTGGTAAGTTTCTATCCAATACTTTTTAAACCTAAATGTAGTTTATCTGAAGTTATTTTGTGATGAGCTTTGAGTCTGAGTGTGCTGTGGTTATTGTTATGATTAGATATTATTAATATTATTGCATATATTGGGGGGAGGCAAAAAGTTATGGACATTTAAAAGGAGGGCTCATGTTAAAAAAGTTTGAATACCACTAATCTAAATGTATTTGTAGTTTGACTAATTGATAACAGACAGGAACAACCAGTAGCTATATATTGTAGCCAAACTGCTGCACTGATTTGCACAATATCATATTATATATATATATGTATTTGTGTGTATATACACATAATGAAAAGGTATTAGAGGTGGTAATAGGATACCAACCTAATCCTTTGAGTAGAAAAACAGACCACATAAGTCCTGAGTGCTGCTGACTGAAGGGTAATGAATGGTCCTTCTTCAGGAGTTTGACTGACAAGGTGTTTTACTTCAAGGAATCAGATTTGCTGTTCATAGCACAAAACAGAGACAATTGGCCAGGAATGAAGGTTAATTTAATATTATAGATAGTTGTTTCTGAGTGACAGGTCCTAAAACTGTTTATGGTTTCAGCTAACGACATGACTATCAAAGGACTGATGTTATAGCTATTGATATAGCTATTGATATAGTTATATTTTTATATACTGTAATATACAGTGTATGTGTGTGTGTGTGTATATATATATATATATATATATATATATATATATATATATATATATATATATATATATATATATATTTTTTTTTTTTTTTCCAGTGTAATACAGTTTTCGGCAAGGTACCCAATTAGATCCATTCTCACATTCAGCAGCCTTTTACATGTTTACCATTCAGTTGTCAGGCGAACATAATGCAGCTGTCAAATGAGCTATTCTAAATTTAAAACCACAGTTTAATTATTTAATCCAGTTGCTTTACTCTAATGCACTGGGCAGTGATGCGTTGCTACTAACACAGATCTTTAGCCATGGAAAATGAGGTCGCTAAACTCTCTCAGCTGACTGGAACAATTCACATTTAATTTAAAGCGGCAGGTCTGCCTAGGTAAGTGTGTCTTTCCAGCTGCACAAGAGGGAAGGGATTTATAGTTGAAGTACAGAAGCTTTAAAATCTTAACAGGCCATTAACTGCAGGATATGGTTCATGAGATTTAATGGGTGGCTGTTAAAGTTAGATAGGACTGTTCCAGAGATGGAAAGGAACATATGAATCCGGGACGGTTTCATTTTTCCCTTTAAACTGATAATAAAAAAATATATCAGCTGCCCTGAAAAGCCTTCACCCTTTGATAAGCAGCGCCTTTCAACGTGAGGAACTTTCCAAGACTCACAAGCTGAATTTCCATTTCATTACATGTCCTGTGGTGTTGTAAATTTTTTTTTTTTTGTTCTTCATAAGAAGGAATTTCCAGCACATTTCTCAGCCCTTGACATTCATTAAATAGAACATTAAAAAAAAGGACTTTGTAACTGCCCCGAGCTAGGCTTCACAATTAGAAAACTACAGGGCTTGGGAGACCAGTAATTTGAGCAGTTGTATATATTATTACTGTCTACAAGCACCAATGTTTTGTGCCAAGGTTCTGATCTTTAGTTCACATTGCAGACCTTTTTCAGACTGTGTGGACCTGAATATCAATAATGCTTTTAATTGCTAACTATCTCATAAATAACACTGATGTTAAAGCCATGTCCTTAATTAAGGCATGGCAAGCTTTTGAAAAACGGAGACTGCACCATATAAAAATGTATATTGTGGTCAAGTTAACCATTAACCATTGTCTGACACAGTGGTCATTACCGGTTAGATAGACTGTTGTAATAGTTAAGTCTCGAAAGCTGAAGGAGTAACCTTACTGTATTGTCTGCAAATGTTTTAGTGTAACTGATCAAACTAAATTGACCAAACGAAAAGGTTTACAGTAAGCATGGGTAAATTTAGATTTGACAAACAAGGTCAGAAACTCTTCTAAGGTATGTGACAGATAAACCTGTTGCAATGACAAATGTTACCCTTATTGTGATAATAAAGTACTTAATTGCATGGAGGACAATATTATCTGTGGGTCCTCAGCTTTTGTTACGAACCTCCTCATTCTTACTGTACTGAGCACAGTTCAGGTGATTGGAAGCTTGTCAGGAAATAGTCTACCGTCACTTGAACTAAAACCAAACTACATTAGGAAGTTATGTGACGTATACAAATGCATAGTAACCAGGTGACAAATGTAAGTGAATTTACATGCAGCAGTAATGTTTTGAGTTTATGTTCAGACCTTTATATTTGTGGGGATGTGAGGAATGCTGCTCTATATTGTCATAGAGGAGAACAGCTGTTCTTCAGGAATGTGGAGCCCTCTGTAAGGTGTTAGCTTCTGCCAAGGGGCCTTGTAAAGCACTGGTCTCAGGGTAGCTTGTGGTCGCTCAAACACGATTTCTGATATTTCCGAATGGTCAACTTCCAGGGACCAGATAAAAAAGCCCAAACAAACCAGTCTATCAGTCAACATCATCACAATGTACTCCCTCTAAGACCTTATAAACAATTAACTTAGAACGCTGAAGACAAACATGTACCTCTTGACTTGCATTCACCAAGCCAGTGCTAGCCAAGCCAGTTATAGGAACTTGGAAGAGCACGATTGATGGTCCATTAAACAAAAAAATTAAATGAGAAAAGTTGAAATAAGCCCATCAGTTAAAATAGTGAAATTCAGCATGTAGGTTGCCAGCCCTTTTCTGTTTGTAATTATGAAGCAAAATTATTTAGTCAGTGGTGTTCGTAGTTCAGCAGATGCTGCTGACCCAGCTATTCTGGATTTCATAGATTCCAGTTCTCCCTACCCAGGGAAAACCTCCATCTGCATGTATGAGGAACAAGGATAGTTAACATAAAATTCACTCACTGTCCTGCAAGTTTATATTCCTTTTGGAGATACAAGTTTTGATACAAGACAAAAGAGTGCAGTGTTTAGAAGATACTGTTAAAAAGTGTTGAGTAAGGCCTGGTTCAGATCACTATCAGGTATATACTCTATGATAACTCTGTATTTGGTACTTTAAAAAAAAAAAAGAATTGAGTTACCATAATTAAAGTGGAATCCCTGGGTTAGTGTAACATTTTCAGTACATCCCTTGTAGCAAATCATGGTATTCATCACTTCAAATAACACAAGTTATGTACTGACTGATAAGTCATTTCCATCACACTGCAGTATACCTTCACTGTTCCTTTTTTTACTGACATGTATTTTGTTTGTTTAACCTACAGTTAATTTGCATCCCTGTACATTCCATTTTTTCTATATGAACACCATGTGTGTGGCATTGTTGAAAATCCAACAGCATTGAAAAGCACATTGTTGTTCTTCTGTAAACAATATTATTGTTTTGATTGTAACACAGTAATCAGATGATGAATGTTGGGGAAATTGAAAAGCAAATCAAAATAAATAGAATTATGTAAGGAATTAGACAGAGGCCATTTCCAGCAGTGGCACTGGAACACATTTTAAAGTGGGGGTGCTGAAAGCCATTTCACAAAACTGTAACTCCTGTATATAATGGAAGCCATGCAAAGCCGGGGGTGCTACCACACCCCCAGCACCCCTAGTTCCAGTGCCCATGATTTATAGACAAGTTTTTTGGATGTCAGCCACACAACTAAAAGTTAATTTGTTATGCCTGTCAAGTTTTAATAAATTAAAAACCTTCCAGCTAATGGGATTACTCATCCATTTGTAAGGATGATGTGCCTTAAAAGCACAACAACCTTTTATATTAGGCTTTCTGGTGGGGGGTTTGTTTCACAGATGGTTTATTGGTTTATAAATCTCCTTGTGAGTATAAAAAAAAGACATGATTGTGCATTTTCAATCTCTGTACACATTTAGGGAAATTCCTTTGTTGGAGAAGAACACCCATTGAAGTTGGTCTGGGTTGAAAATAGTTTGAATCAGGACATGCATGATAAACATGTTCTGTGTTCACTAAATGCCAGTGAGGTTGGGGTACAATGGAAAAACTCCTGGCCTGACCTTATTCTAGTGTGTCATTCCATTGGCGCTGGATCCATCATTACACAAATGACATCTGGAAAACATTAAAATAAAACAATGCATTATTGTTTATTCTTATTACACTAGTTATCATCTGAAGCTATATTCTGTGATTCTTTTAGATGTAAAAATGTTAACAGGCTCTAAAATCTTCTTGCTGTGACTAAAACTTACTCTGTGTTTGAACTGATGTCAAATAATTCCACTGGTGTGCTGTCCAAATTCTATTTTTTTGGCTTTAATTTGGCCCATCACACAAGTCCACGCTTTTGTTTTGGACCAGGCCCAGGTGAGGATATTCTGTTATTCTGAAGTCCACAGGTTAGTCCAGAAGTTCGATGAGGTGACGTCATGATGCATTTTACCTTGGGCATGATGGATTGCTGTCGTGCCTGTAAGCATAGCTGCTAGTGGGCCTAAAAGGTCAGTGTCACCAAAGAGCTACAGACAAGTCTCTTCCAGGAGTTACTGTACATGGATCATCGAGCCAGATATCATAATGGGTCTTGAAACCAACTTATCAAATAACCTAACACCATTAAAATAAATTTTGCCTCACTTGTCTACTCTTAAAAAAAAAATGGATATAAGTTGGGTTCTCTTGTAAAAGAGAGGGAGTTGAAAAACCTAGGATTTTTAGGGCCTCATGCACTAAACAGTGGTAAGCAGTTTACCACACAGTAAACTCGTTACTGCGTGCTTTGTACACCTGCTATTTTCACTAACCAGCGGCAAATGACTTTGCACTCAAAATGAATCACATGGAAAAAGATACCGCGTGTGAGTCATGTACATACAATTAATAATGGCAATCCATGGAAATGTATTCAAATTCTTTCCGATAGTACCGCGAGGGAGGGACTTGGTATAAAAAACATATTTACTTAAAGGTGCTAACTTTCCTAAGTGTCTCGGTACGTGTTAAGTTTACCGCTTATTGAAACCAGGTGGTGTCTGTCTAAATCACAATATAAATAGAGCAGACCACAAGTAGTGCTGTGTGGGAAACATGATAAACGCGTATATCCGCTTTCAGGTACTGTATTTAATTTTTTCCAGGATAAACGAGTGCCCGTGTTCCACAGAACACTACCAATAAAATGTCAAATATAGGTTACATTGGATGTATTTTGTTGGTTTTGTGGATTAAGAGGGCAATATTTTAACATACGGTGTTTTAATAGTGTACATAATGAAATGATTCTGAAAATGCAACTTACTAAAAGATGACTGCGCATGAACTGTATTACGTAATAATTTCCTTTATTCCGATTCCAAACATGTTGCTTTCTCAATGCAAGATGCATTGTAGGAATGGACAGTGCTGTATAAAACCCCATGATGTAATTACTGTATTTTTTCCATTTTGATGTTGTACTGCCAAAACGACCAAAAGACAGTTGTGCTCTTTTTAAGACATAAATTACACTGAATTATTTCGACCCTGAAAACATTAGTATTTTTGTGACTTGTCTGTGCAGCACATCGAATTTGCCAGATAAACAGCTGGAAGGTTAGTTTCTTAAAAGAAAAAAAAGAAACTGCACAATTCAATCTCTTTAAAAGAGACCAATTCTTGGTGTTACGCAGAATTCTGTATCCCCGTGTGATTCCATGCCTGTGCAGATACAGTTTTTCAAAACTGGATGTGGATGCGTGATATTCCTGTGCCTGATTCCCACTGTGTTCTTAGATTTTAGCAACCTAAATCAAAACAATGCAGCACTGACTTTGTCCCACCTGCTAAGTACAGTACAGCGGGTCACAGAAAAGCCAGTACAGACACACTGATAGGCTGATTAAAACATCATTGTCATCTGAACAGTAAACAAGAAAGTTAACTTTTTTAATTACATTTCTCTAAGTTTTTGTTTTTGCCTAAGTGCAATGCACACAGGAAGGCGAAGGAATAAAAAAAGCCTGTCTACTGAAGAAAGATACGTATGTTTGTGTCGCTTGCGTTGTGCAGTAGTTCACAAGGTTTCTTTCCTCCCCTTACCAACTGAAAGTGTCCCGATTTTTCACTCTTGCTATCTGGTCACTCTATCTCAAGCACTGCCATTGAGTTCTGCTGCAGTTTGCAACAAATATTAAAAACGACCAAACTAATTCTGTAGCAAAATAAAAACAGCGCATTTAACACCACTGATTTTCAACAGTACACTCAGCCTCCTGCATTGCTCAATACACGAAGCCCTTGATTAAAACTAACCTTATAAAACTGTATTTTTCTTTTAAAACACATTTTCATTTTATTAAAAATGTATAGCGGTCTTGATCTATGTAAGCGTCAAATCTAAGGGGATACAGAATTCTATGGAGATACAGAAATCTGCGTAACACCGGGCCGCCTCCCCTCATCCTACGAAGACCCACTGAAGATGTAGCTGGTGCCGGCTGCTGCCTCCTTGGTCACTGGTCAAATGAATCATTTAGCTTGCCTTATTTGTGCATATTATTATGGTAGTGAATAGGGCGGTCACACCTTCCTTTTTATGAGCAGTATGGGTTTCTCTTACCATGCAGTATTTCAGGTCATTTACCACCGTTTAGTGCATTAGGCCCGAAATACAAATTCACTTTTTTCTGTCCAGTAGACACATATTTCAACTGTCTGGTTTTCATCATCTCGTCTAATACAAGCTATGATGTGTTTCACTATATTGAAGCAAGAGGGTTCAGAATGTGGTTCACTTCAAAATAAAGGGAGGGTTTAACTAATAAAGGTTGCATCAGAGCTTGGTCATGGTTAGCATTATGTACCTTTGGATGGCTGTATTGATTTTTCTTCCACTACTTGCTTTAACCTTGAACTAAAAACATAGAGACAAGTTTCAAAACTGAAAAACACTTCCAATTTTTTTGTTATAAAACAGCTGTTTAGGAAAGAAAGAGGACATTTGACTGTTTTCATGTGGTATTTTAACTGTCCATCAGTTAGTCTGGATTTATGCTACATTTTTACATGCAAAACAGAACCAATTGGTAATAGCAAAATTCACAAGATATTGCGAGTATCTGAATATGGGGCTATACTGTGTGGAGACAGTCTTATCATATGTATGACTAAATCATATTTCTACCTGAATATGGATCATGGTGATCTACTTTTTTCATGATACCATTGCTTTATATTTGCAGGCTACTTACAAAGAGGCAAAACAGATAAAATATGCAAAATAAATAATGCGTTAACAGAACACATCTGCACATCACAGATCACCATGCCAGATTTCCTCTTTTTCCTCCTCTGGGCTACACTACCTAGAAGACAATATTAGAATTCACTTTTGGGAAGGAGGTGAGTCAGGTCATTAATGATCTGAAAATAATTTCAGTTTGAAGTCTTCTCGGTCTATGTGAAATGAGTTGGGGCGTCCTCAATACACACTGTTGGGGTTGCTACTAATGACGAGCAGCACTGGAAGCATTTTCCCAGGGCGGGGGCAGTCGCTGGATTGAAACAGCAGCATCACAAGGGCATAAGAACTGTTATGCTCACACTGTACAGTTCCTTGCTGTTTCTTGCTCAGTCTCCAGGTTTTTTTTATAATTTTTGTTTTAAATCTCTAGCCATGTTTAAAAGTACTGACCACATCACCAGGTGAGAAGAAGAAAAAAATCTGCTGACTTACTCCCAAATACAAATACTTTCTGATCTTTTTTTTTTTTTTTTTTTAATTTTACAAGGTTGCAGTGACATCTTCTGCAAACATTTTCCAGACGTTTTGTTATCGTGTCTTGCCAAGCTGTTGTAACAGGCTCTCAACCACTCCCATGTCTGTTCACAGTTCCTGTACCGTACTTCTGCTTAATGTAGGTGTATCCCCCCGTGGAAAATGAATCTTTCAGTGCTCTCCGTTCGGCACTGATGGTTTCACCAGTTTCCAGAATGGAAACAACTGGTCTTACAAATTGCTAATATTTTGAGCCCAGGGGCAACTGGACTAGAGCCTGCATGGTTATTTACTTTTTATATATACCAGGCCTCTGACAGCTGAAAGACATCTACTTATATTATAGTGACCCAGTGTATAAAACACTGTCTTATACCTTTTGCCAGCACATTTTTCAGTATATTGTTTAAATGACTTTGCACATGTGTGTAACCTTGATCATACTGTGTGTTACTGTCATATCGATTAGAGCTATCATTTGTAACTGCGACTCTCATAAAGTTCTCCTGAACTGGCATCATTTAATGTCAATTTTGAATGAGTCTCCACTTATAGCTGATATTTATATGTCTTGTGGAAGTGTGTGTTTTCTTCTAAGGTTACTGTAAACCCCTTTCAGTGTTTTGTGTTCTTGCTGTTAAGGATTCCAAATTTAAAAAGTGCAGTCAAACAGCACTAAGTTGTCATTGTTTTTTGGTCGTCTACATTCTAAATTCTTTTCAAGTTCCGTTGAGCCCGGGGGCTGAAAGAGGAGCAAGTGTAGAGGAAGGGTACGGATGCAATCTCTTGTAGAGGCTAATTTGGGATTAAAGAAAACATGAATCAGGATTCCTTCTTTTAATTACAAAGACGTGTGAAATTTATTTTGTATCAAAATCCAAGTAAGAACATTTTATCTGTCTGTTTTTCCAGGGAAATGATCAGACAGTAACAGGGCCAAGAGATCCAGGCTTCAGGGGATGGAACACTCACAGATTGGAAATGCAAACAGCAATTTTGTATTAGCTGCTTATTATTGCATCTTTCTGGCATGTCAGTGTGCGGATCCACAGGAAGAGAGGCATACTCAAATTACAGTGAGAAAAAGAAGTGCTTATCAAGATTGAGTCTCTGTTATTGTCATACATACAGTTCAGCTTTGGGATAAATGAGTTTTGTTTTCATTGGAAAAATAGCATATATACAATTTGCATGCACAATATCAACTTTAGAACGTGTTTGCATTTTATTGTTCAATTAAATGTCTTATCAGGGACACATCTGTTTATATGTGAACACAGTTAGCTTGTTTCCAACTACAGGATCTCATAACTCATAGTCCTCATCCATAACCACAATACCAATAAGTACAACATCTGTTGGGCATTGTGTTGCTTTTTGTCTTATGTAGGAACAACATGATAAAGGCTTTATGAAGTATAGCCAATACCTAACTGGTGTTATGTATGTGTGGTCCCTTTTTTCACAATTGTTACTTCTAATTTAGCATTACAGTAATTGCAAATTCGATATCACACAATTATTCCTACTTATAAAACAAAACTGCTTCGTATGTATCCACCTAACGTTCACCTAGGATTAAAAATGCTTAAGAGCCAATGACGGGAAATAGTTGTTAGTGGCACGCACACACCACTGCACTAACCTCTTCAGTGACCCAGGTAAGTGCTTTAGTGAGGCAGCAATTACAAAGATCCACTTTAACCTTATTGATTATTTTCAAAACTGGCAGGTGTCCCACTAGCCTGAGGCCACGGCTCTGCCAGGACACTTCTACCTGCCGTTTACAGAGGGCTGGAAATGTGAGAAATGCTGCCACGCCAGCTGGCTGCACATAGTGGTACCGATCAGGGCCTGACAGTGAGGGCTGTATCAGGAAACAGAGCACACAGTTCAGCTCCCCTTTAAAACAAGCAGGGGTGAGATTTGTTTTTAACATGTTTTTGTTTTTCTGTCCTTTACAGATATGACATCTGCACTTACAAAAACAAACCATGTGGGACTCTGGGTAAGTGTGAAAGATCACTCAAAGAGATATATTAATTATCAAAAGTCTGGTGCACCAAAATCACACAGCAATTTAAATTATTTTAATTTGTGTCCCAAAGCTACCAAAGCATCATATTTAACAATGCAGCCAGTACATGTGTTCTTCTCTTTAAAACTATGTAAAGCAACAGTGAAGTAATTAATCATTTTAAACTACATAGCTAGAGGGGAATAGAAAGCATTTCTTCTTGTACTTAAGACATTTGTTGCAACTTCTTCTTGTTTCCAGTGAGTTCTTGCTTCATTTTTGCAAAATTTTAGTTTGCAAGGAAAAATCAGTTTACCCTGTGTGGAGACTGACCTATTCAAACCACATTTGAGAGTCCCTGAATCCCACTCTAAGCTGGGATTCAGGGACCCTCACCACTCCCTCCCCCCACCTGCTATTGAAACAAGGCCATACTGCCTCACTTTATCAGTAACCACAGTGCGGTGACAGTAACAGTAGTGCTGATCCAAGGCCAGTGCTGCTGTATATGCCTTGGCATATTCAAATACTACCCATTCATCAAACTGTATTTAGCCATCATGTCATAATGGTTAATTCAAGATGTATCACAACTGGATTTCAAAACTGTGATCTCCCAGTCCCTGAATTCCAGAGCATTGATCTGCTTGGTTTTCCTAAAGGAAAGATACAAGGCTAAATGCAACCTTTGCATTTTTGAGGGTCATTAAAAGTTTAAATGATGTGAAACACTCCTGGGCCTTTGCAGGAAAACAGCAACAACAACAGAAATCCTGCCTGCTGGATGGTTCAGACTTAGCAGTCAGTAATTACAGGGGGAGCTCAGGGATCATTTCCGTACAGTCCGTCTCCATTGTACTCGAGTCCCTCTCCAAAAAAACAAAAGCAGCATCGTTGGCAAATAAAAAAAGTTGTTTCTGTGCATATCAGGCTGTGAAATCAACAATTAAGGAATGATCTTATAGAGTCCCTCCAGGTGGAACAATATATCTTGAAAGTAATATTGCTACTCCAGGGGTGGCTTGACAGGCAGGCTACATTTGTCAAATCCTGCTGGTGGGTTTACTCACTCAGGCATCTGCTGAGTGTCCTAGATTTTCCACAAGTTTGTGTTCCTTGCCCAATCTGTGGCTGGTGTGCAAAGCCCCATGCCTGAGGGTTATCCAAGGACAGCAACTTCTTCCAAAACCTCTCATTAACAAAAAAAACATCTTATTGAAAGTAGTCCCTATTTGTAAAAGTCCAGCAGCTTGCACTAGCTCCAAACAACTGACTTCAATAGTCAAGGCTGCTGGTTTCACAACAGACTTTCCTGCTTAGCAGTAAAGTGACTGATTCAATAACTAAAGTAACTGACAACTTATTTCTTAAACTATATTATTGATGCTAAGCCATCAGTGGAAGTAAAATGCTAACAATTCTGTAGCACTGCTGTTTTACACTGGTAACAATCAACACCCCCCCCCCCCCCCAACCCCCCCCCCCCCCCCCCCCCCCCCCCCCCCCCCCCCCCCCCCCCCCCCCCCCCCCCCCCCCCCCCCCCCCCCCCCCCCCCCCCCCCCCCCCCCCCCCCCCCCCCCCCCCCACCCCCCCCCCCCCCCCCCAAAAAAAAAAAAAAAAAAAAACAACCAATATAAAGTGGCTACCAGTAACAAATCACCTCAGTAAACAAGAAAAAAAGGTGCTGGGGCTATCTGTTGTAATATTATGATCTTCACCCAAGCACTGTCAATTGTTGCTGATTTAAAAAAAAAAAAAAAAAAAAAAAAAAACGGAAACATTTTTTTTTCTAAGAGAGAGAAAAGAAAACGTTTTCTTTAAATCCCAGCTCTGGCTCAAGTTACTAGGTGGTCCCAAGTTACCAGAAGTAAAATTTATAAATCTAACCCCTAGTCTAGACATTTTCCAGCAACGACTGTAGTTCAAAAAATATTAATGTCTAGTCGGCAAAGTGAAATTCCCCCCAGTGATTTTGCAAATGACTTAGAAAGTTAACCTTTTGCCAACTCTTCCTTCTGTGCAGAGAGGGTATAAAAAGAATCCAGACACTTATAACTGGGGCTTTTAATACTGCAACACCTTGGCTTGACCATTTGTGTCTCCTCCTGTTTATCCAGGCTTGGCCTCTGTGGCTGGAATGTGTGAGCCTGAAAGAAGCTGCAGCATTAATGAAGACATTGGGCTGGGTTCAGCTTTCACCATTGCACACGAGATCGGCCACAAGTGAGTGAGCTCAAACCAACGGCTCCTACAAAATCGACAGTATTTATTTATAACAGGATGGACGCAGTGTCCGTTTGGGAATTCTTTGGTTCACTAAAGGGGATGTGGTGGGAGGGCGCGTGGGGAGACATACAACTACCAGCATTCACTTTTGTACATTGTTGTTCTTCAGGAGGAATACCAAAAATTTCAGGTCACCGTTCCCAGTCTTGGGCTTCTGCTTGACAGCATTAGCAAGTATGGGTCTACCATGACCAAGTCATGTACTCATATACTGCAATAATACACTATAGTAGCAGTACCAATAGTAAAAAGAAATATACACACATGCACACACACTCAAAGAAACACTCACACATTATTTATCAGCTATATGTGTAAATTAATTTTTAAATTGTGTATGCAATGCAAGCAGAGTAAACCGAGTATACAGTGCTGCCCATAAGTATTTACAAGCTGTGGTTTCTAAAACCCTTTTAGCTGTCTGAATAGGAGTTTACTAGTCAATTTAATACTTGATTAACTTTCAAAGGAAAAGACAAATGAAAATACATTGTTTAAGTGATTTACATAGTCTGGGCTATGGACCAAGTGCCTTGATTTACCCACTCCAGTATCAAAACATTTATGAATGCTAGTGAAATAAAATGGGAATTAACAGAGAGTGTCAAACCGTAACACTTCAGATAATAATAATAAAAAGAAAGATTTTTGTTTATATGACAGTCATTATAGTTGGTTTCCTAATTTGGGTGAAACTGGGATTGCATTACACATTTTTTGCTGCCTCTTGCCAGTGTCATCAAATTGCAGGTTTTTATTTTGCAAGAAAGAGTGAAAGTGCATAATTACCTTATGCATTTGTCATGCTGAGTGTGAAGAAAATAATTAGGAGGTATTTGTCCCTACATTTGCTTTCCAAAGAGTTCAAGAAAATGTCAGTTTCCTTTATTATGTCTCATATCTGCCTCTATTCTGTAAGAAATGTAAAAAAAACAAGAGATTTCAGCTGTACTGATATATTACCAAACTAGAGTCAAATGTCAGAAAGGTCAGTCTTGGAAAAACAAGTTGAAGCTGTGTGATGTGGTTAGGTATGTTAGATGCATTAAAACTAATTTGTGTTTTTGTGCGGCATGGAAGCCTCTTTTCAATACTTAGCATTACAAGATAGTCTTTTTATTTCAGATTCAGTACATATTTTACTACAATAAATATGAAAGTGTATTTAGAGAATTTGAAAATTGGGTATACAGTGTGTTCTAGTATCAGGCCCAGAACTGAAATACCAGCACTGCCTACATCACTGAGCTACAGATAATCGGCAGCCAAAGCAAGTACCAGCATAGACCATTGTGGCTGCGCTGTAACTCATTTTATTACTGCTATGTAGCTGCAGGGAGAATTGGGTCACATTGTATAAGAAGAATGTCCCCTTAATAGAAAAACTGGGGGTTAATTTAGAGGCCCTGCATTCTCATGCTCTGATTTATATCATGGGTAACCCCATTCTCCCAGCTTTTGACATGGCCGCGAAGCAACCCATAATCATGCTTTTTGACAACCAGTCATCAAGCAGTAATTATGACCTTCCAGTTCCTCTAGAGACGCAATCGGCATAGACAACCTATGACCTTTGTCCTTATCCAGCTATGAACAGCTGTTGCAAAAGTCCTTTTTCTTTCGTTTGGACCAGAAAAATGTGACCCATTTATTTAGGGTGCACGTGTGTGTGTGTGTGTGTGTGTGTGTGTTTGGGGGGGGGGGTCAATGGGCATGTAGAGAAGGATATATTGAGTAACATTTTTCATCCACATTGGACTGATGCATTGTTGGGCCAGGTTGCACAGTGGGGTTAATGTAGTCCTTTGCTTTCCCTGACAGTTTCGGCATGAACCACGATGGAATTGGAAACTCATGTGGGACCAAAGGTCACGAAGCAGCAAAGCTCATGGCGGCTCACATTACAGCCAACACCAACCCCTTCTCCTGGTCAGCGTGCAGCAAGGACTACATCACCAGCTTCCTCGAGTAAGTGCCTCAATGGGAGAGGGCTGGGAGCAGCGGGCTCAAACACCTCCCCCTTTTTTAAGGGTGATCAAGGTGCTTGTTTGTCTTTAGTGCTTCAGTTTTAGTATCAGCATTCCCCTCACCAGGTTGCCTACCTAAACAGGGAGTATTAACCTGAGGGTTTGAGGTAAAATGAAGTATCTGTGCTAACACTTTAAATACAGATGCTAGATTCAGAGCATACTTTGAAGCAAGGGTAAAGTTGTTCCTGAATGATCTAATAGTTAAATATGGCACATTTCACACTTTATTAAGCCTTATCTGCTAGGGTGTGTCAAAATGAGTTTGCAAACCCATTTGTTTTCTAATATGTCAAAAATATGCTGCAGATTATGGCACCTTTATCTTTGCTGTACAGTACTTAGTGATGCATGAAAGGCGCTCTTTAGGTACATTGTCATGTTAGGTTCCATGTTGGATCACTGATAAGAATATAAACATATGATTCAATGCTTCCCTGTCAAACAAATAGTTATGTCATCAGCTTTAAGCAGTCAAAATGATGTTGCATTAAAACGGAAACTCAGAAGGCTGCATATAAAAGCCAGCAGCAAAACCAGTGTGGAAACGTGAACTGTGACAACTTAATTTAATTTAGTTCTCTTTTCCTGAATTTAGATGGTGTCAAGACCCTAGTTAGATTTTTTTTTTTTATGTTTTTGCTGAAATTATGTGGCTCCAATGCTTTTCACTGGACTTTTATACCCTGGCTGAGCTGCAGTTTTTACATATCACAACTGATCACAGCTGCAGGGACTCGGAAATGTCTCCTTTGGTCTAGTTTAACATGCCTCTCTTGGATTAAGCTGATGGTGACTATATTGTGCACATATCTCTTAACTGCTTTACAACATCATTTTCCAGGAGGTTTCTGGGAAGAAAGCGCATGGCTGTTACTCAGCCAGCAGAGAGAGCCAGTACTCATTAGGGGCTGTACATTTTAAGTTTGCACAAAATGAAAACACAAAACGCATACCTGATTAGAAAGAAGTGCATGCATTATTAAGAGAGAGGCAGAATTCAGCCCAGACAAATACTGTAACGACCCAGGCATTTGCGCTGCAAAAGGGACTTGTTGACTGTCCTGTTTGTTTGTCCTTTGTGTTTGTTTCACATGTTGTACTGTTTTGCTGTGCCACGCCACGAGCTAAGAAGGGGAGGGGGAGTGTTGGTTGTCTGTCTGTCCGGGCTCACCAATTCTCGACATGCATTTGCACCCCTAACATGCCCGGTATTCGTGGGGGCGGATGGAGATCATGGTTAAGAAAGAGATAAGTAGGAGTTCATGTCTGAGCTCGGGGAAGAGAGTTGGAAAGTGAGTGAGTGACAGACTGAGAGAGACAGAGTGTAAGACAGAACCGGAATTTGCCCAAGTGAGAGTGACAAGGAGCTAGGTTCAATTATTTTATTTTACTTAGCATGGTTCACGGCACACAGTGGTCCATATTTGTTACCGTGTTCAAATAAAGAACTTGTTGAATCGTCCTACCTGTGTGGTCCACTTTATTTTACACGCAATGCAACACTACTATCTAAATGAGACTTCCCCTTTAAACTGAAGGTTTGACAATGGTTAAATGAAATGGTTCTATGCCATGCAATAAAGAAGCAGGCGCACTGCATCTGTTAAAAGTGAACTTTAGCAGAGTAATGAGATTGCTGTAAACCAAAGCTAGGTGGCTCACAATGCAAGGCATCACTGACGTTGAAAGTGACGCCTTCTTGAAATGTTTGTCTGCTGGGCTAAAGTTTCTTTTCTTTAGTGGAGACGGGTGGGCTCTACCCAGTTTGTGTTATTTGTTTTTTAAAGGAATCCAGGCAATGCAGTGTTGAGAGCTCTCTCAGCCACAGAGATTGCTTTAGCAAATGCAGGATGGTGGCAGACCTTGTTTATTCTTGAGCATTGCTTGTTTATTTGAAGAGCCTCTGCAGTCCTACAGGGAATCGGTGGTTGTTATGGTTGTTAAAGGGGTAAAACAAAGAACGGGTTGAATATGAAATGCATGCTGTTACAAAGCCATACAGCTAGTCCAAATTATAGTGCACTGTGCTGAGTCAAAACTCAAGGAGGTGCTTCTGTATTTTATGTTTTTCTCAACTGCCAAACTGACCTCAGCAAGCCATGGCTTCTTCGCCATTGTCTTATTTCTCTGTATATTTTATTATTGTGGAAGTAGTGTATCTTTGAAGTACTATCTTTAAATTAATTGGGTTTATTCTAAATATAACCAGTACTTGCTGATTAATAAGCAGAGATGCCGTACATGAGTACTAATTTGTGTATGTGAGAAGATTACGGCAGTCTGCTTTTAATTTAGCTTGTTTTAATGTCCAGGAAATGTTGCCTCCCCTTAGCCCCAATAAACAAGTGTTTTTTTGTGCTGGAATGGGAGTCTAGGAGATGTCTCAGACTAGGATAGCTACAGGGATATTCTTTTCTGTTGTGGGGATATTGAGAGCCAGGAAAAGGGATTAGATGAGCAAACATCAGCAACAAAAACAAACAGAGCCAAAGTCAAATACTGTAATTGCATTTCACTTCTCCTTGGGGCATTACACTCATTTCACCCAGTCATTTCAGTTTTTTTTTTTTCCTGAATTTGCTTAGTAATTCAACCAGTTAGACTCCTAATAGCGGTGTTCTTGTGAGAATGAAGGACTGCTGAAGCTCTTAGGTTTTTATTTCCTGATGGTTATCTGGAAATGAAAAAAAAAAACAGAACATTGGTTGTAAAGGTAAACAAATCTAAAGCAGCAATGAAAGCCATGTCTACAGTGTTCTAATGGGACAGCCTCTTGCTTTGCAAAGTTATGGCCCAAGTAAATGCATTGAATCTTCTCTAGCTTCTCTGTCCGCACGCTGACACATATTATTTAATGTCCATTCTGCCTGGTTTTGAGGTGGTCAGGGAGATAGGCTGTGTGTGTTTTGAGCGGCTGCTGCTAGTTTAAGATTTGTTATTACTGGCCCTTAAACTGGTTGTGATTGTTCAAGACCTCTGTAACACAGTTCACTGTAAATGGTAAACTCAGCTGTAAATGGAAAATAGTTGTCTACAGTAAAATGTACAGCTTAATTATTCTTGTTACAATACATCTGAGGTGTGCTTTTATAAACCAGTTGATTAACAAGTGGTTAATGTGAGTTCTAGCTTACCTGTAGAGTGTGGTTGATAATCTCTCTTTGTATCTATCAAGGATTCTCAACCTTTTTCTCAATCACTGCCCACCTTAGCATTTTTTTTTTTACTTGAAGCAACCCCCCCGCGCGCCAATAGCGAGAATTATAAATCACACATCAAAAAATATATATAAAATTAAAATGACAAAATATTTACGAGTTTGTAAAATTCACACTTAGACTTTATGTATACATTTTTATTTCAAATGTTGTTATTATTACTATAAATACTGTAATATCAGAAAACGCTCCTCACCGGTTAAACAGCTGTTATGTATACTGGGCTTCATTAGTAGTTGATTCCCCAGCAGGAGCTATGGGACTAAGTAGCTAACACAGGTTCTTCCTGGTGAATTTTTTCCAACCCTCCATCAAGTAGGCAGCTGAACCTGGATAATAATTTTATCCTGCCAAGCATCCAACCTTGACAAATTCAGAAGACAGTTCTAACCACTGCAACATTTTGCTGGTAAAATGTAAACATGTGTGCTATATTGAAAACCATCTGTACTTGTAAAGGGTCATATATTTCAAGTATATTCTTCAAGTGAACATTTTGTGGAAAAGATATGAAAACAATTAGCTCTGGCTGTGTTCAAAGAATCAAGAGAAGAAGAGTACCAAAACAGACTTAAAACATTTACTCTGCAAAGGAAAAAAAAACTTGCCTTCCGGGTTAAATGTGAGTTAAGAAAAGCATCCATATGACAACCTGAGGGATGAAAAAAAAAACATTTTAAAGTCTAGTGTAAGCATTCTCAACAAAAGAGACTCTGTCTGGCCCTTGGCTTTCTTTGTTATTTTTTTCTGCTGCATTAAAATGTTAAGCTGAGTATAAAAATAGTTGAAACAGTGGTTATCAGTGTAGCAGTGAGCATTACATATTTCTTTATGACAAAATAGACTAAACACCTCCTGTGCACGCGAGAGAGGACCTGTGCCCTATTACACATGTCTCCTTTCAGAGAACTCTTTACTGTTGCACTGAAAGGCCCTGCAGGCAGTTTTCCCTTACCATGGTAGTATCTGTTTCATTGTGGAGGGCAGCTATTGCACAGGTCCACAGGGTTACTACTGAATTCCTTCTGTACACATTCCAGGGCAGTACTGTGCATTATTGGATGTATTTGGATTGAAAACAAAAAGAGTTTTGTAGAAGAGAACTGAGAACCTTTGCCTAATGATTTCGGATTGAGTTTTATTTTTTTTAAGTTCCAAAGGAATTTATATATTTTTTAACATTTTTATTTAGTGCTCATGAAAGGTGATGGGTAATGGCACAATGGTGCTTCCTGCAGTCTGCGTGTCACTCACCTGTACATCCCATATCATTCAGTCCCTTGTCTTTCTCAAGCAGAAAATGGCAAATTGTGTGGTGGGTTTGTGCAGTGGGGCTTTATCCACACCACCAAAATTGTTTTACTTGTTACCTGTGCTAGGTGTGAACAGGCATGAGAAGCTTGTGAATTAACCTGCTGTTCCAACCAGCTCCCTATCGTAGTGTTCTGCATTCTGCTATATTTACATACCAAACAACAACAACAACAACAACAATTGGGATTTTAAGAATTAGAACTAAAAACAATCAGAGAACAGGACTGTCTTCTTGAGACCATGTTTTAAGCTTACAGTATGTCGTCCAGTAGATTGGAGGCATCCTGCTTTCTCTGTGATGCGCACGTCTTTTTACACCTCTAAACAAATCAATTGTGTTGAGGATTCAGTAATTCTACTCTGTGCTCCTTTCGAAAAGAAATGATCCTATTGTGTGTTTGTTTTTTTGACAGCTCAGGTCGTGGGACATGTCTGGACAATGAACCCCCAAAAAGAGAGTTCCTGTACCCCACCGTGGCTCCAGGTCAGGTGTATGATGCTGACGAGCAATGTCGCTTTCAGTACGGTACAACATCCCGTCAGTGTAAATATGGGGTAAGTCTAAATCCTAACGCTTTGTGACTTGCTTTGTAATCCAGTTGCAGTTTTATTTGGCATTCCTGTACACAAACTACAGCTCCCATAAACATTTAGCAGGCAGTCACATACCCCATTTCAGCTTTAGGATTGATGAAACCACGGAAAACGAAACATTAGGTCAACCTTCAAAATAAACCGAAAGGACCCTTGTGTGTTTGATGTCGATTCGCAGGGTATTTGTCAATCCGTGAGGGATAGTCACCCCCTCCTACATTAATCTTCATTAATTTACTTGGATGACTTGCTCTCATTTAGCTATGTACAAAAGGCGGAATATCACCGGTATCCTGACCCACAAACTAAGCACATATGAAAGTATTTAGGGTATTGTAATTAGAAGTAACTAAATAAACTACTGAACTGGAGAGTAAAGAGAAACATATTTCCTTAGAGAAGCATGCCACCCCATCTCTTTCAACTTCACCAAGTAACTGCTAAACAATGATATTGTTTGTAACCCACCACGATGTCATCAGAACTTCGTCTGCAATTGAAACAAATCATAGAGGTCCAGGTGTATATCATATTTTAATAGGCTGTGCTGTGTGTGTGTATGTTTGTGTGTGTGTGTGTGTGTGTGTGTGTGTGTGTGTGTGTGTGTGTGTGTGAAACAAATCATAGAGGTCCAGGTCTCTATGGTTGTGGCAACGTAGTTCCAGGTGGTATATATTAATAGGCTAATAATGTTGTTATGCTGGTGTGTGTGTGTGTGTGTGTGTGTGTGTGTGGTGTGTGTGTGCGTGTGTGTGTGTGTGCGTGTGTGTGTTGTGTGCATGTGCTTCTCTGTTCATGAGTTAGTTTGGAAGGCATACTGTGTTTTTTTTTTTTTTTTTCTCTCCCTTAATTGCATCCAAATAATTATTACCTTTGAATGAATTAGGGGGCCTGGACTGGGACCTAATATTATTATTGGAGATTATTAAGCCCACCGCAGCCACCCTAGAGACCAACAGCGAGGTTAGGGTTGTTAAACTTTTGGTAAATTGGCTTTCATACAGTGGTATCCAACATTGTTGGATAAGTAAACATATTATTATAATACATAATTGCTTTATTAGCGCCTTAAGCCACATCATAGTGAAGCACTAGCAGATTTTAAACATTCTTTCATTTTCCAAGCCTGAAAGGGGAAAAAAAGTCTCTTACCAAAAGAAAACCAAAGATTACTTGAATACTCGCTAATGTAGACGTTAGCAATGGCTTATTGATTTATAGGGGGGATTGAACAATCCAGTTGCTTGACAGTATATTTATTTAGTGAAGAAAGAAAACCAGGCAAGAGAAGAGAAGGAGGGAATAGGTAGCTTTGGCTTCACAAATGATGACCATAAACTGAAATTTCAAGATGCTGAGGAACATGCACAGATATAAGCCTTCCAACTTTCGACATTTCTTTTTTGTTGGATAGCAAGAAAAAAAAAAAAAAAAACTGAGGGGTGAAAACAAGCCAGAAAGTGTATTTTTTTTAAAAAAAATTTTATGTGCTGTATGGAATGCAACTGTAGCACTTATCATTTATTCATGAATTTATTTTTAAAAAAAAATTGGTACAGCTGGCTTTTGACCTTTTTCTTAGCTTAATAGTCTCATAACAAAAACAACTGTGCAACGTGTAACACAAGGAGATATCAGCCTCTTTATCTGTCTGCCTCGCTGTACTGTAACTCAAGCAGTGCTAGTACCTGCGTTTCAGATTTCCGGCTATGGCTGTACCCCCCTGATTTTATTAACAGAGGTTTGCTGTTCCTAAAGGACCAAGGCTGTGCGATGAGTATCCTGTACTTTTTGAATGCAGTTTCAAGAGCGAACCCGTGGACGTGGGAACGACTTTACCTGCGGAACTCATCATAGTGCAGCTGTCTTGTGCAGAGTAAATGATTTAAATTGAAGCTAGGCAGGCCTACATATGAAGCCCTGCCTGCACATAACAAATACTGTCTGGGTGTTCCTATTCATCAATTTGTCAGCTAGTGCCAGTAGATTTTTTTACAAAACTAAGATTCTTGCCGCAATTACATTATTTAATCACAAGGTGGCACTGCATGCTGTGCAAAAATGCCACTTAAAGAAACTTCAGTTACAAAATGTTGCCACCGGGTCTCTCAGTGTGCAATTAAAATACCACATTATTATTAAAATAAAAGCAAATTTCAAAGGGCAGGTGATTTCAGCCACAATATTAGGATTCCCTGCTTATCTGTAGCACAGAAATTCATAAAAACAAACTGATAGGAAGCTCAAACCGTAACTGGAAAAGCACTGTCTTTACTAACTGCCAAAACCAGAGGCCCAGCATGGAAGTCATGCTTTTTTCTTTTTCTTTTAAATGTAAATCCATCACTTCACTATCTGTGAGTGATTCTGTCTGAAATGTTGGTCTCTTAAAAGGTTTGCAGGCTGCTTTATTGGAAACAGCTGTTGTGGGAGGTTTAACTTGCATGACAATCTAGGTTTTTTATTATTTTTATTTAACCAAACTGGCACTGAAGACCTGAGGTGGCAGGACATTAGATGCTGCCCTAGAGGTCAAAACCTGTGTATTGCATAATAACTCATAGTGCACCTTTTTCATGCTCTGCATGCCCTATAAACCCTTTGAAGTTCCTGCCACAGAAGTGCCCGGTAGATTGTTGCACATGCAACACTGAAAGACTATGCTTTATGTAGTATCCTTTCTTTTACACATTGTTCTAATTAGGGCTAAGATAAAGAAAGAAAAAAAGTTAACTTGTTGTAGCTGGCTACTTGTTTTGTTTTTAATTAAGGATGAGATTCACCAGAATTATGGGTTATGGTGCACATATAGCAAAAGGCTTTTTTTGTTGCTTGAAAGTGACATTTTAAAGGGATTTACTGTACAAGGATATGCCTTTCCTCCATAAAATGTTTAGCTGTGAATCAGAGCTGGATGTTGGTTACCTGGGCAAACCCATCTACCAACTGGGCCTGCGGTAGTGTGTGTGTGTGTGTGTGTGTGTGTGTGTGTGTGTGTGTGTGTGTGTGTGTGTGTGTGTGTGTGTGTGTGTGTGTGTGTGTGTGTGTGTGTGTGTGTGTGTGTGTGTGTGTGTGTGTGTGTGTGTGTGTGTGTGTGTGTGTGTGTGTGTGTGTGTGTGTGCAGGGTATTTAGCTGTGTTATTAGAGACTTCTTCCTTCAGATGAAATGCAAACCAGATGTCCTGGGTACCGTTGTATCCTAGATATAAAATCAGCTGTTAGAGTAAAAAAAAAACAAGAGGAATTGGGACTCGAATAACAGTGAGGTCAGAACTACAAAAAAGCAGAATCGGGTACTGCTAATGAAGTCGTGTCAAGGGTAAAAAAAAAGGGGTTAAGAAGCATCAGCATGTTGTGAAGCACAGCAGGAGTGCTTGTTGTTACAGGAATATCCAGTAACATTTGTTGATAAAGGGCAACAACGTTTTGACATCACTAGGTAACAATGAAAATGGAATATTTGACCAGGCTGCAGATCTACTGTCTGTCAATGTGAATTTGCAGTCCAGTATCACCCCTGTGCTAGATATTTGAAACCCAGCCATGTCCACCATTTCCTTCCTGGTCTGCAGATCGCTGTAAATTAGAATTCATGAATTTGATTGTGTAATATGTGATGCATTGAAACACTGAAGTGCTACTTGGTGCTATATGCTATTGTGCAGCACAGTTGCAGATGCACTCACCCAAAGGCAAAAGGGGTTCCCTTTTATGGACAGTTGGATGAAGAACAATATACAGTGTAAATAGAGGTTAGAGGTCCCAGCCTCTGTTGACAGCACAAGGAAGTGTCATTAAACTGTTTAATGTATGCTGCTGAGTGAATATTTGTTTGGAATCATACCGTTTACACTGTTTCAAATGATCAATATCGACAAATTCCGCTGTGCAGATGCAGAGCTTGATCTAAGCAAAGTAATTATTTGAATTCAGCTGTTCATTTCAGTTTAAACATAACTTAATTTCCATACATTGCACTTGTTTTATGAACAGAATACTCCTTGCATGTTACTCCATGGAGTGCTGCGGTTCTTTCACGAATAAGGAGAGCCGTAGAAAATATATTTATTCAGCAATCTCGGCCATGGAATAACTACAGTACTTACTGAATATTCATAGTGTACCCTTTATATATGGCATACATTTAGAAGCATCACCATTTAGAAACCAGGTATCTTTATTTCATGGGCCTATAATCTCTACTCAGTTATAGGACTCAGTACAGACCCGTGAAGACTGTTGCTAATTATATAACTACATTTCATTGTAAAGAACCCTTTTAATACTGTTAAACATTTGTGATGACTCATTTCTCAGATTGGGCTCCCAATGAGAACCTCATGGTTTGCGAGCCAATAAATGTTTACAAAAATCTGTTTTAATGATGGGAAGCATTAGGGAGTAATTCATACCATGCCTATGTCTGCTGTCTGTAATATCAGGTCACATCACTGAAATCTTCAGGGCTTTAACAGTGCAGTTATATCACTTTTTATGGAGTATAACTGCTCATTTTGACCTGTAAACTAACACATGTTTCTTTTCAAGATCCCTCTATATTTTCACTTTGGATAAAGGGACTACTGGCGTTGCATAGTGAATATAGATGTAAAAAAAAAAGAGTTACAATAGAGCAGCTTTTCAATGTAGCGATACATCATAATTTGTAGAATGTTAGTTTAAGCTTGTGTATTTCAGGAGTGGCCAAAAACCTGGACATATATTAAGCAACAGCATTTTGTGCAGTCAGCTGGTTTTTGCTTACCCTATAATGCACAATGGGGATTTTAATAAATCAGATGCATGCTACTTGCAATGTTCCAAACCACGACTGCTAGTTATATGTTATTTTATTAGATGACAAGAGACTAAAGCCACACTCCTGGCCCTTTTTGTCAAGCCATTTGGGGGATAACCTTGACCTTTAGTTTCTGGCATGGAAATTTGCTTTCCGGATGCTTTCCAGCTCACATTCTTGTTTTTTTTTAAATGTCATTTAGTTTTACATCTGTATATAAATAAAATGTGTATTATATAAAAAGGAGATCACTAACTTGTTATAAATTCCTGTGAATTGTATTTTTAAATATATTTTTCTGATCAACTTGCTTCTGCCTTCTTTCCTAGGAAGTGTGTAGAGAGCTCTGGTGTCTTAGCAAAAGTAACCGCTGTGTCACCAACAGCATCCCGGCTGCCGAGGGGACCTTGTGTCAAACTGGAAGCATAGAGAAAGGGGTAAGGATTTATAGTAGACAAAACACCCCCTGACGTTTTGTGTATCAAGCCTTGAACTTGACTGACTCTTCACTGCACTTGCTGGCTTAATAGATTAAAAAGTAGCTTATTTATAGGATATGATATTGAGACATAATTATGTATTTGACACCTTGCTATGCTTTTGTTGACAAACACCCCACTCGATTGTAAGCTGTCCAGCTACAATGCAATTCAACAATGACAGTTTGGTGGCACCTGTGGAACTCGCTGCCACTCATTTCAATGGAGGCCCCTTCTCTTGATGTTTTTAAATCTTGCCTGAAGATGTACTTTTATACTAAAGCTTTTTAAATTATTATTTGTTTTTTTATAATTGTATTGGCATTGATTTTAGTTTTGTTTTGCTGGGTTTGTTGTATTGTTACTGTTGTACAGCGCCTTGTGATCTCTTGAAAGGTGCTTTATAAATTATTATTATTATTATTATTATTATTATTATTATTTTGATGCTTAAATTACTGCAGGTATAATTAAAGAAAACAATAACTCTATCAATTCAATGTACAAAGAATCCCTTTCACCGAGGTCTGCCAAAGTAGTGACAAAGAAGCTATACTTCTGATAGATACAGTACTGGACAGTACATAGTAGAAGTAAAACAAACAATCATTTTATCCATGGCTACAATACTCAACAAAACCCTATCAGATTATGTTCAGAGTAGGGGTTCAGCATAATCTAATGATGGTGTATAAAAGCAATACATTGTCTTGAATGGAAGAGGATGTAGAAGAAAGACCCTATTGCCTTTAAAGCTATTGTCACAGACATTTGGTTCTGTGCTGTGTGGCGAGACAACCAAAAAGGGAGGGCATCTAAAGAGATTCTCCTCAATCTGACATGTGCTAGTAACAGAGTAGTTACTCACATGCTCTTACCTTGGATAATGGCCATTGAGTACAGGGCAACTAGCGACCACTCCACTGTCTGTCCCGCTCAGCAGTTAGGGACAAAATATTTACAATATAACCAATAACTAATTCACAATCAATAGTGTATCCTTCAAAGGCTCATGCAAGAACATTGGAATTCCTCGGAATCCCAGGTCCCATACTGCTGTAGTGGGAAAATTACTACAAAAGATTCTGTACAGAACACAAGGTGTGCAGGTGCTGTATGTAGAGCTGTAATAATTTACCATAACTTCATTGTCTTTGATATGGGAACAAGAAAACTAGCAAAGCAGCCATTCCCAGGATTCATTCATGCATACTGGATTTGTGAAAACAATGTGATTGGGTCATCAGTTCACTGCCAGGTTAGGGAGACAGTTTCAACAAAGATTACAGTGCATTGTAAATCACAATCAGATGTCTACATGCAGAGTATCAAAGCTTTTAGCCAGCTGTCATGCTGTATTTATGACCGGCTGATGGCTGCATTCAGGGGCGAATTCGTGGTCAATGTCCTGGCCAGCACTCAGGCCCCAGTTTAATGCCAATAGAAAAAGAGTTTTACTGTGTACAGCAAACTCATGTGCCTGGCTGCATTGCAATCTGTATCAAAGCTATAAGAGAACTGGAGGGTCATCTCCTTTAGGAGGTCACTGTGCTATATTGGTGAATATTTGGTAATTTTTTTGTCATGTTTTCTATGGTGATTTTTTTTAAAGTTTGCTACAAAATGTACAAATACATGTGATTCCTGTGAGATTTGTTTACAGTTGAGTGTAGTTGTGGACATTTTTAAAAGCGCTGACATTATTTTAAGATTATTTACATTTCTAAAGAAACATAAACCCCTTGGTCTTACAGCAATGCTACAATGCGTCATGGTAAATCAGAGCATACGACCCCTGAGTATTTGGTATCAATCCTGTGGTTTATTTGTAGAAAATAATTGATAATAACCTCGCATGTGAGCCCCAGGAAACTGCCTGGGAGTGCTGAGTGAGTAAACACCAACTAGCAAGCTGGAGCTCCAAAAAAGATCACTTGTTTATATAAAACTCCACTACAAATCACCAGCCATGTCAATGTCACTCCCTCATCTGTCACCAAAATTCCTTGGCAGAAGCACAGTGGCTGATCGGCTAATGGTTTTCCACATGCTGTCTTGGGACAGTGAGCTTTTGAACTATTTTACTGCCCCCTCCTCCTCCTGCGGTCACTGCTGGCCTTGAAATAGGTGATGAAATGCAGCCAAGATAACAGACAGAGAAGACAGGTACTGCATCCTTGGGCTTTGTCTGCCCCCAGATAAGAAGTTCTTGGATTGACTATTTTGGGTGCATAGAAGTCTTTTGTCCTTCAACGTAGTCTCCTCCCATCCGTAATCCTATTTATAGAGTAGCTCGCAACACACACTTTGTCTGGCTGCGATGATGGAGGACTCTGTGATTGCATTGCCGATTCCTGTAGCTTCACCCCTCCGCTGCCAATACAGTACTTAACCTACTGACACACTTGTTTTGCTGTGACAGCACACGGCTGCAACCTTCTAATCCCTGTTCTCAGGTTGCCACAAAGAAATCCCTTTGAAATATGACAAGAAAAAAGCAAACAAAAAGAAAAGCATTAAATCTTAGACATAAACAGTTATTTTAAAATTGGAATGGTAGGGTTGTGAGTTTGAATTATTGCTGTTGCTGTCTCATTTGTTATTGTGATGAAAAATATGTATATATATATGTATTATACAAAGCGTGTGAGAATGCATTTTCTTAGATGTTATGTGTGTTTATGACGCGTCATTGCAAGAAGTAATCTGCTGGGCCTGTCATAGCAAAGAATAACATCTCTTGGGCCTGTCAAACCAAAAATGACATCTGGTGAGTTCATCATTATAGAGGTACGATTGTCTCTTTAGCTGGATCTGATTTGACTGTATTTCATTTTAAGAAGCACTGTAATTATTTTTTTTTTTTTTTAAAACTCCCTGTTCATTGGTATGTTTCGCCTAGCCAGAATGACTGAACAGCTTGGTGTAGTGTTTATTAAACAGCTAAAAAGCGATTCTAGATATTCTATATCCTTTACTGCTGATAAGAGCTGGCTGCTGATCAGTGGGCACTAGCTGCAGGACTTTAAAGACATTTGCTGCCACTGTAGCATTGTATGTGTACTCTTGTTTAAAGAATATGCCAGCCTGTGGAGCTTTTGACACCCTCATTCCCAGAATGTCATTTTACAGAACTGACCTTTGAAGATCCTTCAGATAGACAAAATATAGGACATTTCAGCAGGGTCAGAAGTGCATGCAGTCTAACAATTCATGGGCTTCATGACTGTGATCTATTTATAGGAAGATTACCTTTTGATTTAAGTCAGGTATAGACAGGGCCACAGGAGTATACACTTTCTAAAGCTGCCTGCAGGTCTGAGGCACCAGATCAACATGATTTCAGTCCGTTCAGGTCAAGTTGAAACCAGTAACTGGTGGCAACAGCTGCGCTAAATAAATCAACTTTATTTTACCGTTTCAGCATTTTTTCTCAAACAATGGCCAGTGCATGTAAAGGGGCTCTTAGCAGGTCCGGAGAGAGTCGTTTAAGAGTAAATAACATGCAAATCGAAGTTGGATGGATTTGACTGTTGTGATATTTGAAAGCATTGTACGCTTCAAGTGCTGTGAAATGTAGAGATTTGGGTTTCTGAGTAGCTCAGTGGTTAGAGTTCAGGTTTTCCGTATGGGAGAAAGTAGGTTTAACTGAAGACCCATCTTGATCAGTCAGTGGTGTTTTTGTAGGTGTCTGTACAGTAAATTAAAATCCATATAAGAAATTACCAAATTTGTTAGAGGTATGACAGTATTATCCTTGATCATCACCCTCTCACATTAATTTAGGGATTATCTGAAATTAGAAAAATAAATAAATATTGTATATGCGATGTGGATTCACAGCACGTCAGTCTACTTGTATGTCCCCTCATCCGATGACTCTTATCTCTCTTACTGTCTCCTCTCTCTGTTTCATTTTTCATTGTTAAACTCCATTCTTCTTTTAAATGGTTTGTCTTTTGAATATTACATGACTGTTTAGTGATGATTATCTTATTCTGATTTTCTTTGTGTTTGATGTAAAAAGAGTGAACAGAGAGCCATAGGAAAATAAAAAGGATTTAAGATTCTGTACTTCATGTTCCAGGCGATAGTGGAATTGGATATGAGTCTGTTGTGCAGGTAAGATTGTTTCTGAGCTCCTCAATAGCACTGCTGTGAAAAATAGCCAACAAAAGCCATAAATTAGGAGGATTTGTGAGGATTGTTTAATTGCCTGTCTCCAGATCTGGGGATGAAAGACTATTTGAGTTTCAATTACACTTTATGACACTGTGGACAAATATAAGCCTCTTGATCCTGAGAATTAGTTTTTTAATGAGGACTGAAATACCAAGAGCAAGGGGGCTGTCTTCAATTAGCCCTCTGGATTCCTGCAACTGGAACGTGTTCCCTGATCAAAATGTATAAGAACATTGTAAGATCATTGTTATTTCTGCGGCTATGTATGTATAGTATTGCATCTGTTCAAAACTTCTAGTGAAAAATGCACCATCTGGACAACCTAAATGGGTTAATTATTTAGTGAAGCGAGATTAAAACACTCATCTTCCTCAGACTTGCATTACAAAACACAGGTTTCATGCTGCCAACACTACCTTAGCTGGTGATATCATATAAACCGCTTCACATTTTTAACATTTCACATGAAAAACCCTTGGGAGAAAATCTTATGGCACTGTTTGCTTTGACCTGTGACCTAAGATGGCAGACTTATTATGGCCTTGTGATATTTTGCTTTCTGGATGATAAAGACCTACCTCTTTGAAATATTGGATTCAGACTCGGAAAACAACTGTATGTTATGATTCACTAGGTCAATTCAATACTGGCTGTTGTTCAAGTAAAATAAACCTTTTTGTGCCAATAATTTTACAATGCTGCTGCCGCTAGTGTCAAACCCTCCTATTAATTTGAGGTAGTGACTTCATATTTACATGATTATATAAACACTTCGTGCTAAATGTGTGGGTGACCCCTGACCTAACATAGCTGTCATATTGAGGTCATGTGACATAAGTTTATGGGTTTTGGAGAACTGTCTTAATATTTGGTACATTACCAGTGTTGTTCAGTAAAAATGAACTGTTTCACTGCCTCGTGGTTTAAACCTCTTTAAACCAGTTCATTGTGGTTCAGACCACACACTTTGAGATACTGGCTTTACTGTTGGTAGACACAGTTACTTTCTTTGATTCTTTGAGTCAATTTTCATTAGTGATGTTATCCAGCTAAAATGAACCACATTGTTTTAACCACTGACAATAACATGTTTACATTTCTTCAGCGATGGTGTGTTTTTATTTTTGATCACAAACCCACCATTTCAAGTTAAAATGTAAATGTTCCTTGTGCGACTAAAAATGTATCATTCTCCTACCAGCTGTTACCCCCATCAAAGTAAGACCTTACTATTTTAATAGTGACAAATCATTTTTTGTATCCTAGCCACTACCCCCATTTTGCCCTAAATAACCAGCAAGTCTTTGCATCACTGTTGTAATAATCCTTGATTGTGATGGATATAAGTAAATACTCTTTCACGATACAAAAGTATGTTTTCCTGTGGTGAGGGTTTTATTACGTTCAGAACAGGAATCTAAGGTTCACCCTAAATTAGACTTTGACGAAAGTTTTTTTTTTTTTTAAGCCACTTACACTGTGTTTATTATCTGGAACAGGAATTGTGATGGTGAAAGGAAGATCCTCTGTAATTGCTGGTGGACTGGTAATTCTATCTGCTGAAGAGCTAATTGTGTATTTGTTCCTTTCTTCCCCCTCTCGCCCAGTGGTGCTATCAGGGAGAATGTGTTTCTTTTGGCACTTGGCCTCAGAGTTTGGACGGTGGCTGGGGACCGTGGTCAATCTGGGGCGAGTGCAGCCGGACTTGTGGGGGAGGTGTCTCCTCCTCTGTCAGACACTGTGACAGCCCAGCGTAAGTAGCTAAAGTAAGCCAGAGCAACAAATGACACATTTGGGAACAATATTGTTTTCATGTTTTCAGGGAAATATATTTGTACTGTGTCAGTTGACACTTTCCAAGAACCTTTTTTGTTAGAAAAAAGCGACTCTTTGTAAACCAATATAAACATAGAATGGGATTTTGTTGCACCATTTATATGAGCAGACATGGTCAAGTGTTTTAGAAGCTGGTTTAAAATGTGTTACTCAAATACAATTTTCTATAGTGTAAAGTACTGTAGGTTCTCCGCTTAACTTCAGGACCTGTTTGCTCGAGCCTCTTAAACACAGTGTATGTTCAGATTTCACAGTCAAGATATTATCAGAAATATCTCTCTTCACAATGTTGCTGTCAGACAGTAGAGGAAACGGGGTGGTAATGTGTAAGACCTGTGTAAAATAATAGCTTTAAGAACATCAAGGTACAAATCAGTGCAGTGGAAATTCCTTCCACGATGTAAACATAAAAAAGGGACCATGGTCGATATTATGCAGCGTATCTTGATATTGGGTATCCCATACAAACACGAGGATTTTGATGCTACACAGCTCAGTATTTTTTACAGCATATGAACCACACACAGCAGTCACTGGCCACAGAGGTACAATTAAGAACTTATTTCAGTCCTGGCACCTCAATAAGCACCATGGTTTTATTGTCTCAATTCCAATGGTGATGCTGACTGTGAGAGTGTGGCTGTTTGAATATCACTGGCAACTGATTGAAATTGGTTCGGAATCATAGCTCTCTTGTCCTTGTCACCTCTCTCAAACTGTCATCATTGATTAGGATACAGTGCTGCACTAAAGGGGATAATTCATTTGATATTTATTTATTATTCAACGCTGTTCTCCTGAATGTGAGGTGTATACAGTGCTGCGGCTAATAACCAGGCAACAGGCACACCAGCATTACATATATCATTTATTATATATTGATGGTAAATGCATAACACAAATCTTATTTTTGAATCTCTGTTTAACTTCCCCGATTCTCTACCTCTTCATCCAGTTTAACCCAGTATTTGCCAATGCATTTATACTGTGTTTCCATGTGTGCTGTAGAGTCTACGCATGTAAACCCCTCCACAAGCTTTGTTTGGTCTCCATAGTTAATACGTCAGTAGATTTCTTATCATTATTGCTGATAATGCAGCATAGAATATGGAAATGTGCTCTTTAAGTTAAATTCATACACAGGTACAACATTTCTACCTCACAGTGTTTCCAGTTTGCATTGTGAGGTAGAAATACTACTATGATGCTACGATGAATAAAGGTCATTCTTAGTTTGAGAAAGGGTGTACATTAAAATGTAGGAGAGATGAACCAGACTATTATGTTGACACTGATAAAACACAAAGATACGTTTTAAAAAAATAAATGTTTAGTTTAACTGAATGTGTTGTTGTCATGTTCAAGGCCTCCAGGAAACAAGATTTAAATCTGTTTTTTTTTGCCTTGTTTTTTTTTTTTAATCTATAATTGTAAAAGAAAGAAAAGACGAAAAAAAAACTTTGTATTTACATTTAGCCAGATATCATTAATTATCTAATCAAATGCAGCAGCCTTCTTGGCTGAATGAATTTGACTGGGGAAAACCTTGGAAATCAGGTTGACCTGAAAGCTAAACTGGCAAGGCTGCTGGATGGTCACTGGGGGAGCTTGGGCTTGGAATACAAGCTGCATTGCTAACAAGGGGCGCGTTCCTCTGATTCAAACAACAGGCAGCCATCAACTAATTGGGAGATGTTTTCCAGATAAGCAACAGGAATTCTACCCATGGAGTTTTCAGGTCATATTATGCTTCTCACAAAAGCAAAAAAATAAATGGCTGAAAATGGTTTCTCTGTGGTAAACTGTGGAAGCCATTTATTTAACTTCCAATCCCAGTAAACACAATAATTCATCTCTAACCTGGTCGCACTACAAACTCCCTTCTCTCTGTAAGAGAACAGCAGAAGAGACAAATGTAGTCACGATGAGCTGCCGGCATATGGGGGTTACCTGGGGGGGAACCTCGTTACAAGGTAACTGCCCCAAATGTAGTGCAGATGCCTGCCAGTGTTGATTAAAATGTTGTGTGGATTTTACTTTGATTCACTTTTTTTAAAAGGCAGACAGGGGGGCTGACAAAAAGGAGAAAGTACCTCATTAATCTTTTTTTTTTTATTATAATTTGTTTCAGGCCTTCTGGTGGAGGAAAGTACTGTCTTGGGGAAAGGAAACGTTACCGCTCCTGTAATACCGATGTGAGTCAAAGGCGTCCAGCCTTGCAGCTTTCCACAACCTGGTTCACAGGTTTCACTCTGACAGATTCTAGGGCAGGCTATGTAGTGTGAAGGAAAAATGCATCCATAACCATTAGGCACTTGAAAACACTATGTACCATGCGCCATTGCAGGATAACACTTCTTTAAACTTGTCTCAACTCTGCTGTATATCAGCATCAATTGGTGGTATGAGGTTTTTTTTTGTTTTGTTTTATAGGTTATACCAAGAATAAAGAGAACAAATATTTTGAATTTGGGCAGCAGATGTGCTGTCAAAAGACCATCTTTATTTAAATAAATCATATTGTTCATGCTTTGACATTACCATGCATGTGCTGGTGTGATTATTGACTATAAACCATAAAACCGTAGTAGAATTATACAGAAGATTGTGAAATATACAAACATTTACCAGTGTATGTATGTCTGTTCAGTGTGTCGTTTGCAGATATTCCAGAGGAGGGTCCTGTTTAATGATTTAAATAACGGTGGTACTCAGATCTGCCTCTGTTTATACCAACTGAATAGACCTCTTTTAGTATTTGGGTCACGTAAACAGCAGCTTCTTTATTTTCATTAATTGATTTGAAAGCATTGACTTGGAGTAGCCCTTTAGAGAACACACTCATTAATTGATCTGTCCACACCTAATTTGGCCAGGGCCTTTTAATCTCATTCCACAATATGCCATTGTTATCAACATTTTTTATTTCTGGGTTAAATCAAGTCCCTTCTGGCCCACATGCTCTCTCCTTAACTTTCTGAGAACCATAAACTAAAACAATGATAGTCTTCATCAGGCCACTGAGCAGTACATCAATCCTGGTTCTACAAAGCCTGTAGCTATAGCTTTTGGGTGTTTAGGGTTAAAACCATATGGTCATTATGCATTTCCTGGTAATTATCGTGGTCACAAATGAATTGGTGATAAGAACAGTACTCCCACAGGTCTGAATCCGTGACCTGTGACTGAGTAAACGGGACATTGACTTCAGAAAGGAGAGTCGTTCATCCAGACTAAAGTAAACTGTTTGAGAAGCCTTATACAAAATAACAACATCTTCCAAACTCCTTTAGACTTTGTCATCTAACCACAAGTGATCAAAGACTGAACAGGAAGCCTCTCCTAATGCATATGTTAATAGTTCAGAGAAACAGAAAGATAGGCTTAAAAAAAACCCAGGCAATGAAAATGTATCTTTAAATATTGCATTATTATTGGAAGAATTTGGTTTTGTTATTACAGACCTGGTCTTTTGGAATATGACCACATCCTTGTTCAGGTATATCAGCTGATGGGTCTTCTATGATGAGGAAGCTGCCAGCCTGTGGCTCACAAACACTTTGAGTGTTTCTGTGAAATTTCTGCATTTATTTTTCTTCAAGCACTTTACCCTCCCTTCCCCTCCCTCCTATGTTTCTTCAACAACTGCTGTTTAAGAAAGATCAATTCTCATTTGCTTTCTTTTTCAACAATAAGCTAACCCCCTCTTGCATTGTACTGTGACCACGTTCATTTTCTTTCACTGCCTACACCTTGACTCCTACTGGTATTAATACCTCTTACTAGAATTGCCTTTGTTGTGCTAAATGCCACTTTGTAATTGAAAGCAATTTAACAACAGAAAGAACCCAGATCATAAAAAAAACAATTATAAAACAGCTGGCTGCAAGAAATGTGTACTGTTTACAATACACGCTACATTCAAAACTGAGTCTATGTCCAAACTAAACAAACAGCTGCCAGATTGGTTTAATCGATCCATCAGGCAAAGCATCAGGAAGAAGAGTGAGATCTACTGAGTGTACAAAAAATGCGTGAGTACAAAGAAACGCAAAGAAATAAAGATATTAGACATGCAAAGAGAGCTATAGAACTCCATATTGCCTTGAACATTAAAAATAGCCCCAAACTGTTCCTCCAATAGCACAACAGCAAAAATAAGACGTTAAGAGCTGAAGGGACAACAAGGGGAATGTAGTGGAAGATGACAAAGCAATACCAAACGTATTAAATCATTGCTTTATACACATTTTCACCAGTGAAGACGTCAACAACATGCCCCCTGACACAGATAGTCCTCAAACAATCCTACTCATTTAATATAAATCAAACCAAAGTACTAAGATGACTGGGGCCTCGCAAGACTAATAAATCACTTGGTCTGGATGGCATATACCCAAGAGAGGGATAATATGCAAAAGTCAAACTTGTAGACAGCGCAAAACTTCATGGAGTGGCTGACATGCTTTCAGCCACCCAGGAAATCCAAAAAGATTTAGACTGCATACAGAAATGGGCAGAAACATGGCAATATAGCCAAAAAGTGTAGAGTCCAAACCACAGTGTCAGAGTTACTTTGTGACCCAAGAGAGAGAGAGTCCAAAGAAGAGCAACCAGACTAATCCCAGGGCTTAAGGAACAAGCTTTTAAGAAGGCTAAAAGATCTGAATCTAATCAAAGAATAATTAGGAGGGGGTCATGTCTTTAAAATCTTAAAAGGAGTTGACAATGCTTAACACAAATCATTACTTTAAGCACAGTACAAAAACTAGGACCAGATGACTCAGTTGGAAACTAAATGGAGATAGATTTAGGAATGAGGGAATGAGACACTTCATCACACAGAGTGATGAGGGTATGGAATGGGTTACCAAGTCATGTGGTTGAGGCAAAATAACTTGGATCCATTAAGACCCAACTTGACGGTCAGCTGCTAGGAACTGGATGAGCTTAGATGGGTCGAATGGCCTCCTCTAATATTCTTATGTTCTTAATTGTTTTCTTTGTAGTTAGTTTTTTTCTGCACAGTGTGTGCTGTATGCAGTATATTTTAATTTCCTATCTTTTTTTTTTTTAAATGGGTACGGATAGCTATGTAAAAACTTTTTTTTTTAAAAACGGGTGTTTTAAAATTACTTGAAATATTTTTTTTCATGTGAGTTTGAAAAAGCTTCTAAAAATGCACCTTTTTTGCATGATATATTGGGATTGTCAGTATATACAGCACTTGAGGGGTGCAGGAAAGTCTATTTTCTCATCCCTTCAACCATAACCTCAACATGCAGCTTATATCTGAGTAAACTAAAGATGCTTATATGCTAATGTTTGGACTTGTGAATTTTCTTACCTTCTCTTTCTCTTGAGAAATCCCCAAATAAGCTCTCATATAAATGTATAACCTTGTGCATGGATGTAAATATGTGACACAAAGTGTTTTCCTTTTATTCATTGCAGGCCTGTGCAGTGGGCGCCCGTGATTTTCGGGAAAAGCAGTGTGCAGACTTTGACAACCTGCCATTTCGGGGGAAGTATTACAACTGGAAGCCATACACTGGAGGTGAGTTTGAATAACAATGCAGAACCCTGCCTTTTTAAGGGGTGTTTTATGCACTGTAGGGCCTATATCACGTATAGTGAACAATTGTCGCACACGCTGCAAATGGATTACTGCTGTTGTGTGTGATTCACTTTGACTTTGTCCAAACTTTGGTAAGTCTATACCCTTCTTAAAAAGGACAGTCTGTTTGCTGCTCTGGATGGTGTATAGCATGCTTGTATAAACAGCTAACCAGTCCCTTTGATGTATAGAACATTCTTAAAATTCCTAGGAGTAAAATGTTTGATCATCTTCTGCACCACTGTTCTGCTTTTTTCTACTCACGAAATGTTTAGTTTATAGAGTAAAGCTATTTGGAAATCTCTGTCCTGTGAAAAGGCTCTGGAGAGGAACTGGGTGGAATATTTCATAAGGGCATGTGATATACAAGTTTTACTGCAGGATTGTCTTGTCCTCTGATCTCTAATATTTTCCACATGCAGTTTGCCTTTACTGATTAATTGCCCAGGGAAAGCCAACTAAGGAGATATTAACTGATAACCGAAGATATTCGCTATGTACTTATGTGGCACGATGGACTTTCCCACCTCTCCCAGAGCCATAGATTGAGTACATCATTGGGAAAATGCTGAAAACAAAATAGGGCAGAGCGATGTGTAGCAAAACAAACAAACAAAAAAAAAAACAAGATCAGCAGAGAATGTTTTGACTGAGTTCCTGTACAAACTGTGCCAATACTATAGTTTTTGGACACCTTGGAAGATTTTTCATTTGAACTGCCTAAATAATAAGTAATAAAAAAACGAATTACCTGTGCCCATAAATAAAGTAAGCTTTTATTTATTTATTTATTTAATTTTTCTGGCAAATTGAAATCAGATTGCTTAGTTTAAAAATTAAACATTAAACCTTTGTGAATACATTGTATCTGTCAAAATAGTTCCAAAACAAGGCAGCATATTAGGGCATGGATTCACAGTGTATATATTCCAGTTTTTAGAAAGGAGGAATAAACATGTTAAGGTCATTTGGTTTGTCATTCTTTGATCACTTTGGAGAAAGAGCAATCCCCCTTTCAAAAAGTAGGATGGAAATACTGACTAGAGTAAACAGATAGATACTGTATCATTGTTCTGTAAGGTTATATCTCTGTATCAGATCATATCAGACCTGCATTACTGCATACATTTTAAATGTTCACCCCCAGTACTAACTCGAGGAAGCTGTTTACCTGGGGTGATAGCTATTGGCTGTCAATAGAATTCTTATTGACACACTTTGACAAAGACTCCTGGGTTACTCAGCCACCCTCTCTCGTGGGATAACTACAGTGATGTAGGAACATACAAGATGTAGCATTCCAGTCTCTTCAGGGTAATAATATAAAATGTCTATGAATTTGACAACTGTTTTCTGTGCAGCTGTTTTCACTAAACCACAGCTTTATATTGCATGCTACATCTCTCAGTGTGTCTTTGTCATTCAGATGAAGCAATCAGCATATACCCTTAAGACCAAGAAAGCAGTACGTAGCAATAAACAAGCACACATGTTTTCTGTGGAAAATTGAATCCTTCAATTTACACGTCAACAGATGCACACGTGTTCACTGAACAAAACCCACAATAAGATGTAATGTTTATGTACATTATATTATTGAAGCATTTGGGTTTAGGATTTAAACAATTTAATCTTTTAAAAATATTCACATTTAAAAATACAGCTGCACAAATGAGTCATTGTTAATCTGCCACAAATCTGAAACAGTGAAATAGAATAGTAGTGGAGCTTGGACGTGCAAGATAGATATGATGCTAATATTCAGCTGCACTGGCTTCTGATAACATGTTTACTTAGCTTAAATGGCTTAGCTGCTATTATTACATTGCAGTTTGCAGGTTTCTGTAGCAGTGCTCTTGTTTTAGTAGTATATATGTTTTAATAATAACTATCAACTATCTATAGTTATTCATTTTAATTGATTAATTGAATGGATTCATGTATGAGGAAAAAACTCTATTTTAAGTAGGGAGTGGCCAGATCCTTAGTAACTGCTTGTGCAATACAGCTCTGCAACTGCTCAGTCACATCAGTCACTTCTGACTGCATGCAGACTGATGAGCACTTGTCTTTTATGTGTATTTACAGTCTGGGATACAGATGCAAGTCAGTCACTTACTGCGATGCCCCTTTAAAACACTGACAAATCTTTGTCACTTGTTTTACGGTCAATTAACTGACAAATAACTGGTTAAGACCTTATACACAGCATGACAAATTGTTCAGCTACTTTCCATACCATTGTATCATGATGTGGCTAATTTATTTCCTGATACATGGCTCCTAATAGAGGACACACCATGTAGACAGCTATACTATACACACCCACCTTTTTATAATAGTAATAATGCTGAATCATTGGGATCCAAGTTCTGGGATCAGTCAGCTACTAGGAACCAAATGAGCATTGATGGACCTCCTCTGATTCGTAACTTTTCTTATGTTCCTATGAAAGGCAGCTCTGTAGTTGCACATGCTGGAATGTAATCTGTTTTGTTCAATATGTAAACCATTTGGCTTAAAGTCATTATTTTCTGGTTACTGATGCTATGCACTGCATAGTTGAGATATGTACAGCGTTTGCATGTCTAGCTAACTCATGCTTGTCCTAAGTTGGGTGTGTCACGTATGCTGTCTCTTTTTATCATTCTTTTCTGTTCTAACTACAGGTGGAGTCAAACCCTGCGCATTGAACTGCTTAGCTGAAGGGTATAATTTCTATACAGAACGTGCCCCTGCCGTCATTGATGGGACACGCTGCCATGCTGACTCATTGGACATCTGCATTAACGGAGAGTGCAAGGTACTAGAGATGTGTTACCGTTGTTCTGCTGATCTGTGTCTCACTCTTTTATAACGTTTTATTCATGTTAACTGCTGGGTGTAGTCCACCTCACAACAATTTCTATTAAACCCCTTTTATCCTGGATATTCCTACAGTTGAAATGTTTATTTTTTTATTTATTTATTTTTTAAATCTCTTTGTTTTCTTTATTTCTGTTGAATTCCACATACAAAACCAACCCAATCTTCTGTTATGGTGGAACTAAGAAGGGGAGTGGGAAATCATACAAACCAAAACCAGGTTTGGAACTATCTGTAGCTGCGTTGCATGTCAGATAAAACCAACGACCACAGAAGTTACATCCAGGGAGAAAAGGGTTACATTGATTAATGCATTTTAGCTGCATTTTAGGTGTGGCCTGAGCAATGTAAAAGAGTTACAAGAAGACAGCACCTTTCCTACTACCTTTAGTGACAACACATTATAAAGGTAAATTATATAGACAGATGTGCTACTATTGCACACCTTCATGATCTCAATAGTAAATGTCACGCTTTTGTTGATTCTTCTGGGGTGATCAATGTAAAGTTTGGCTGCACATCCAGATGAAAATCTACACAGTCCAATTCTGTATGTAGTAAGTGTTTGTTTTTTGTGGAAAAGACACCTTGCTTTACCACCATAGTTACAGCTGCTTGGAGAATCTAAAGTGGTTTAACAAGCTTTAGGACATTACATCATTTGAAATTCCAAATTTCAGAGTCAAGTTTAAAAGCAGATCATTTAAGTGATGTTCAGAGCATGTTTGTTTAGTTTTCAGAACGCTTTGTTTATAAATCGCTGAATTTGCACAGAATGACTTTTTCCATGTCTAAAGTTTTGGCCTTTTCTGAGGAAATTCAACTCATTCCCTAGAAAGCATCAACCTGACAGGGTTTCAGCAGTGTGATGCATTAGTACCCGCAGCCGTGCGTTCTGCAGTGTGATGCATTAGGAACTGCAGCCGTATGTTCTGCAGCGTGATGCATTAGGAGCCGCAGCTGTACGCACGTTGCACACCTTTGGTTTGCAAAATTTCGAGTCGCTTTTGCGATCGGTTGAAGCGAAACAGACATTTTAAGCTTATAGAATCATGGTGTTTATTTAGTGGTAGTAATGAGCAAATGGAAGAAAATACATTTGGGTGAAGCTTCAAAAAGAGCGAAAATCTCTCTTCTAATGATCCAGAATATCAGAGGGAAAAAAAATCAGTAGAAGCAAACCGTCTGTTTCTGGCTAATATTTTGGAGGCATCGAAAATATTACTACTGCATGATCTGAATTCTGCTGCTCTTCCAGAATTGAGCACAGTAAGTGCACATTTAAAGTTGCATTTGTATTTCAATTTTATAAGAGTCTTATATTAAAATTAATAATACATTTTTCTAATCATTTACACAGAATTGCCAAGCTGTGTTATTATTATTATTATTATTATATTATTATTATTATTATTATTATTATTATTATTAGTAGTAGTAGTCGTAGTATTATCAGTAGTAGCCATTTACAACCCTATAGATTATATTAGAACTCCTGAAGTTTACAGGCTTATTATGTACAGCTGTAAGATTATAAGGTTTATTATGTATAGGTTGTGTGGGCATCTTAACTGACTTCACAGCATACAAACTGGCAGTTTAATGAACATGACGACCAAATTTCAAAATGTTACCGATGAAAACAGAGACGTGTCTGTTGAAAATCAGGAAAATGCTGCCACAAGAAAAAAGTTGAGTGATACAAATTTACTAAAAGTGTAACTGGAAAAAAACATATAGCAAAAGTACAGAAATTCAAGAACATTACAGAATACTGGGAAGCAAAGACATGTATTTAACGAGCCACAAATACGACAGTTCAATTTACTACGGTAACCAAACGGACTTCACAAAAGCAAAGGAAAGTACTCCAAAGTGTGCAGTAAAAGCCTGTAATTCTATCTCAGGCTTCTGGTGACATGGATCCTGTACCTTCGGTGTCATCTTTTATCTTGCCATGAGAGTTTATTCCTAATATTATTATTGTTATTAATGTTTTATTTTTTTAACAGCCTGATTTGTCACGTGTACCATAAAAAAGTGTATGTTTATACCCCATGCTTAGGTGATTGTGAGACTAAAATCATTAGAAATGGAACCAGCCTAAAATATTTGTTAGCTAGTTTTTCCCCTAGTTTAAGCCTATATTTCAAATAGGTTTATTTGTAGCTTTTATTGTTGTTGTGGGCTATTTGCCTATCATTGTAGCTGCTGTTCTGACTCGATGGCAGCATGCTGTGTTTACTCATTTTTAGAAAGGGAAACAGCAATGCAATTTGAGTGCAGTTTTCTAATGTGACAGTGCAGGTGCAGTACACAAGTGCAGCACTCTGATTGGCTGAAGCTGAAGTCGTTCTCTGCATGAGAAGGGATGTTGGTGTGGTTCAGTTGTGGGTACCATGTGAAAGATTTCTGGGGGCACTTCTGGTTTGACGGTGGACAATACTGATTTGGTGGCACTTCCATGCTAGCTTGCCATTCCGTAATAGGGTGATCTTGGGTTGCAGGGTTACTTTAACATACGTAAAACATTTAGGGTCTTTCCAGTTTACGCTGAAGTGCTTATTTAGACTGTTTATTTCAGGTTTGAGGCTGGTTTTTTTGGAAACAAAGATTTTTCACTTTAAAACTTTTTAAAATGTAAAAAAATTATACTGTTTCAGTGATACAAACTGTTTAAGTGTTCTTTGGCACATAAATTAAAATGTACACGTTTCATCCGTAAACTAGTAGGACATCCGCAATGTAAGACATCGGTCATCATGTTGAAGATTTGTGGGCACATGTGCTGTTATAAGTTGCTCATTTATTTGTTTATTTGTTTTTTAAACAGACTGCATAATCACTTTAAAAGGGTTGTTCCGAGATGTTTTTGGCAAGGCTGTAAAATCGCTGCAGCTCACTGCACAGCATGTGCTCACCCCTCCCACACTTTTTTAGCTGTTGCCAAGCAACCTAAGAATCATTCTGAAATTCCATATCTCCAGATGACTCTTATCAAGCTGCCTGAAAAAGCGGCTCACGACTTCTCTTTGCTGTTGTGCAATAGCACACAGCTGGTATTTCTTAAAAGAGAGGGCACACTTTTGTTTTACATGACTTTCTTAAGGGGGGTAGGGGGAAGGGGCGGGTTAATGAATTGTAATTGGCAGTTTCCTGATATACCTTTGCTCTCAGTATCAAAAACAGATACAGTATGTATTCATATGAAGGCTAAAGGCTGTGCTTGTGTTCTGGAAATCTCCCTGCGCCCATGTAGAAATTATGGCCAGCCTTTTATTTTTGAGGTGACTCAAGATGCAGCAAACATTTAACCAAGGTTTTGCTAGTGTAAACAGGTAGAGGCCCGAGTATCCTGTGCTGTTATCAGTGCTGCGATAACAGCGATTATTCTAAGGTATTACTGCATTCAATACAACCACCCAAGGAGAATTAGGGCAGGAAATATGTTCAATAATATTAGATTAATATTAACCCACTCTGATATGTTTTATAACAGGTTCCATATAATCTACCCTCTCTCCACATGTGTTATGGGTTAGTCCTCAGACATGGCTGTTATCAGCTGATGATCACGTTTAAACAGGTTTAATTAAGTCAATACCTTACCTTATGATAATGCCCAAACCTGAGGATGTAAGCGATGTTTTTTTCTTCTCTTTTAAGAACATATGAACATAAGAAAGGTTACAAAAGAGAGGAGGACATTTGGCCTATCTTTCTCGTTTGGTTGTTAGTAGCTTAATGATCTCAGAATCTCATCAAGCAGCTTCTTGAAGGATCCTATGGTGTCAGCTTCAACATTTGCTTTACATTTTAAAACAAAGCAGGTTAAAAGTAAACCTGGAAGAAAAGTGTTTTAAATCTACAGGTATAATTCAGTTTAAATGTTTGGTCATAGACCAGGGATAAGTACAGATTCTGAGTACGCCTCCCACAGCACTAGGTGCAGGGTGATAAAAACAAGGGCAGGGGGAACCCCCTTCTGTTTTAATCCATGTTTTGCTTTATGATGACCTTTACTCACAGTTCTCCTCTTCTCAGCACGTGGGCTGTGATAACACCCTGGGCTCGGATGCGAAGGAAGACCGGTGTCGCATTTGTGGGGGCGATGGCAGCACTTGTGAAGCAATCGAAGGCCTCTTTAATGACTCTCTTCCTAGGGGAGGTAGGCAGTGCCATCACTGTAGCTTTTGTTTCCAACTGGGACAAGTTTTTAATTTCTTTTCAGATGATATCCTCTTATCTTGCCGAAGGCAACCCTGAAAACTTCCAACACTTTTTGGCTTAACAGTTCATGCCAGTTTGCAGTGTGTGCCAAGCACTTCAGGTCTTCATTTTTCATTGGTTTTAGTGCTGAATTGCATATAGTTATATAAAGAAACTTGTAGTCAAAACAAATAGTATAAGATGGTGAATTTGAATTAATGACACTGTTTACAAAAGTGGTAAAGCTCTTATGTGGTTACCTCTGTTTTTCCCACTGGTAAGAACCTGTTATATTTCAATTTAAGTCTGTGTAAAGCTGCATTTCAAATATATGGACGATCCTTTTAAGAGAATGTTCCTTTGACAGAAATGGTCACCAGTTGAGTATATTTTTCTATGGGGGTGGGTCAGATTTTTCTGATTGTGGAGAAAGGGTCAAACTCAACTGGGGTCTTTAAAGGACAAGCTTCTTGTTGTTCTGATTTATGTGTTACATACAGCTCTACCCACATTCTAGAGTCCAGCCTGATGTAGATTTTCCACTGAAATCTTCCTGTTTGTCTTTTAGGTTACATGGAGGTTATTCAGATTCCGAGAGGCTCAGTGCACATTGAAATTAAAGAACTGGCCATGTCAAAAAACTACATTGGTAAGTTCAGAATAATGGGTAATATAAAGGTTCAATTGCCAATTAAAAAAAAAAAAATATATATATATATATATATATAGCGAGAGAGAGAGAGAAAGAGAGAGAGATAGAGATATTTAGCACTTGTTTTAAATTAACACACATACACCAGATAATGTAATGTCCAAGTTTATAGATAACTTTATATGTTTATTTCAGTGGGTATGTTCTCCTGGGTTAAATTCCATTCCTCAATCAAACAAGAGCTGTATGGCAGTCATATGTCTTTTGGAAGTAGAAGCTGAATGAATGCAGTGACGCCCCTTATGTTTACAGAGTTGCTTATCGGTTTATAGTGTTTAAGCAGTTTCTGTATACACAGTAGTAACATAAACAGAGGATACATTAGGGTACTAAGTGGTTAATGAAAAATAAACATTGAGTGAGAGACATTACCACTGAGAGAAAAGCCCTGAGTCAGTTGTGGCTTTACTCACAAGATACATTATTGATAAGAGGCTACTAATAAAGTACTAAAGTAAATGTCTATATCTGTGTCAACAACAAAACTTGAATGGCTGATTTCACAGACGCAGATTAACATTAACACTAATTCTGAACTACCCAATTCTGCTGTAGGTGTGGTCATCCAAGACTAGTGGTAAATCTAGTTTTATATATACATTTTTATAATTTGTAATTTGATAAGTAGCCTAATTGAAGTACAAGACAAACATACATTCCACATGGTATTCCTAATAGTGTAGGCATGCCTGTTCAAACATTCAACATGCAGCATACTCAATACTGGACAGCAATGATATGAAACAAGTGTATTATGTTTGCAAAGAATCCCAGCCCAGCTGGTTCCCATGAAAAAGAAAATGTTACAAATGACTGAAAATTAAAATTGAGGATTCATGACTACCAAACCTCTACTGAAAAGTGAGCGCAGAGCATGAGTCATTATTAAAACAGAGTATTAAAAAAAATATTGTGGTTGGTAACCAAAACTTGTTTTGACTACTAGAATTAAATGTTCTCTAATCTCCTATCAGTTGATTATGTAATACTTTCACCTGGAGAACATTTTGAGAGGTTTTGTGAAATCATCAACTGTTTCGTTGGTTTCCTCTGTGAAGACAATGTAGAAATGATAATGATGAATTAGCAAAATGACCTCATCTCAGCATGTATTGCCTAGTTTATATCATTGCATTTACCAAAAATGTAATGGTATTTGTAATCTATTTTTTCCAGCCTTAAAATCTGAAGACGATAACTATTACATCAACGGTGCCTGGACTATTGACTGGCCTCGTAAATTTGATGTGGCTGGAACAGCCTTTCATTACAAGAGGCCTGCTGATGAGCCTGAGTCTTTGGAAGCTCTGGGTGGAACCACAGAAATCCTTGTTGTTATGGTAACGTTACACCTCAGTGGCCTTTGGTTGTGTTTATCAGCTTTATTCTGAATGACATTAATTTATTGTTCTTGCAGTGCTCTGTCACTAGTTAATCAAACTTTTGTCGCAAAATGTGAGCTGTGGCTTGTGAAATATTGGAATACATTTGTGCTGAATGAGGTACAGATACAAATGGTGCAAACCTGTAAAGGACCGACTGGATTCCTTGTAGTATGTGAAAGGGAAAACAAAACATGCGGTAAGAAAGTAATAATAATAAAAATACAAGCGGGGGGAAAAAAAAAACAAAACAGTAGAATTGCAATCAATCAGCAGTACAAACGACATTTTCCAAAATCTTTAGCTTCGTGTAAGATAAAGAAATTATGCAGCACTCGGTACCCCTTTTTAAACATTGATTATTTTAATTGATTGCGAAGTCCCCTTCACCAGAACTGGAAAAAAATCAGGTCATTTCAGTGCATGTTTTAGTTTCAACCACGTTCTAAATATACATTTTACAAAATACAGCTGAAATGAAGTAAAAGGTTGTGGCAAAGTGGCAAATAGTAGAGGAGGTGAAGTGCAGGTGCAGTAATCCAATAAGAAAAGACAGACAACAAAGTATGGGTGAAATGATTTCTGTTTTTATTTGTATCCAAGCAATCTGATGACCAAACAGTAAACAATAGGAGGGCTGGCAATACACAGCGATGTGAATTGCGCAGAGGATAATGATGGGTTGCTGTCCCGTAAATAATAACAAACAACAGTCCAGTACATATACAAAGTAAGTGACGTAGTGCTCAAGGTGAAGTACAGTTTATTCGTGATACAAAGTGCAGGGTTGTCCGGGTTTAGTGCTGGCCTTGGCCATAACCATCACAAGGAACAGATCACATCACTACCTCCCCTTGTATACCGTCAAACATGATCCCTTGGTTAACGAGCACAACCACTCCTTCAGTCCGCGGATGCCAGGCCGTTAACCTTCCTGGTCAATGATTTAGTGTACCGTAGCTCCACCCCCTTTCTAGATGGCCGACTTCCACTGAACTGTGAATAAATTGTCGGGCCATCCATTCCAGGGTACTCTGTTCCAGCGCCCTTGCATGTTGGGAGGGAGATCTAACACCAAGAATCATTCTTTCTCTGTCACAAGAGAAAGAAGGCCTGAACTACAATGGCCCTTGAGAGTTGTCCTTGGGGACCCCCTATTTCTGCTGATTGAGCCTTGATTGTCTACACAAAAACTCCTACAAGCTGACTGAAAGAGCTAGAGCAGCCCCAGAATTACCTGTGTCTGCTACTGTTGAAATAGTACTCTGGGGTGTCTGGCCAGAGGTTTGGAATCTGTTAGAAATATGGCCTTGAGAAAACATTTAAACATAAAGGGTTAACGAAAATGAGAAAACAGGAGTACGTAATCGGATTCCATCCATAACCATCTATTTAACAGCAGTTGTTATTAATGCGTTGTTAAGCTCCAACGATTTTTGTCTATGAAGGCATGTTTTTAACGAATTGAGAGAAAAGTTAACGTTTACCTCATTAGCATAAAGCTTTCATCAGTCCTGAGCGTCAACCTGCTATTCATAAGAGTGAACGACAGCAAAATGCTGCCGATAGCTAGGTGTTATTGAACGCTTTCCACAGTCAAATCTAAACTAACGACAGCCTTGCCAGACTATTTTTTTTTAAGACATTTTATTATTACACTTGCTCTGTTATACAGTTTGACATACCTGTGATTAACACTGCCTATTTTGTAACAAAAAGAAAATGAAGGAAAATGTTTAATATAAGTATATACTCACACAGTGGCACTGGAACATTTTTTTAAGTGGGGGTGCTGAAAGCCATTAAACAAAACTGTAACCCCTGTATATGGTGGAAGCCATGCAAAGCCAGGAGGTGCTGCCGCATCCCCAGCACCCGTAGTTCCAGTGCCCCTGTACTCACACAAGAACATATTCTCTGGCATAATCATTTTGAAACAGCGCTGAGAAGCGTAGAGCCTGAGAAGTCAGAGACTGAGAATAGACAGTTATTTTATTGTTATTATTTATTTGCCGTGATCCGCGGCTGACAGCGGTCCTTCTCTTTTTATTTATTTTACCTGTGTTCACAATAAACAGTTTGGACGAATACTGCCTTTGTGAACCTCCTTATTTTCACGGAGCATTGCAATACAAAGTATACCAGTGCTGCTGATGCAGTTGGTGGGAAATTTGGGCTTGCTTGTGTCGCACATCACAAAACTATCCATTTTGTGTACAGTGTGCAATACGGCGTGTAATTTTCACTGATTCATAAACATAAACTCACCCTGATTGATTCCCTGCTTTAAGCAGGGTTTATTATTATTATTATTATTATTATTATTATTATTATTATTATTATTATTATTATTATTCAAACAACCTCCTATAGTGCTTTTTGTTGAGGGTTTTTTTTTGGTCCATGAGTTAAAAATGGAAATCTTATGTGTGCGTATGGAAATGTGTTTACCAGTGTACAAAACAGAATACAAAGTATTTTTTTAAAAAGTTATTTATTTATTTATTTTTTTGGCAGACATGATAGGGACATTGGAATCAGGTTTTGTAAACTGCCGTGACTGGCAGCTGCAGCTGTTTCAGTAGTAGGCTACTGTCAGTGGATTGCGTTTTTCTTTTTGCAACACCTACCGACACAACGCAGGGAACATTAATAATGCTGATAATGTCATCACAAAGAGGCAGGTTTTCATTCTTGAACGACTCTATACCCATTCATAAAGTGCTTTGTGACAGTCGTCTGTTTACTCAGATCATTTTATGAATAGCAATATGGACAGCTTTTGTTAGTTTTAAACAAAATTTGTTTTATTAAGGCAGTCGGCAAGTATGTTTATGAATAGGGCCCTAATTCTGTAAACCGTAAAACATTAGACCTCAGAACAGAACAGGAATAGACCAGGCAGACAGTTTTTAAAAAAACTACCCACACAAAGGATGACCGCTAACCTCCAAGTAAAATTAAAGGCAGCAAAGTGGCAGGCGCACAGCCTTCTGCTTAGGGTTAGGTCACACTCTGGGTTTGCATCAGGTTTCAAGAATCCTTTTTTTTGTTATTGTTATTTTCATTTTAGGTTCTCCTTCAGGAACAGAATCTGGGCATCAAGTACAAGTTTAACGTTCCAATTACTCGCATTGGCAGTGGGGACAATGAAGTTGGTTTTGCATGGTATCACCTGCCTTGGTCAGAGTGTTCTGCCACATGTGCAGGAGGTAATAAGTCACATTTACCATAATCTTAATGTTTTATGACTGCAGCATGGACTATTTATTGTTCGTTATAGTTCAATGCTGGTATTAACAAATTTCATCTGAACAAAATGAATATGAAGAAAAGTGTAAGTAAGTTTCTGTTGAGTTGTAAGGTATTATATTTCACATTTTTTTAAAGGCAAGATTTTATTTAATGTCATTGATGTTTAAGAGATTGCATCCAATGGCCTTTCATCTCATCACACTGCTTTATGTCTGAGCCACATTTGGAAGAGTTCCCTCCAGATTCAAAGTGAAAATACAGCTAATTGCTCAGTGATGAAGATTATTCAGTAGCAGGATTTTCTTTGTAAGATACATAGGGGTGAAATAACAGATTACTATTATTTTTTTTGATTAGTTGGTCTCTGCAATGCTTAGAAAATCAGAGTGCATGTTTTTCATATTTGAAATTTGTGTCGTGGTTATCATGTAATTTGTCTGAGCGAGCGCCCAAGTATTATTTTTTTTTTTTGGTTAGCCAGTACAACTGTTTTACAGATGGAAGATATCCTGCAGTTTGGCTCCTGTGTAATTAAATATTTTAACTCTGGGACAGCAGTTTCATGTGGTCGGTCACAAAAATGACTAAAGCATTTTTGTTTGCCTGCAAATTAAGGCGTCTTATAAAAGAACAAAGACTGTTCCTTGCAGTTTTAATAGCTGGTCATTTAAAAGCATGTAAAATATTTGCAAACGCAATTTTTGGAGAAGAGCACTTGGATTATGGTCACTAAACCTTACAAAAAACATTGCTTTTCATAAAAAGTTGTGTGGATGTATATTGTGGGTATTTTATAGGCATTTATTTAAAAACTACACACGTGGGAGAAACTTACTATAACTCTGCATTCGTCAGCCCCTGTTAAGAATAATTTGTCTTGAGTCTAGCATCTGTGCTCTATGTGATTTAAATTTGACTGCTTCAAGCTTCACAAGGCTGAGAAATATAATAGAACTGCACTGAAGACAATGCTGACACCTCTGATTTTATAATGCTGTGTGTGTTTATAATCAACACCTTTATAAGGCTCATAATTAAATGAAGCTGGTTAAGGTAATTTCTTCATAAATATGGAACTGCTGCACAATACCATTGTATTTCATTTAGTATTTATTTAGGTTTATTACATTTTATACTTGAAGTAATATAAACTCCTATTAATACAACTTTTATATTATCTTTCTAGGTCTTAATGTAATTGCATAGGCAGTCAAACAATATTCGATCTTCAATAAATGAAATTAAATCATAACATTTTATTCAGACAGTAATTCACACAATTTCAGTACTGAAGTGTTCCATAGCTGTTTCCTTTCGAAATCCAAGCCTTCCTCTGAAAAATTATTGAGCCAAAACTCAAATAACAAACCTGACCAGTTAAGTTGACCGAAGCAACATCAGACAGGAAATGAAACTGATAAGATCAGCCCAGGGCACTGCTAGGGTTAAAAGTAATAAATCGTCTTGTTAAGATTAAGTTATCTCTATTCACTCTGAAATTAACATTTAAATGTGTCAGTTTCTTATGATAAAGTGTTAAAGTTATGTTTTTTTTTGTTTTTTTTTAAAGATATACCGATGCCGTCTTTGACAAGAACTGACATGTATTCATTGCTATTCAGAGATTTAAGGAATCAATCTGCCTATAACGGTTCTTGAACAGTGATTCAGGGGTCTTGCTGTTTGAGATGCCCACCCACAGATACTATGGGACTATGTGGCAAACACTCACTTATGATATTTGTAACCAAGCAGGATTTACCTGGCTTTATGGCAAACCTACCACATGCCTCAGACTTAATTCTCTTGATCTTCCTCACCAGGGAGTGACCTCATGGCTGCCCTTTCTGAAAGCATCTGAGCTCACACACTATTGGTTTGTTTTGTAACGTCAATACCTTCCAATACAGTAAAGTCTAGGTTAGAAGACAATGGCCTATACAGTATTCAGGTTACATTTCAGTACTTTTGCACAAGTAACCATGATGTACATCTTATTTCCTCTGATATTAAAAATTACTTTGGTTAAATTTCAGTGAAAGTACCATTGTTTCATAATCTGTGTGTTCTGTTAATATAGGTTCCCAGAAACAAGAGGTAGTGTGTAAAAGGCTTGACGATAACTCCGTTGTGCAGAATAGTTACTGTGACCCAGAGAGCAAACCACCAGAGAACCAGCGTGCCTGTAATACTGAGCCATGTCCGCCTGAGTAAGTCTTCTGTTGTGGGTGTGCGTGTGTGTGTGTATTTGTGCTGAATCAACCATTGTGTCTATTCTACTGTTACATCAGTCATAGGGTTTGACAACCAGAGCATGTTTGTGTGAATTACCAAGCGTCATTAGTTTTCCATTCACTCCCAAGGTCAGGGTTATCGGAGAGGAGGCCTTTGGTTTTTGGACTTGGAGACAACCTATTTATCAACAGGGCAAAAAAAAAAGAAACAAGGAGATATAACTTTTAAAACATAATAATGTCTGAAATGGAAATGTGCTGCAGACAGTAAAGTATTCTAAACAAACTTTGATATACATCTGTTCTGCAGTATTCGCTCATGCAGCAGTCAAGAAATGGCCTATTTTGCTATTTGAATGAATGAAGCAAGACCGTGACTGCCCAACATTATTACTGTTAAAACATAATTTGCAGACAGGTGTTCCAAATACATCCGTAAATAGTTATAGAAATAACACCTGTTTACCATTTACCAGTATGTAAACAGGATAGTTCTGGTAAAATCTTTAAACAGGGGCGGATTCACAGAAAGCTGTTTATTTGTGCTCTGAGAACATAATATATTCATATGATGGAAAGAGTTAAATAAACTATTTCGTTTTTTACACACTAATAAGTGGTCATTTATTTTGTATGTCAGCGCTGGAGAATGGGCTTGCATGTGTTTGCGTTGAGCTGAACATTGAAAAAGACACTTCTGCTGAAGTGTTTGTCTGCTAGACTAAGATGTGTCCTCTGTTTTAAGTGTTTACAGCTATAGATGAAGTATCAATACGCAGTGATTTTGACGCCATGTCAATGCTTTATTGCACAGGTGGTTTATCGGGGACTGGTCAGAGTGCAGTAAGACCTGCGACGGGGGAATGCGCTCTCGGACCGTGCTGTGCATCAGAAAGATCGGACCCGCGGAAGAGGAGAGCCTGGACGACAGCAACTGCCTGACACACCGACCAATCGAGAAAGAGCCCTGCAACAACCAGTCGTGCCCACCTCAGTGGGTGGCTCTGGATTGGTCAGAGGTGAGCCACTGCCTTGAATTCTTGCTGTTGTAAGGAATTAGCTGATCCAGTTCCATTCTGTAACTCTAGTGATGCCCAGGGCTACTTTAATTGGCACATTTCCTGCCTTAGGAGTGCACTGGGATCAGATTTATATTAACTCAAAGACACGCTTGCTCTGTGAGCATACTATCCTGGAGTTACTTTGAAAGCTGGGCTGGGTTAAATTGTTTTTGTCAACTTTGCTGCTGCTTTTTGTTTTTTGTTTTAGTCAATGAAATTATTATACAGGTTGTTGAACCTGTTCAGCTTGGATGGTGAGGCTAAATGTTTTTGGAAACATCATCAGCCATTTTTAAAAAAGTGTGTGTGACATTACAGAAAGAAAAAGAAAATGGAAAATGTGCTTGCACAAGATCTTACCAATAAATAACTCAGCAAATATAATTTGTTTTTCAATTCGTCATTTAAAAAAACAAATATAAGCAAGTACTGTTATATGACTACATTTATTTGGCACATGAGTTTAATGAATGGAATACATCTTGATATAATTTGTACATTACAAAATGTAAGACCTTGTTGATGTCAGCCTACCTACCTTAGGTTCTGTAGTGGGTAATACAGTATATTGGACTAGCAACAGGTTATACAGCATATTTTCACAATTGATTAACAATGTTTCACAACTCCTTATTAATCTGTTTTTCTTTACATCTGGATATGTGTTAATTACATTCTTACCTATATCATGTAAACAACTGACCCAATTATAATGACATTCCTTATGAACATTATCGTTCTTGTTATGGGCATGATTTGTGCATTAACAATTTCTTAATGATATTACAATTGTATTCTAAATTAAAATGGCAAAATCTGAAGTTGCCGCAGGGCTCCCTTGTAAAAGTTCTTCAGAGTAAAAGCTTAGCAAAGTGTAATAAAGCATTGTTAAAGCACAGGTAAGCATTGTAAAGAATAGCAAGGTATGGTAAAGCATATTAATCAACATGGCAAACGGGGGTAAATACATAGTATAACCACAGGAAAAGCATGGTAAAACTGCAGAAATACAGTGCTAAAATACTGAGATAAAACTTCATAAAGGCTGAGATTAATTGCTATGGGTGTTGAATTGTGGAAGTCTTCAGTATTAGGGATAGCAGAAGCCAGCACCTCTGTAACTGTTTGTGGGAGACATGTACATACTGTACATCAGTATGCATTTGTTATTTTCTTCCTGCAGTGTACACCGAAGTGTGGTCCAGGCTTTAAACACCGCATCGTCCTGTGCAAGAGCAGCGACCTGACTAAGACCTTCCCGCCCTCCCACTGTCCTGATGTGAGCAAGCCGCCTGTGAGAATCCGCTGCAGTCTGGGCCGGTGCCCGCCTCCTCGCTGGATCACCGGGGAATGGGGACAGGTAAGTCACCCGGCATCACAGCTCCTGTCAGGCTGAAACCTCTTCTCAGAAGAAAGGTTTCTCAATAATAGTGCCCTGTATTAAAACTTTCAAAACATTTGATTAAGCTTCATCCGGAGGATACTGTTTCAAGTTGTATTATCATGGTGAGGAGGTGTTACTTTCTGTGAGTATGACATTGTATTCAGGGAGGTGGTGTGATGCCTACTGATGCTTGTAGCTCCTATGTTCAAGGCCTGTTTTTCCACTTCTGTGCAGCAGTAGAGACATTGGTCACCAAACAACAGTGCAAGATGGGGTTATACCAGTTAATGTCCTCAATGAGCTGCTAGTGTGCCTACAAGAATATAAATTATCTTATGTAGTGATGTTTTATAAGGCCTTGTTAACATTATATCCTGTTTGAAAATAATTTCTAAGAAACTGTTTCAAAACTACTGCAGTGACATAATCTAGTGATTTAATACATTGAGGGCGTTTTAAAGTAGTTATTGTTTGACATTTACCTGCAGAAATGCACCATAGACTTCCTACCAAGATGCCAGGAATATGTTGTGAAAATGAGATAGGGGGTTGGCAGCCAGGCCAGAGACATTCAAAGTGATAAACAAGGAATGCATTTATGTTATGAAATTTAAGTCTTGGACCAAAAATAAGGCCAGTTAGATAAAAAATAAACATTTTGAATAAAGGTACAAACGATTCAACTGTGGCTTTTATTTTTAAGTTTGGACAATATATCCAGGTATTTTAATGACAAAAAATAATAATCAGAGTAATTTTTTTTGTATTTTGCCATTCTGATAATTATATCCTGCTGCAAATTATTTACATTCAGTGTCAAACTTTTTTTGAAAACATGTGCAGGCCTTTATTTGGAGACTGAATGGGAGGCAGAATCAGTATACTGAATGAGGTGCTTATGAGCATGATTTTGAAGTTTAGGCAAACTTTTTTTTCTGAAATAATTGATTGGCAGGCAGCAAGTAGTTGAAAATTGTAGATGTAAATCTAAAGAAAAAAAAAACCTAACAGAAGTCTAATTCAAGCACTGCAGTTGAATGACTTCCAATTCAAATTTCACATTTGAGAATTCAAGCAGGGCAGCAGTCTCAGACTGTTGGTGGCTCCACACGTTGGACACTTGCCTTCAGTTCATAGGTTCACTAGTTTAAATCCTGCTGAAGGCAAACGCTGGACATACTGCATCTGTCTGTGCTGAAGCTCTGTACTATTTATTAATCGTTACTTTATTTGGAAGATGTGTAAAGCTGAAATTCTGTCTCCTTCCTGGACAATTAAGAACCCTGTTCACCCACTGGGAATCTCCGCACTTCTCCCTGAGAATATACCTGCTGTATTCTATTTGAGCAATAAAATAAACACTGTTTGGATTCTCACAATGCTTGTTTTGTTCTGGGTGGGACTTGAACTCTAAATTGTTCCACAGTTTTGGGGGCCCTTTTTATCTAAGGATTGCATTGTTGCTCTTGAATCTATCAGTGCTGCCACTACATGTCATCTTGATTTATCCTTTAAAAGCACAGCAGGTGAATGTGTCAAGGTATGTTTAAAAAAGAGTGGCTCGCTTATCAAGGGGCATTTATGTCTACAGTGTCATTTTCACTGTTTAATTTCTACACAATGTAACGTTATATTCAGTCAGTTATAGAACTTTGTAATCCAGTATAAGAAAAAATCCTGAATGGGGGACAACATTATAGTTACTCAGTCCTGTGTAAAATATCACAATACAAAGTTCAAATGAATCTTATTTGCTTTTGCAAATGCTGTCTTTAGAATATGTCTTTGTTTGTTTTTGCCACAGTGCTCTGCTCAGTGTGGTTTGGGACAACAGATGCGGACGGTGCAGTGTCTCTCGTATACCGGCCAGCTATCCAGTGACTGTCCAGACAGTCTTCGGCCGACGACCATGCAGCAGTGCGACAGCAAATGTGACGCCACTCCCATCCTCAGCACAGAAGGTGGGTATATTATTTGAGCGAAGCCCACTGGGGGAAATAACACTGACCTTGTAGTGCAGCGCTAGTGCAAATGGATGTCCTTGAACATTTTTATAGACTTTGGGAACTGTTGTTCCTCAGTCTAGCCTGTTAATCTTAGACTGTGTTTTTTCTAATTTTCAATATGTGATTTTTTAAATTTTTTTTTTCAACTGGGTTTATAATAGTCGGCTTGCAGTATGAAAAACTGCAGTTTTAATGTGAGGACAAATAAAATAATAATGGTAGCTTAAATAGGCAGCTATTGTGACATGCTTCCCATTTTTGATAAATCCCCTTACCACCAAACCCCACAGACAGACCAGCTTGATGACCTGCTGTGTCGGAGGTCATTGTTTCAGTGCACGTCAGCTGGTTGATTGGTATGTTTTTAAAACTTAACAGTAATACCAAAGGGAAGTAGGCTGGAGAATGAGATAAACCCTGCTGGTCCATATAAGGGAGGGAAGAACAACAAAGGTTTTTTTTCTTTGAACAGGATCAGCTCACCACACATGGAGCCTGGTATACCTTTTATGAGGACGCCTTGCTAAAATAAATTATGTTTATTGTTGCATTTAGTTAACTAAAACTAGGCATAAAAGAATATTTGTAGTTACCTAAATGGCTTTTAGATGCTGTTGAAATAGATTAGCAAAGGATAATAGCCAAGTCTTGCGCTCCATATAATGACATAAGACCTAAACTTTTAGAGCTTTGGGGATACTGATGATTCTCCAGTCAGTGAATCACTTAACCATTTTCTTTACTGTCCTGCAGATTTTACTGCACTCAATGAATAGCAACGTGTTTTGAGTCACATTAGTTTTTGTTAAAGTCAAGAGGAAGCTTTTTTTTTTTAGCATTTCAGTAAGTAATGCTACAATGGAATTAGAAGACAGAGGGTTCCCTCCACGTTGCCCAGTTTCTGTTTAAATAATAAGATTGAGCACCATTCATTCTTCAGACATTGTGTTGGGTTGAGCAAACACTTCCCACTGTTTTGCCTCATTCAGGTGACATTCTTCAGTTCCAAAACAAGATTTGTGGGATTTGTTTTGCTTTAAGCTGATCCTGATTTCTTCACGCTCCACAGGCGGGTCAGGGTAAACTTTGTTCTGGATTGACAAGAAACAGGCAGTAGCAACGAAAAAGAACAATGCCAAGGCAGTTCCCAGAAATATGACTGTCCAGATTTATAATTATTTGAATTTTGTTTTTTGCTGATAATTATATGTTGGCTGCAATGGCATGGCAGTTTGGTGAAACTATTTTAAACTGCTGTGTCGGGCGGAATACTGAAATGTGTGGCTTTTAATGTGACTATATTATTCTTTCCTCCTTGTTAGTATAGTTGCTTTGTAACTGTTGTGTAGCATCACCAGAGGCAGGGCCCTAGAAAAGGGCTCTGCTTTGCAAATTTCTTCCAAGTGATTAAAAGACAAATGGATAATTGGATAGACTACACAGAATATAACACTGGATGTGCATTAGATACATTCTTTTTAAATGTTCTTTCTACTTTGTGACCTTTTTTTGTGCAGTTTTTTCTCCCGCTGTTGACAGGCTATTTTGTTAACGAGAACATTAATCCAAGATTGCAGACAGCTTTTCTAACAGAAAAGGAATATTAGGTCAGAGCCTTTCCTAATGTATATTGCTGTTTGATCAAGACTGCCAAAGGTCACCTGAAACTTTACTAAAAAGCAATATAGGCTGCCTTTCATGCCGTCTCATATTTCCTGCTATTTTATGATGAGTATCTCATGCACTGCTCACAGTAGCTGCAAGGACTTTGTCATTTTCTAATTTATTGTCTGAGGGTAATGGTAAAAATGTTTAAGGGAAGTCAAGGTCACTGCATGGCTTATTAGTTTCCAGAATGTTTAAGAACTTACCTTACCAATAATTAATCATGTACTGTTAGGAAATCCTGTTTATTGGTGAAAAAATTATCAGAAGACAACTGGATATTGTTAGTTGTTCATCATGGAATTTAGGTAAATCCATGCAAGTCATGGCACATAGTAACAGGGTCTCCCTAATAAAATGGTAACCTGCTTTTAATTTTCTATGTTAAAAAAGCAACAAGCTTAACTGATTCCATAGGGTATATTCATGTGGTGGAGCTGGTAATGCAGTCGAATGCAAGAGCCTGAAGTTCAGTTTCAGTACACTACAGGTGGTAAGAGTAATTGCTTGCAGCTGATCCTGTACTGTTTGTTTGGTAATTGTGAAATGGTTTTAACAGCAGGAGGTGCGTTTGCTGTATTTTTATATTGTTGGTATCTCATTGGCTTGGACAAACTGTACTATACACTGTATAGACCTACTACACCGAGCAGCACCAAGCATTTTTGTAATGGTCTGTTTCACTATCTAAAATTTCTTGCAATGGTTAAATTATTCCAGCCCACTCCTTTCTTGCCCAAAGTTAGCAAAGCTCTCTTGCTGTGCTTGTGTTGAGTTGATGAGCTGAATCATGAAGCAGCTGTGCATAGATACGTGCTGACGTGTGCACTCAGTGAGGACTACCTGGCTCTTATCAAAACCTTCATTATTGTCTATAGTGAGGATATCATTCAATTTGCTTGTTAAGCAAGTACAGTAAGACTGTACTATGTGTTATTAAAGTATTACACTTTAGCTTTCTTTAAATGTTTTATTTAAAATAAGGTTTTTTATTATTCTGCTGGTGCACAGGGATATTACTATTGGTGAGATGGGTGGTTGTCAGGCTATTGACATAAAATGACCCCTAATTTTCAGGCACACTTAATTTTTCAGCTCCCAAAGAGAATGCACTTCTGAAAGTGTTAAAATATAGAAAGCAGTCTTTCAAATAAACATGAGCCCTATTGGGGTAAGAAGTGCCAGGGGTATTAACAAAGCTTAGCTTTATGGGACTGTAGGGCAATGTGGATAATACTAGTGGAGGCATGCAGAACTTGGATAGAGGTGTGTTTTCATTTTTCTCCCTCTTCTCTGTACTCATTCTTTTTTTATGTTTCCCCTCCAGAATGCAAAGACGTGAACAAAGTGGCTTACTGCCCACTGGTGTTGAAGTTCAAGTTTTGCAGCCGAGCGTACTTTAGGCAGATGTGTTGCAAGACCTGCCAAGGACACTGACCCACAGATAGCGGGTGAGAGAGAGCGAGAGAGAGAGAGAGACAGAGAGAGAGAGAGAGAGAGAGAGAGAGAGAGAGAGAGAGAGAAAGAGAGAGAGAAAGAAAGGAAGAGTGAAAGCTTTGTTATTCTACCACGGAAACAATGCCCATCAATTCTAGGAGCCACGCCGAGAAATGGAATGGATCTCCTCACACTCTTTTACCCTGTGGAAAACATAACCACTGGTCAGCCCATGCTGACAGGATTTCTATTTTATTTTAACTTCTGTGAAGTCAGAATTTAGAGCTCTTTTTTTTTTTTTTTTTTTGTTAAATCCAAAAGTGCTGGACACATCACACGGAGAGGATACACCCAACTGGAGCAATCAACATAACAAAATACAAACACCTGGTGACTGGAGGAGACCCTGTGTTACAGTCCTGAAAAAATAGTTCAGGTTCCATCCTGGGTTTTTCATTGTAGAAAAATAATGCATGGACTTTAAAATGTACAAATGTACTCATACATGCATACATACATATGTTTTTATATTTTTGCTCTTTCTTTCTCCTAAATATGTTTCTCTAGTATGATTATATTGTCATATATATATATATATATATATATATATATATATATATATATATATATATATATATATATATAATTTGAAATAATTTGAAAAAGTGCTGTGTAACAAAAGGAGCAATAATTAAAAAGAATAAGGTAATGTAGGTACATAATAATGTTAAGAATTGAGGAAAAAGAATTATCAGGACGCTGAAGAAGGGCTTGTAGCCCGAAATATCCTGATAAAAATAGATTTTTAATCAATTGATTAGGTAACTACATTGCCTTTTTCTTTTTGAAATGATATATATATTATATAATATATATATATATATTATATATAATATATATATATAATATATATAGATATATATATATTAAATTGAATTGAGGGTGAAATACATCCAATGACAGCAGATATACTTGCAATGATGAACCAATGTTTATTCTCAGACAGGATGGCAAAATCACAGTACCTTACAGCAAGCAATAACATATTGCTCTCTCCAGCGCAGAACGGATGAGTGTCCACATCCGAGCCATAAGCCTATTAGCAATCAGCTAACTACAACTAACATCAGTATTCCCTGTTATACTATCCCAGTTTTTCCGGTCAATAACTAACCCTGCGATTGGATAACAGGCAGGAAGGGTCGGTACCGGTTCCAATACAATAACAAACCTCCAAGTACCTAACCCTTTGTAACACCAAGCCCTTCTGGCAGTGCAGAGTCCCTTCAGCACTTCTGCCAATAACACTCATATTGGTCTCTGTATTGACGTGAACATTAACCATTTAGCAATTAATACTGAAGTACTGAAGGAATACTAAACAAAAACACAGTACATTTAAATTCAGTCTTTGTAACTGGCCGGCAGATGAACAGCCCGTCCATTGGGTTTTCTTCAACCATGGGCCCTGCTTCATTGGCTCAGAGTCGCCATCAGGGCCAGACGTGGGGAGTCTTCATTATGCGAGATGTACGATGGCGACAAGCAGCCGACAGATGTTTCTTTGTGGGCTGCTGTTGGGCTTCTGCCCCAGGAACGTCAGATCCATCGCTGTTACTGTCAGCGTCGATTGCTGGGTCTTTGGAGTTGACAGGGTTCTAACCCTGGGGTGGTTTCAGAGAATTGGGGCTCTGGAGCGTGACCTCATGTCTCATACCCCTTCTCCACTGGCACATCCGACCTGGGTACGGGTGGTTCTCCACTGGCTATTTGTCGAGCAGAGCGAGAACCAAACCTTGAATCTCCAGCCTCACAAGACTTCTGAATCCAGCTGCGAGCCAAGCAGAGCCAGGGGCGGGGTTAAGGGTTTTCGTCATTTTGTTACATCAGTCAGTACAGTCCAGAAAGAAAAACAGCAAACATGGTGGGCAGCGAGTGTGATGAGAGAAAAGTACAGCCTTGGGACACTGAGAAAGTCCACGCTGTAGTTTCTCTGTGGGTAGACAGAAGTGTTCGGGAATTCATGCTTCAGAAATGAGAACGTTTATGCCCGAATTTCTGACTATTTGAAGCAAATGGGCATAAACCGTGGGTACGGTACACTTAACTCACACACTAAAAAACACAAAATTTTAACAAATTTCTCATCCTTGGCCTTTATTATATTAATATAAAGAAGAAAAAAATGCGGAAATTAAAACAATTCTAAACTTACTTACAAAAATATAGTCAAACAAAATACTGTACAACTGTACCATACGTACATCTACGGCTCTCGTTGCACT